>NC_135321.1:65116696-65427421 GCF_048772815.1 Callospermophilus lateralis
GGAAAGAAGTCTGCTATGATCCTTGGGGGCAGTGGGCCGGGTCCCCTGCTGGTCTTAGACCCCTGTCTTGGCCCTGGAGAAGCCGTCCTGATGGGCTCTGCTGGGGCTCACTCAGCCCTCCTGCAGTTGCAGCCTCATGGTCTCTTCTGGAAGTGTGCAGTAAGCAGGGCTGTGCCTTGTCATCTCTGGTCTCCAGTCACTCCCACAGTGATCGACAGTGGAGGCTCAGAGAACTTGAAATGAGGAGTTGATGTCCAGTGTCTGAGCTGGTGTCTGCCTGGCTCCCCTCCGGGCTCTGCTGGCACTGGAAGCCTTTTAGTGTGATGCAGTCCCATGTGTTCTTTTTTCTTGTGTTGCCTATGATTTTAGTGTCATATCCCTGAAATTGGTGCCCAGACCACTGTCGTAAAGGTTTTCCGCTGCTTTTTAATGGGAGTTTTGTACTTCAAGGTCTTTCACTTTAAGTTTTCAATCCACTTTGAATTGATTCTTATGTATGGTGTAAGACCAGAGTGCAGCTTTGTTCTTGTGAATGTGGATATTCAGTTTTCCTAACACCGCTTGTACCTACCTTTTCCACCGTGGGTTCAGGTAATGCTGTCACACATTAGTTGACCCCATCTAAGAAGGTTTGTCCCATCCTTGGGTCTGGCTGTCTGCCTGTACTTCAGTACCCTGTGTTTTGATTACAGTAACTTCGTAACATCATATTTGAACCTCTGCAAGAGTAATGCCTTCAGCTTGGCTCTTCTGTCTCAGGATTGATTGGCTATTCATCTTCGGTTTTCTGTATGAATTTTGGAACTGATCTTTTCTATTTCTGTATAAACTAGCACTAAAATTTTCATGGGGATTGTGTTGAATCTGTATTTAGCTTTGGGTACTACAGATATTTTAGCAATATTAATTCTTGTGGTCTGAACACAGAGGTGTCTTTGCATTCGTTTGTACCTTGTGGTTTCTAGAATACAAGTATTCCTAGGTGTTTTATTCTTCTTGGTGATAAATAAGATTGTTCTAATTTCCTTTCCAGATAGTTTGCTGTTATGTATTGAAATGCCACAGGTTTTTGTAGTTGATTTTGGGTCTTGCAACTTTACTAAATTTATTAGTTCCGACAATTTCTGTGGCATTGTTAGGGTTTTCTGTATATAAGATCTTGTTGTCTACAGAGACAGTTTACCTCTTCCTTTCCAATCTAGGTGCCTTTTAATTCTGGTCCCCATTTATTGCCTGGCTGTTTTCCTTAGGTCTACCAGTGCTATGGTCATTCTTGGCCTGGTTCCTGATATTGGAGAGAAAGTGTTCAGTTTTTCAGGCTGAGTGTTACCTGGGGGCTTTTCACATGTGGCCTTATTATGCTGATTAACTTCCCTCTGTTCCCACTTCCTTGGGAGTCTGTTTCATGGAAGGTGTGGAGTTTTACCAAACTCTACTAGGTCACATTAGCTGGGTGTGACCCATTCTCACAGGGTGAGCTGTCCTCCTGCCCCAGAGTCACACCCCACTTGGCCCAGTTGTAGTCCTTTCAGTGTGCTGCTAGAGTTGATTCACTGCAGTTTTGTTGAGGATTTTTCGTCTGAGTTAATCCGAGATATTGGCCTGTAGTTTTCCATTTTCATTTGATCTTTAATTTTTTTCCTTTCCTCCTCGGAGTTTTGGAAGACTGAGAAAGACTGGCGTTCCTTCTTGCAGTTCTTGGCAGAGGTCACAGGTGACGCCCCTGGTCCTGGACGCTTCTTTGTGGGGAGTGGATTGATTACTGCAGGCTCTTCTCAGTATATGTTCTTCAACTTCTTTAAAAAATTAGATTCAGGTGCTGCCTAACCAGGGCAGGGACCCTACTTTAGAATATGTAAATAACAGTTTTGTGTTGAGTTTTATCTTTTTTTTTTTTTTTTTAATATTTTATTTCTTAGTTTTCGGCAGACACAACATCTTTGTTTATATGTGGTGCTGAGGATCAAACCCGGGCCGCGCGCATGCCAGACGGGCGCGCTACCCCTTGAGCCACATCCCCAGCCCAGAGTGATCTTATTTAGCCTTGACAGTTGGGGTTTCACAACCTCCAAATTTGGTGATTCTGTGAGAATTCTAGAATTCCAAGTGATCTTAATTGAAAAGTAAGGGATTTGAGTTCATTTTTTACACAGATCTACATAGATTTTTTAACAATAAAATTGGGCTTTGGAGAGTTTGGATAAGGTTGGCAGACTTAACCTAAGAAAAGTTCCCCTAAATACTTGTATGACATTTTTTTCTCCATTTATTTGCTAGTATGAACCCAGTGCAGAAATGGAGAAAATGTCTAAATGTTTGAAGAAGAAATGTCACCCATAATTTCATCAGCCAGCTGAATCTACTGTGAATCTAAAAAGTGAGGACAGAAAACCAAATTCCACGTCTGTACAGTATCCCATCCCTCCATTTAACACTGATGTGTCACAAACATCTTGCCATTAATTATGACACAGAACTGGATTTATAAGGCTGTGACCTTCCAGCATGTGGCTAATGGCACTTTAGCACCTGCCCCGTCTTGTTTTCTCTGACCATGTTAATTGCCACAATCCTCAGTTACTGTCTGTCCTCCTGGGCTAGAGAGCTTGGAGAGACACAACCTCTTCCCCCAGAAGTGACTGCATTGCTTTCTTAAGTCTTCAGCCACAGGTGTGGTCACATACCAGAGAAGAGCAGAAAAATGTTAGAGAAGATTGAGGATATATAATATTTTACCTTGAGAATATGTAATATTTTATTTGCTATCCATAATTAGGAAAATCTACAGTAGATGGTATTTGAGTTTAGAAATGCATAGTGTTTGAAGAGTGAGCAGAAGATTATTCTCATCAACACAAAATCCCTAATCACTTTCCTATGCTTAGGAGGAAAGGAGGCTGAGGCAAGAGGATTGCAAGTTGGAGGCCATCTTGGGCAATTTGGTGAGATTCTGTCTCAAAATTTAAAGAAATTTTTTAAAGGACTGGGGGTATGGCTTAGTGGTAGAGCATCCTGGTTCAGTCCCCAGTACTGGAGGGAAAAAAGTTGTATCCTAACTTTTACGTTAGGATGGAAGTGCTTAAATTATTACTTTCTGACCATCAAACAGTAAGAACGTTAAGTAAAATAGCTGCCTCATTTGCCCCACCTCAGATGCAGATCCCTTTGATGAAATACAGCTTTTAAAAACATCTACCTGTGGAGATGTGTGCTGGACATAAGTCAGTGCTTTTCCTTCACATCTATTTTTTTGAAGGATGCTATATTGAGCTTTTGGGTTGTAGATGTGAATTATTCCCTGAAATCACCTACTGACATACATGCTGAAGGGTGCAGTCTGTTCCGTTGGGGTACAGAGCCCAGAGGCTGCCTTCCTGGAGGACACTGCTTGGTGTGCCTGTGCGTCAGCCTTGCCCTCCTGCAGTGGATCCTCCCGCAGCAGCACCTCAGGCCACCAGAGGTCATGCCAGGAAGGCAGCGTTGTCCCTAGATGACAAGTTGCCTGAGACAGGGCTGTGATGAGGGCTTTGTGGAATGGGGAAGCCAAAAAGAAATAGTGAACGCCTCAGATCATCCTGGCTAGCTGGTGTGAAGAGGATGTAGAAGAATAGAAGAAAGAATGTGAGCTGACACCAGAGACTCCACTCTGCCTCCAGCGGTTCTGGGGAGCCTTGCAGGTCCTGGTAGCTGAGTGTTTGCCTGGGGAGAGCCCGCACCTCCTGAGGGAGGGAGGAAGGCCACCTGGGTGTCTGAAATGCTGTGCATCCCTGCAGTTTCTGAGCAGGGACAGGAGAACAGCCCAGGTCACGGAAGAGGTGTTCTCCTGGGCAAGGTACCATCAAGGTACTGGTCAGGGTTTGGGACTGCAATGAAAGTAGGTAGCTCTGTCCATAGTACCAAATTCATCAGATCTCTCTCACAGCCTCCTCTGCCTGCTTGGGTAAGGAATAATATACATACCCTAAAATTTATCCACTTAAAGTACATATTTTGGCGGTTTCATGATATGTAATAAATTTTAGAAACAGATTATTTCAACAAGACGGAAATAATGATCTTAAGAAATGGTAATCATTGTTTTTTTTTTTTTTTTTTTTTTTTTTACTGTGTGCCAAGCACCCTTTTTGGAAGTCATTTATATCTGAAGACACAGTATATAACACGTTGTGATGCCGCTGGTTCCTGAGACTGTTAAACTGAAATGTTTCACCTTTATTGAGAAAACCAAATTTTCATCCTGACTTACTTTATTGAAATTTTCACCCTGACTTACATTACTACATTTGTGTGCTAAAATTCTAAACATTGTGTACATTCCCTAAAATCCTGTTTTAAAACTTGCCCGTTTTTCCTTTGAATCTATTTTATATTTAAGTGAAAGATCCTTCTGTGGCTTTCTATTCTGCAATTCTTTATCTTCATTTTCCCTTCCGTTGTCCCTGCATGTCAAGTCTCAGTGACCCAGTGGAGGCTTGGGTTCCTGCATGGTGCTGCCACCTTCAGGCCTGCTCTCTAGCAGCCTGGGGGCTGAGGTGTGCCAGCGCACTCCGCCCTTTCTTTCTTTCTTTCCTGTATACTCCTAACAGCTGAACTGTTTTCTTTTATTGTTTGTTTTCTTTTTTCCAGCAATGCGGCCACTTAGCATGTCTCACAGTTTTGACTTGTCAGGTAAAAACAACAAACATTTCACACCTGACGTGGGTTTGTGTGGTTTCTGTGAAACACGTTGCATTCATCTGCTTGTTCAAACATGTCAAAAAAGAAAATTGAAAGGCTTTCTTGTAATCTGTGGTCAGTAAGACATTCTGCCTTTTGAAAACAGCATACTTGAAATAATCAAAACTGCAGCATATTCGCACTCTTGGTCAGTTACGCAGGAGACATGATGCCAGGCTTAGGGTCCAGAACTCAGCTACCACCCACATGGGGCTGTCACAGCTTCCGGCCTTGGCCTTGAGAGAAAGACTTTTAAGAAAACCAAATTTCAATGCATCCTATTCTCTGGGGCATTCAGTTTTTAGTAGCTGAACTCCCAATAGTCAGCTGCTTGAGATGCCTGCAGAATCTCAGTTGGTGGGCAGGAGCTGGGTAGATGTAGCCCAGGTGGGAATGACAGCTCAAGAGTGAAGAAAACCAGTGCAGGTTGTGGCTCAGGGAAGAGCACACATGAGCAAACTTCCAAAGCCAGCTGATTCCAATGAAATATTTTACAGTTTAAAGTTTTTAATTTTAGAAGCCACTGTTTAAAACATATAACATGAGGTGTTACAATGTTTTCTTCCAGAATTTCCTTTTAAATACTATAGAATGCTCCTTAAGTCACAAAGAAGTAGTGGCATACCTTACATATAGTACATATGTAAAGAGCCGGAGAGTTCTAACTTCATTTTCTATATTGAATACTTACTGTCTTTTAACTATGAAACTAATTTCCAACTGCTTTTAAGTTTTCTGTTTATTTTTGTAGATCTATGGCATGAATAAAATTTTACAATCTTTTTGACTGACCACTGAAGAGCTTTTTCTATTTTCTTTTATCCATTTGACAATTTTAATTTTATCAACCATCTGCAGAGTAACCCCGTAAAAACAAATATAGTCTAGAAAAGGAACTCAGGAAGGTTTTAGAACGTATGTGTGACTGCTGCTCTCCGGAAGTTGGCTAAGTATACCACGAGGCTCTTTTCCTGACCTCTGCCTGAGGTCTCTGAGGCTGGGTGGCAGGGAATGAGGCGGTGGGCAGTGGGTTGATGGACACAGGCTTAGGCTCCCACATGAGGGTGTGTTCACAGGCCCACGGGGATCTGTGTTGGGAAGAAAGTTCTTGTTACTTACACCCTCCAGCAGAGAGTTTTGCCTTCACTTGTCATTTGCTGTGATTTATTTTGTGCCTTAATGTACTCTGTGATTTCCAACTGCTTCATTCTTTTTTGTGCTACTTTTATGTTTTCCATTGTTGCATTTTGACTATTAATCAAAATGTCCCAGATTGTAAACAGGAAAGGTTCGTCCATTTCTAATTCTATTAAGGATAGGAGTGTATTTCCTGAGTTGAAGAATGCACAGACTAAGGAGTAAACATTTGAAACTTGTAGTCTAGATGATAACTTTTGAATCTAAGTGTAGAATAAGACAGTACATCCTGCTGCTTAAGAACATCGTAGAGAGGTCATTTCTCAGTGAAATTCCTAACAGTCCACTCAGCATCAATCAAGGTGAGTATTTTTCCTATGTATATATTAAATATAGAACCTGTATTCTAGTCACATTTCCTCAAACAGAATAAGGCAGCACAAAGTTATTATATAAAATATTGAATATTATAAGTATACATTTTAGATTCTGCGCCTAATATAGGTGTTTCTAAAACTGTCTAAATATTTCACATCTTTAATATAATACCATTTTTCCTCTCAAGATATGCTGTCTTACATAGAAGAAATAAAAGTTTAATCCAAATACTAATAGGTGTTGATTCCAGGAGTTTCAATCAGTGAGCTAAAGAGACAGCTGTCATAGAACAGTATTCAGATGGTTAGGAAGCTGCTGGGCAGTTTCTCAACGTCCCTGTATTGAAATGAACTCAGGGCAGCCACTGTCCCTGAACTCCACATAGTGCCTCTAGTACTGTTTAAGATGTTTAAGCTCCCCTAAATGACTCTTTTCATTGTCCTAAGCAATGATATCCATAAAATCCTGGATCTGATTAGTGGTTATATTTTTTACAAAGTTTTCATAAATATGTACCACTGAGCTGCTCATGCCCCTAAGCGCTACCCGTGGTGGGGTGCAGCAAGGTGGGAAGTGTGGCCATCCTGGACTGGGAGGCTGGCCATGTTCCCAGGCCTCTTCCTCTTCTTTGCCACCCATGGAGCAGAGGGAGCCTATGTTGGGAATGTGAGAAGCTCAGACAGGCGAGAGCTTTCTCGCCTGTCTTGCCTGTCTGAGCTTTAGGAGTGCTTTCTCCTAAACAGTGCGAGCAGTCTTTGGAAATGTATATTGTTAGAATTCTATAGAGTTAGTATTCTGTAGAATAAAACTTTGAGAAATTTATTCTTCAAGACCATATTTAAACACTTTTTTTCTTGAATAGAAATTAATCATTTAGCCCAGTCATTTCCTCTTTTGCTTTCTAGAAAACTTTTAAAATACTTAAGATACTTCTCCCTACATCTCTTACAAAAGAATTATTTAATGATTTTAACCTTTATATTTTATATAAACCCTTGTCGCCCATTCTATTTTTTCTCTTTCAATACCCCCCCACACACACACACCATCAATTATTTATTTGTTCTAACCATTTAATCCCCAAGAAGGCAATAATAAGTGTGTGTATTGTTAGGTATTAAAAATGTCACTTAAAATGGTAAATGGCTGATGCTCTGCCTTCTCCGTTCCTTCTTCCCTCCTCCCTCCTTTTTTCTTCCCTTTCCACTTCCTTTCATCCTTTTTTTCTAGCTTGTTCAAATCTTTCTTCATGTTCAGAAGTGCATGTTCTCTGACGTCCTGTCTCCAAAAATAAGCAGAGATTATAAACATTGCATAAGCTGTGTGTCATTTGCAGTAAGCACAGTGTGCAGGTCTCTTGTGCAGGCTCCTAGGCAGCATCCCGGGAGTTGCACAGTGGAGCACTCTTGCCTACTGACTGTTTCCTGGAACTTGACCTCTTACACTCCAGACATAGAAGTGTCATTTGTTGAGGAAAAACCTACTGCTGCTCCTCCTCACTTTCATGTACCCTTGTGTTGAGTAAGCTATTAAATTCAGTCCACACTTAAGTTTTTAATTGAAATGGTGAGGAAAACTAATTCCACTTGCAGGGGAGGATTCCAGGAAAGCGCCCCAGAGCAGGGGCTTGGCATGGGCCTCGGGTGCCAGTCTGGGCCTGCCTTCACTTGCTCACAGCTGCTGGTGCTGGTGTTGCCCACCTTGCCTACAGGGTGTCCTTGAGTGGTGTCACCCTTGCACCCTCTCAGCAGCTCTCCTCTGTCCCTGTCCTTGTGTTACAGAGGGGGAAGCAGCTTGGGCAGCTTGCTCAGAATCAGGAGGCTCCTGTAGAGAGCTGCCTCCTCCTCCTCTTCCTCGTTTGTCATGTTAACTTCCCATCAAATTCAAGCCCTTAATAATTTAAATCTGATGTGTGAGAGGGAACATCTCCCAGATTCTTTGTTTGTTGGCATATTGATTTTTGGTATATGAATTACTGGTATATTGGGTTTTTAATGTTTTTATTTTATTTGTATGTGGTGCTGAGGCTCGAACCCAGTGCCTCACAGTGCTAGGCAAGCGCTCTACCTCTGAGCCACAACTCCAGCCCCTGGTGTCCAAGACACGTACAGAGCTTGGAACTGTGCCCGTAAGGCTCCATGTGCTGTTCTTACGTCTGCCCACCTCTGCCTCCTCAGAGGTGGTAAAGGAAAGCCAGATTCTCAGAACTCAGTTTCTTCATCTGAAAAATAAAAAGAAGTCAGAGTCTTTAGGATTTCTCCCAGATCTGAATTCTAAACTACAAATGTGAACATGTGAAGTTTCTTTTATCAAGTCTCAACAGTTAAACCCTGAACATAGTGGTTTGTGGGCAAAGGCAAGGCGCCTCTGTGCCAAGCCTGAGTGATCAGGAGATGCTAGTTGCTTGATGCCAGTTTTCAGCACCACCTACCTTGATGGTTTAAGCACAGCTGAGCTTCTCTCTTTCTTCCTCCAGATGTGACTACCCCAGAATCTCCAAAGAATGTTGGGGAGCCATCTATGCTGAATGGAGGCCTGACATCGCAGACAGAAATTGGGGGGACTCGTGCTGCCCAGCAAGCACCTGCACAGCGCAAGAAGCTCCTCAAGGCCCCCACGCTGGCCGAGCTGGACAGCTCTGACTCCGAGGTGAGGCCCATCTAGATCGCCATGGCCTTAAGAGGTTGCTTCCTCTCCTCTCGCATTCCAGCCATCGAAGAGGATTCCAGTTGACCTGGGTAGCACAGAGGGAGACAGCAGGTGCCTTAGTGTCATTTGAGTAGGCTGGTGCAGTGGTGCACCTCTAGAATAAATGCTGAAATTTGAATATTCTGCAGTCTTAAATTATACATAGGGCTAAAATTAGTCAGCAGTTTTCAAACTTATACCACCTTCCCCTTTGTTTGGGGAAGGGGAAAAATAAAGACCAGAAAAACCTTTCTGCATATTCTTCTCCCTCTAAAATACGCATGCCGGAATTGCGATTCTTTCTGTAATAGTAATGTCAGCAGACAAGTCTCAAAAAGCAAGCTAGCAAGCACTCCTGAGAGTGGTCCTGCGTTTCCTTCGCTCCCCACCCTGGCCAGTGTCCTGTGCACCTTTGCTGCTGGGTCTTGCTGCCCGTTCTAAGACCAGCCGTGAGGTGAAGCTGGTTTCTGCCCTGCCTTCCCCTCATCTGCTTGCCAAACCCCTCCCTGCCCCTCGTGTGTGCACAACTGCCCTCTTATCTCTCCCCAGTCGCTTGCACCAGCCTGTATTTGCACTTGGGTTTTCAGGCCTAGTGGCCACCACCATAGGATGGTGCAGGTCAGGGTCCTCTTGCAGAACATTCTGTTGGGTGGGTCTGTCCACAGCTTCCAGGGCTGCCTTCCTTTGCCCCCTGGCCTGTGGCTGACTCTGCTTGACTCCTCCATCACCTCCTGCCCAGAACCATGCACCAGGCCGTGGTTCCAAACACTGGCAGCCTCTACAGCCTTTTTTATGGTCTCTTCTAGAAGATACTTTGTTAACACCTCAACTCCCTCAGGCTGTTACCCAGCCCCCTACCATCAGAACAGGAGGGCACTGCCAGGGGAAGTGTTGAAGCTATGGTCCTGTGGCCTCTGACCTTCGTCACTAGCCACAGGGGTCATAATCTTAGTGGCCTGGAAGGCAACATACCCTCCCTTCCTCTGCAGTTTAATATGATTGATGTTTCTAAGTGTAAGGAAGGACTACTCAAAGGGATCATATGTGGCAATGCTTTATGTTACTTTTTTGAAAAGAATTTTAAAACTTTAAAAGTTCAGAGTGTTCAAATTTTTAACATTAAGAAAACAGATAGAAGCCTTCATATTTAATCAAGTGTATTTAAATTTGGGCTTTATAGTAATCAAAGTTTCAATAAAGTGTCTGTGGAGGAAACATACCTTTAATTGAATTAAAGTAGATTAGTGTGCTTATCCTAACGGTGTCTTCCTGCATTAGCTAGCTTCAGGTGATCTGTTACCTGGTGGAAGCTGACTGGCAGGTCATCTGTTATAAAGTCAGATCATCAGCTGACATTCATCTGGATGGATGGTGCACTAGGAAATTCACACCAGCTTTCTTTCCAGTGTGGACTAGTGAAGGTTGTTATCCACAGGGAACCTGCCCAAGCTCCCAGTTCTCAGGACCTGGAAGAGACCCTTCATCTTATTGACAGTGTACCCTGCATCCAACGATGGCAATAGATCCCTGCACCCTCCACTGCATGAAGGGAGTAGATCCCTGTGCCCGCCAGCCAGTGAAGGGAGTTGATCCCCATACCCTATGCCTGGTGAGGGGAGTGGATCCCAGTGTCTTCCAGCTGGTGAGAGGAGTAGAATCAGGTATCCTCCACCTGGAATTAATCCCTGTATCCTCCATCTGATGAATTCCATGAACTCATATGAGCATCCCAGTGCAACCCCAGAAGTATGGAACTGCAGAAGACGTTGAAGAATCCTGCCTTTTCTAACCTGTGGTTGGTATTCTCCTGCCCCTTTTGTTATTTCTGATTGATACCAGGACATTCCTAAACCAAGATTGACCTCTGTTCATCTCTGCTCTCTAGTAAAAATGGCCACAAATATGAAGACGAGGTGTGTCTCATGTCACATCACAGACTGCCTTCATCTGCATTCTCTAGTAATTTTTTTGTTATTGTTTTCTGCTTCTGTTTGGCCTTTTCACCAACTTGTTTTTTCCATTTTTTCTGGTCAAATATTTTTGACTGACTTCAATAAGTATTGGAGGTGGAGGCAAAAATAAATGACAAATGTCCTCTAGCTATTTGTCATTTAAATAGGAAATGAAAACCTACAGCCAAGGATCCTTACAGCCTCTCTGAGCACAGTGTCTGAGGGCACTTTGGACTGTGTGACTGAATGCATGGAGTCTGGTGGTCTCAGAGGGTGGAAAGCTGCAGCAGCCTCAGGCGTGGGGTGGAACGTGGGTGTTAGACTTAGATGAACATGGCAGACAGGCAGGGGCCTTCCCTTCTGCTGTGCGATGACCAGAGCCTGGATGGGCCTAGCATGCTTGTGCTGGCCTGTGCTCCAGGACAGGAGGCCATGGAGCCTCTGCTCCACCTCTGGCATGTGGTGGCTCTGCTGACTTACCTAGTGAACTCCTGGCCAAGGTCGCACCAGGAGCAAAGACCAGGTCAGGACTCGGGGCTGCAGAGGCTGAGTCAAGGGAAATCTCAGAGAAGGCTGATCTTGCTTTCTTGCGTCCCCCTCTTAATCACCTTCTTCCCCATTTTGCTCCTTCCCTCCTTGTTTAAGGAAAGGCTTCCAGACCTTTTTTTAAGCATCACAACTTTTCCTTACCCCAGAGTTACACAGAGCTGCTGTGTCTGTGACTAGAAATGGAGGTGGAGGCCAGAGTCTTTCCACCTTCACTGTCCATCTTCCTGGCCTCGCTGAGGGCCTCGTAGGGCACCATGAAGTTCATCTTCCCTCCTAAGGGAAGTGTTTGTGCCAAAAGTGACAGCATGTGGCCTGCACTGCACTTCTGCCCCCTACCTGTTTGCCACCCCATATCCTGCAGCCCTGGAAATGGAGGAGAAGCAGCAACACTGCAAACCAAGCACCTTGTCCTGAATGTGAACGCCCTTCTCAGCTACCCCACAGAGAGCTTTTGTCCTGCCGTCTTAAGCCCATCAGGACACCTCCTGCACAGTGAACTCTGATCATGGTTGTGTCTTTCTCTTGGAGACTTGACTTTCTTTTGAGAGACAGCTTCTCCCACTGTAGGATGTCACCTAGAGAGGCAGTTTTCAGTTGATGACATCACCCACCAGCAGTTTCCTCATTGGTGATTGTGAGGCTAACTTGGGACTGTAGGATCACAAAGAGCAGTTTACTGTTTAAGTAGTTCTTGTTTTGTTCTGAAGTTCCTTGTAATCAGTTACTATGTTATTATTGATCAAATGGTCTTGTGAAGTAGAATATTAATTATTTGCACATCAATGATAACTTCACTGTTTTATGCAGAAAGAAAATGGTTCTCTTAATCACTTTAAGAACTGTGAGACACTGACTTTCTTTTCGTTTTCTTAAAGTCCAAAGTTTGTGGTTTAATCAAGGAAAATCAAATTTTTTTCTTTTCCATTAAGTAAGAGATCCATTTGCAGTAGTGGCAAACCAATCTTTTTTCTCTTGTACTTACCCAGTAGCTTTATCCATTCAAATTGCAATCACAGGAAGCATTAGCTCAAGTTGGGGTTGGTGTCTTCAGAGTTTCTAGCTGTCAGACATGGCCTGCTGGTTCTGCCTCCTTGACACTGAACTTGGGAATTTGCACTGTTAGTGGACACCACTTGTTCATTGGTGGTGGCCAGAAGCTTCACACCTCTCTTAGGGCTTGGAAGTAGCTTGTCTAACCTGCCATTTTGCCAGAACTAGAGCTAACCCATGTCTTTGGCTTACCAAAATACCATGAGCATTTTACCATCTGATTAAATGTCCTTTTCAAACACAGTGCTATTACGATGTCCAGTGGTATGCCATCATTAGCATTTTCCCTGTCCCCCATTTTAGAACATTTAGATTAGCACCGATTTTCTACTATTATAAGTAACAACATTATAGTGAACGTTCTTATGTTACATTTTTATATTATTTCAGAATATTTCTAGAACCACATTTGGGAGATGAAAATATACACTTTCATAGCTTACATATTTTCAATTTCCTTAAAGGAAATTATATCAACTTTTTTTTCGGTTTTAAGAGGTTGTGTTTCCTTTTTTAACCTTTCTTTATTGGTACATTATAATTATACATAAACCGGGAATCAAGTCGGGCATGGTGGCACATGCCTATTTATCCTAACAGCTCAGAAGGCTGAGGCAGGAAGACAGCAAGTTCAAAGCAGCCTTAGCAATTTAGTGAGGCACTAAGTAACTCAGTGAGATCCTGTCTCTAAATAAAATACAAAAAAGGACTGGGGATGTGGCTCAGTGTTTATGTGCCACTGAGTTCAATCCCTGGTACAAAAAAAAGGGGGGCGGGAATCATTGTGGTATGTGTGTACATGTACATAACATAGTTTAGTCAGTTTCGTTCCCTATTACCTCCTCTTCCCTTCTAATAGCCACTATCTATTGTGCTAACTCTAAGCTAGATTTTAGATATCAATTAACTCATCTTTACAAAGACCTTATTAAGTAACTTAATCCTTATTTAAGAAATAAGGACTCAGTCATGGTGGCACTTGCCTGTAATCCCAGCCACCAGGACGCTGAGGCAGGAGGATTGCAAGTTGAATATCACCCTACTCAACTTAATGAGACCCTGTGTTAAAATAAAAAAAAATAAAAAGGACTGGGCATATAGCCCAGTGGTAGAGCACCCCTGGGTTCAATCCCTGATACTGCAAAAAAGAAAGGGATATATGTTTCCTTTTCACATCATATAAATCTCTCACCTTTTACTTTTAAAAAACCAGAAACAGAATGGTTGTCCAAGTTCAGGAATTTGAAACATAACTCCAAAGTCCATGTACCACATGAACTTGCTAGTATTCCAATTAGCAGTGTGTGTGAAGGCCTGAATTTAAAACAAGTTTTTTTAAACTGGAAGGGGTCTAAGAAGTTTTGTTCAACATCGTTACTTTTCCATGAGAAAACAGCCCTTGATGAAGGTAGTGACCAAGTCACAAAAGCCATGCACAATTTTAATGAACCTCTGTTTAATTTCACCGCCCTGCCAGGCCTTACATCAGTTCCTTGAAATGGAGCTGTGGGGTCTCTGGTTTAGCTCTGATAACTGCTGCTAACCTATGTTGACAACTCTCCTCAAAGGTTTGATTGTTGCTGTACCAGAACTGCAGTGAGAAAGCTAAGCAAAGATGCTCTGGGCCTTTTTTCCAGGAAAAGGAAGATTTCCACTTCTATAACCATGAGTTAGGGACCCACAGGCAGGATCAGTGCCACCCTAGGAGCAGAGCCATGCCCTAGGCTGTCTTACAGAGCAGTTCTGAACTAGAAAAGACCTGAGTGTCAGATAGGTCCCTGGGATCAGCAACTCAAGCTGACTGAAGAAAGCAGGCCAGGCAGAGGAGACTGGTGTTCTAGAGACGCCAGAGACCCATCAGAACCCCTCAGACAGGCAGAGACAGGCAGCAGGTTTGGCTACTCAACAGAAACAGACATGGGACAACCACAAGCAGGTGCACACACATCTCCTGCTCCCAAAGTCTAGCCTGGGCCCTTGAGCTTTGGTGGCCCTCTGGAGCAGGAGCTTATCCTAAAGAAGGTTAGTTGTCAAGCAGTCAGAAAATTGAGTGCCGCTTCCTATCATAGGCATGTGGGGGAAGGGAAATAGAGGACCATCAGCAACTTCTGGGGAGCCATTTAAATTTAAAACAATCCTTTTTAAGGACTGGGGGTGTAGCTCAGTAGTATAGCACTTCCTAGCATACCCAAGGCCCTGTGTTCTATCCCTAGCATTGCAAGAGGTTAAGAATTCTAACATTTAAATTTATTATATGTCCATAATGAGGACATCAGATTCTATCACCAAACCTTGGTTATTTCCTTTTTGCAAAAACACTTAAAAAATGAGTACATTATGCATGCAGTTTTCTTGTGTTGCTCTTTAATTTTGAGCAAATGCATTTTAAATAGAGAATGCAGCTTCTGAGTAGCACAGATCCTGCTCTGAATGTGCTCCTTTCTCACTCTTATCATTCTTGGGTCTACAAAAGTGAAAGAAAAGTATCAGGCATTATTAAGGAAAAAATCAGAATGTTACTTTTAAATTTACCTGAACTGAAATATTTATTCCCCTAGAACCATATCTGCACATTTTTAGTGTTACTTTGAAAAGTAGAATTCAGGAAAGATGCTTACTTTGAGTTGACACTCTGACCTGCTAGGGGCAGTGAAGGGTATTCCTCCAGCCCCTCACTCCAGATGGTTAGGAAAGGGGTGGATCTCGCTCTGCCCTGCTGACTTCCTGGAGCAGAGCTGGCGCTCTAGGGTACCATGAAGGCTCCTGATTAACTTTACTTTGCTTCCTTAAAGTGCTTTCAAGACTATCAGATATTGAGTAGCTGTTTTAAAGATTGGGAGCAATGGTAGGGAAAGCTGGCTATGAGGTTTTATAGGACTTCACCTAGAATTAGGTATGAAGGAAAGAAAAGGAGGTCCCCACCACACACACACGTGGAAGTGCTGGGCAGAATATTGGCCAAACTGTGTGGTTACATTGTGTGCATGTAACAACAGATCCATCATTATGTACAACTATAATGCACCAATAAAAAGTGTAGAAAGAAAAAAGAAAAAGAGCCCCCTTCCGCAGAGACCTCTCCACAGCTCTTCTCCTTCAATACAGAACAGTGGAGGAGGGGCCAGGCCGAAGGGGGCCATTGCAGGCTGTGAGCCCAGTGGCCACTCCCCCCACTGACCACACTTTCTCACATTGGTTAGTTTTCTTTGAAATTTTAACATTTATGGTAATAAGACTATTGATCTCTTTGCTTGCTTAAAAAAGACTTCACTCTGACATACTTTATTTAGAGAGCTTTTTTTTCCCCCCAGAGTTTTCTTTAAAAAATAAGGATGGTAATATCTTCAAGAGACAAAGTTTGGCTTTATAATTAGGTTCTGCCTGTAAATAAAGAAATGTGATCTGTTTCTCTCTTGACACTAACAGAGGTAACAGCATGTAAAATTGGACTTCAAACACATTGTTAGCTGGGCACAGCAGCGCAGGCCTGTCATACCAGCTGCTCCAGAGGCTGAGACAGGAGGATTCCAAGTTCAAGGCCAGCTTTAGCAATTTAGCAACACCCTGTATCAAAATTTAGAAATGAAAATAAAAAGGGCTTGGAAAGGAACGATTCCCACTACTGCAGAAAAAGTTCCTGCGGAAGGTGGGCAGGAGTGTGTGGGGCCAGGGAAGGTTCTCCGGGTCTCCATCGTGCAGTCTTCTGCAGGACATTGCAGGGAGGTGCTGCTCCTCGCTCCTTTTTTTCTTTTCCTAAGACGTGCTTTTGGCTGCTGTTCCCTTTTGAGCTCCATAGCAGGAGTCCTTCTCTCTGCTGGCTGGCTGCATGTCCTGGTCACTGTGGCCTGTGGCACATGTGGATGGGTGTAACCTTCACTGTTTGGCTGCTCTTCCTGGCCTGTCCCAGGAATGGGGAAGCCACTGCTAAAACCTGCAGGTGCCCTCTGCCTCCCTTTGTGGCCTTTCTCCTTCTCCTGATCTTGGACCAGATTCTTTGCCTTGTAACTGACTTGAAACTGATGATTTCAGCATGAAGTTTCAGGGGAGGCCCCTCTTTGGTAACTGACTAATTCTTAAAGTCACCTGAGCTGGGAAGGTCAAAGGGAATTTTCACTACCTCACAAAGTCATGGATGAGCAGATTTACCTAATATTCTTCCTTCTGTATTTAAAATATTTAGTGGTATTTCATAGATATTATAGTGAAATTTAGTTGTTTTCTAGTTAATGTGTATTTTCTGTCACAAAGTAGAAAATATTTCTTGGATAAATTCGGTACCTTATTAAGGTTTGCATTAAAGCCAATAAAGGTCCATTCTCACTGGTAACAGGAATTTGAATTTTACTTGGTGCACCGTAGGCATTTTTCTAGACTTATGACGCTCGGTAAATGTTTACTTTCATCCATTCCTTCAGCTAATATTTACTCATTATTACTAAGTCATGGGTTTGCTACTAAGCACACAGCAGTGAGCAGGACGACCCAGCATCTGCCCATGGGGCTCACCATCTAGTACTTGGGTTCGATATTCCTGAGTGTGCCTCTCAGTCCTTCCAGTAACATTATGGAGAAGAGGTGTCATGCCCCCTCACCAGTGGTGGAGCTGAAATACTTGCCCCATGCCACTCAGTGGGCCCGACCTGGGACACACACCCAGAGCTGTCTAACTCAGGCCCTCTGGGTGTCTCCCCTGCTTTGAACCTTTGAGTTATGATGTGGAGCCGTTGGGAGTCGTGTGTTCTTAGCATCCTGGGAGTGCTGACGGGCAGGACCTCTCCCTTCCTCAGGAGGAGACTCTGCCCAGGTCGTCCAGCGGCAGCAGCGCGTCGCCCTCCTTCCTCGAGGACCCAGCGCTGGAGGCCACGTGCGTGAGGAAGAGTGAGTACCCAGGGCACACGTGGCCCAGACCAAGGAGCCCAGAGCTCCCTGTGACCTTCGGGATGTAAAGCCCCAAACCTGGGTCTTACCATCACAAGCAGGAACACCTGGCTACTTTCTTAGCTGCCCTCCAGAGGTAGGCTAACCTGGTCTCTGGCCTCAGTTCTAATGTGGAGCAGGTGGGGCACATTTGAGTGTGACAGATAATGTCGGAAATAAGTCCTCGAGGGGTGTGCCTGTCTGAGATTAATTACCTCATCTGAATTTGAGCAGTAAGCCCTAAATAATCATATTTGTCCCTTCTGGGACACACACACATCCCCCCACCTTCATTCATGCACGTGAATGTGCTTCCAGAAGATATCATAGGAGAATTTAGTAGACTCGGAACATAGAATCTACAGGCAGTAGATTCGGAACACAGATACCT
This sequence comes from Callospermophilus lateralis, assembly GCF_048772815.1. Taxonomy (NCBI): domain Eukaryota; kingdom Metazoa; phylum Chordata; class Mammalia; order Rodentia; family Sciuridae; genus Callospermophilus; species Callospermophilus lateralis. The sequence continues at coordinate 65,134,475 of NC_135321.1, forward strand.
AAATGAAGGTATTGATTTCTAAAGGCTTTTAGTAATCTTTTACCCATAAGATTATTATAAAGAACTGAAAGTTAATTACATATTAAGAGTCTTTTGACTTCTTGTAAACCAGAGAGCTTAGTGGTTAAAATTCTTTACATAGCATTTCAGTTACTTAAAAAGATTATTAAAAAAAAAAAATCAGGAAGTGGTTTGGGTTACTATGTGTAATTAGTATTTGGTGAGGCCCAGCTTAAGGGACCCAGTTCAGCCACAGGAGGGATTTCTGCATCTTTCTCGACTGCTGTCTCGTAAGGGGACGGTGCAAGTTGGTGGGTCTCGTTTGACTCTGTTGGCCCTGCTGACCCACCTACTGGCTGAAGCAGCCCTCCTTTGCAGTAGAGCAGGAGGGGGTACTCAATCAGACTGTCAGGATGACTTATTTCTAATGTTCTCCTTGTGCTTTCAAAGGGTGAATCCAGCACCATTCCGACTTGAAAAGTTCTTTCACACCCTTTCCCAAAATACTACTAGGCAGAGGAGCAGTGGCTACAATGTTAACATCAAGCCTAATTTTTTTTTTTGTTTGCAATTTAAATACAATTTAAACCTAAGAATAAAATATCTGAATAAACATGTAGTACAAAAGGTTTTCATATTTTATCTTTATAAGGGAGAATGTAAAAAGAAAGAGAATGCACTTAAGAATTCTGGGATGGTTTGGGAGCTTTTTTGGCTATACAGAATACATATTTTTGCATGTTTTTAAAATAATGCCGGAGATGTGAATTGTAAGACTACATCCAGGAGTGTGCTGTGCTGTGCTGTGCTTCCTCATGTGAATTTGACGGAGTGTTCAGAACAGGTTTTCCTTCTCGTTGCCACTTGGCTGGGAGTCCCTCGGGGTCCCCCTTAATCTGGCCACCACCAGCCTGCAGTCTTTCCTGGAACGCCGTGCTGTCACATTGACAGGGCTCTCCGTCGGAAAGTCAAGGCCTAAGATTTCTGTTCTGTAAGAGAGTCCTTTGTTGGGTTCGCCTGCAGAGCCCCCAGAGTTCCTGCCCATGTCGTCCACCCCGCAGCCCGAGCGGCGGCAGCCGCCCCAGCGCCGCCACTCCATCGAGAAGGAGACGCCAACCAACGTGAGGCAGTTCCTGCCCCCGACCCGGCAGAGCTCCCGCTCCCTGGTGAGTACCGGCTCCCAGCCCCCCAGAGACCTGGAGTCAGTGGCTTTCTTCCAAAATGATAAGGAGAAAAACTTCCCAAAGGTTAAAATGAACTCCAAGTAACTTACTCTGTATGTGAAGAAAATAGGCGCCAACCTGAGTGAAATCCCCAGAATATTTATCAGTGTATTATCATTAAAGAAATGCTTTCTTTCAAAGGACATTAATTCGTTTAAAATTGTTAAAGGCTAATCTAAAAATTCTTAGCAAAATCTGACCACAGTAGAGGATTGTATTGGAACAGAAGGGCTAGGAGAATTTTGACCCATGTATAACCATTGTACATTGTTTTCTAGTATGTTCTGTGATATTGGGCCAAAGCTGCTATTTGGATTGGTTAACAGTTTCTGCTATTTTCCAGAGCATCCAGGTTTGTTTGTTTTGGTTGTATGACCGGGGATCCAACCCAGGTGTGCTCTACCTCTGAGCTACATCTCTGGGCCTTCTGGTTTTTATTTTGAGACAGGGTCTCACTGTGTTGCCCAGGCTGGTGTTAAACTTGAGATCCTCCTGCCTCTGACCCCCAAGTAGCTGGCATTGCAAGTGTGTGCCACCGTGTCTGCCTGATTATCTGGTTCACATAGTGGCTACTTACTTCTCAGGACATGGGACAGCATGTTAATGCCTGCCAGGAAAAATTAATAGATCAGCCAGCCAAAGGAGGCCTGTGTAGATTCTTTTTAGCCCCCTTACATGGGGCGGCATGTAAGGCTTCAGTTTTCTACCCACAACCTAATATCTAATGTTTTTCCAAGTACTCAGAATAAAAATCACCACCATATCCTTACCCCCACTTTGGGGCTGTGATGGACGTGAGAGTTTTCAATGAAGCAGCAGCAGATGTCCCTCAGGGTAAGGGGAGAGTGGTCATTGTGAACACAGGGAGTTTGAGCAGAGCTGAGAGCTGACGTGAAAGCTGAAGTGGGATCAGTCCTCTCTATTTTCAAACAATGCAGTGAAAGAACAAACGATGTTATGGTTGTTCCTCAGGAGGCTCCCCTAACCTCTAAATAAGCACAAAGCACTGCTGTTGGATCAAGATGTAGCCTTGCTGTGCTCCTCAGCAGAGAAGCAGAACTCTGGCCATAATTCAAACCTTAAATCCAGACTTTTGCCAAGTGCAGGGGTGTAATCCCGGTGGCTCTGCGGCTGAGGCAGGAGGATGGCAAGTTCAAGGCCAGCCTCAGCAGCTTAGCAAGGCCCTGTGCAACTTAGCAAGACCCTTTCTCAAAATTAAAAAAAAATAAAAGGGGGGGGGTGGCGCTGGGGACATGGCTTAGTAGTTGAACACTCCTGGGTTCAATCCCTGGTACCAAAAAATAAATAAAGTCCAGACTCTCAATAACATGATCAGTTATTGTCACAACCTAAACACATAAGCAGGAGTTCTCCGGGATGTTTGGCTGGTCTGATAATTAGGATATTCTTTTCTTTGCCCTGAGGTTAGACTCAAACTAAAGGAACTACAGAGCAACTAAAAGTAGTTCCACCTAATAAGAGAAGTACCAGGACCCTCAGGCTCCTGTATGCTTTGTCCTGCTGTGGGCTGTTCCTTTGTGGGTAGGAAGGAGATCAAGACAAACTTCCTTTGCAGGCACTCAGAAGGGCCTGAGGGACAGGCAGCAGGAGAGCAGCTATGCTGACGCAGAGGGCATGCAGGTTGGAGGATAGGGAGGGCATGTGCAGCCTGGAGGACATCCTCGGCCCCACCTGGGCCACCAGCTAAGGCAGAGGAACTTCCAGCTCCAGGCAGAGACTTCCCACTAGCAGCTTATCTTGGGAAATCCACAGAATCACACTTCTGTAGCAGTTCACTCTAGCTTGATTGGGACCTTTTCTCAAAGTGTGGTCATCAGTTTAAAATTGTGTCTGCATTTTAGAAAACAAGGAATCACTGTGTGTGTGTGTAGCCCTCAGCTGGAAGTGGCCGGAATGCTCTGGCATTGATAGTTTTACTTTATCGTACTTCCTCCCTTCCCACAGGAGGTTCAGGTGTCATTTTCCCATCATTTGGGATCCAGTGACTAGGGGCGGTTGCCCATCCAGGTGAAAGGAGAGAGTCTTTCAGGACCTTCTGAGTGGGTGGCTGTGTGCCTTGTGTTCACTCCAGGGCTTTCTTGGCAGAGGAAGTGGTGGCCTATTCTGCATCCCCACAAGCCCCATGTGGGAGACTCAGTGCTCACAGGACCACCCAGTTAGGAAAACCCTTTTCATGGCTTTGCCGTATGAGCTGAAAACCTCCACCCAGCTCTTGGCTGGTTCCTGGCCATAGGCCTGTGTGCGCAGGCGTCAGCGGGGACCTCACCACCATCCTCCGGTGCTTCTTGTTTTGTTTTTCTTTCATGATCTGCAGCTGCTGTTTTTTAGGTTCGGTGGTATCATTTCTCCTGTCGTCCCCTGCCACTGTCTTCTCCCTTCTGTTGTTCAGGTTCCTGGGATGAGCAGCGCGTGGCCCCGGACGCCTTTCCGGCCGCTTTTCTCTACCCTACACACAGCTTCTCTGCTCAGCTCCCATCCTCTTGAAGCGGCTGTGTTTGGGGTGGCAGGGGCTGTGTACTATCTGTGTGAGAGAGCGTTTACCAGCAGGTGGACCTCCTCCAAGGTTGGCCTCTCTCTGCCGGTGTGGGAATTTCCATCTCTCTGAGGGTGATGCCTCAGCTCCTGTCCTCCGCAAGAATTAACAGCCTGGGCACTTTGCTTCTGGTCCTTGATTCCAGCTTGTGTAGGATGCGTAGGTCGTGCCGTGATCTCATTCCAGAGGGGAAAGGACAACAAACTCAAAATGCAGCAGGGATTAGAGAGCCCACTGGGCATTTTTCTCTTGGAGCAAGTCTTTGGCAGGGGCAGTGCCCTTTCCTGGGAGGTCCCAGCCTGCATTCCTCCAGGGGCCTCCCCTGCAGCCAGAAGAGTTTGCTCAGGACCTGGGGGCGCTCGGCAGCCTCCCACCCCCAGGCAGCGCTGGGGCTCCACCCACTGTGCGGCCACTTGGGGCAGCACCTGTCATAAACTGCACCATGGTGGGCAGGGTGCTGCTTCACTGTGGATAGAGGCTTACACTTTCTTTGTATTGGTGTGGTTATTTTAAATTTTTTAAATCTGCATGTCATTGCATTTTTTTGGAGCTTTTTCTCACAGAAGGACACATTTTACTGGCATTTGAGCCTTCATAATTTAAAGACAGCAGCAAGAGCAGGTGCCACTGAATCCCCAGGTCCTGGCTTCTTAAGGCTCCCCCTCAGGGTGACCCAGCAGCTGCTATTTTTTATTACTCGTCTTGGAATAGAAAAGAGACCCCAAATGTGAATGCACACTTTCCTCTTGTCAGATCTCAGCCTTTTTCTATTTTAGACCTGGTTTGGGCAGAGTATGGTCAGGTGCAGGGTGGCCTTCAGTGCCTCCCAATCCTGCCGGTCAGCATTTTATGACCAGCCTCCCAACAGAGAGATCCTCGCACAAAAACCAGGTAGTGCTTTAGGCAACACGAGGATTCACTCTGGCCTTTATGGTCAAATTCTAAAAAAGGTTAGCCTAACTAAACTTAATAGTTGCTATTCTTATTTATTTAAAGTTGCCTCCCTTTGGTATATAAAAGCTTGAAAATTGGTGGTTATTTTGGATAGTTTTCAGGTATCCGCTACTTATGTATGACGTTTTTGCTAATCAAGAACATTATAGAAAAGAAGTCTCTTCCCATTTCTCTGGCTCAGTAACTAGAGTTTTACACTCTGATCTCTGCTGCCTAACTTTGCCCCCTTTCGTATAGTAAAATAGGACAAGAATATTCAATAAAAGTTTTGCGATCTTAATGACATGCACACAGGTTAAGTTCTGAGGCATGTCTGTCCGTGTAGCAGATTGTGACCTCTATTGGACTTTCCTAAATTTGAGGGTCACGTTGAAGTACAGAGAAGTAAGGGGACAGAATGGTGCTGGCCCCAGCCCTTATCCACCTGCCCACATCTAGCCATCAAGTGAGCTCAATGCCCCCTGCAGGAGTGACAAAGCAATATCCCTATGGGCAGCTCTCTCTCACCCTTAAACCCCTGCTGCTCTTCACATTTTGGAGCAGTAGCCGCTCAGCAAGGTCTGTAAAGTTTAATTTGATGTTGGGTATGTCAAATTACTGTTTCTCTCAATTTGCGGTGGGGGGGGGACTTTTCTAGTAACTATCTGTCATTTTATTTCGTGTTGCATTAAAGTTTTGTTGTCCTTGGGAAGGCTCCAGAATTAAAACATTAGCATTTTACCTGATAGATATTATTTTACCGAAGGGTAGTCTGCTTGAAATAAAAAAGAAAAAAAAATGAGAAACAGAAATCTATTATGATTCATATGAAGCACTGGATTTGCAGATGGTTCAAAGTAGGAAGTCGCAGGTACACTTGACTAAGCCCTTTTGCGACTAAAGAGAGAACAGCACAAGCTGTCAGGTGTATTGTGTGTGTGGTACCATGTCCCCACAAATAAAAAGGAATTGCTGTCTACCTGAAATGTGTAGCAGCCCAGGTATGATGGTTGTGAAGTCAATGAAACTGGCACTGCTGGGTGTCTTCCTGCACAGTGATGAGTGTTATGTGGCACTGTGCTAGGTGACAGACTTAGGAGTGACTACCTGGTTATTTGCTAGATCCACACATTATTTTGCTGCAGCTTAGCAAATTTATCATAGACTCAGCCAGCAGCAAGTTCCCATGCTCACACTCACCACTGATGAATAGGAATGGCTGCAGAAAACTTCTGAAATATGGTGAAGTCGAGTAGGGCCACCGCCAGCTGTGTCAAGCCAGCTCTGCTTGTTTAGTGCAGTTTCAACGCCTGACCTTCAAAGGTGCTCACTGTTCCCACTTGGCCCCACACTCTTCCCAGGGCAGAGCAAACTACAGTGGATAATTGAACATGTCCATTTTATCCTATTGTCTCTGTGAGCTGCTCTCAGAGAAAGAAAACTCTGAAGGGTGATTTTTTTTTTCCCCTCTAATGAGTGTTTTGGACATCTTTGAGCAAATGATGCAGTGTTTCTGAACAAACCATGCCCTCCAAATACTAATGAGCTCCTCACATTAAAAATTCAATCGAGGGCTTTTTCCAAAGCATTTTTAAGCTGATTTAATCTTCCTGAAGTTTGCTTGAACAGAGATGATTTTGTATTGAGTTTCAGTAGGAAACAGTAGTTCTCAAAGTACTTTTTTTAGTAAATGCTAATGTTTGTCAAGTTTGCAACCTAGATTTACTTTTGTTCCTCTCTGATTTGAAAGACCCAACCGGAGGCTAGTGCTCTGTAAACTGACTGCATTCAGGCACAGCTCTCTTGGCTCCTGGGGCTGTAGGATGCCTGTGAGCGGTGCTGGCTGTGTGGGAGTGAATCCTGATGTGCTGTCCTGAGGACATTCAGTTTCAGTGTCACTGCACCACAATGGCCCCTTGAAGCCCTGCAGGGCCCAGTGCCCCAGACCGGTCCGTCTTTCCCTTAGATCCGCCAATCAAGCAGGGCCAGATGGAGAGCGGAGGGATCGGTTACATCAGCGTCTTCCGTGCTGATTGCAGGGAGACTGTTAACAGGAGACGAAAGCCTTGGGAGTTTCTGCAGTCTTCCCGGTGCTGACTGCGGCTCACAGTTGTTGAAAAAACGTGGAGGCCTGTGGGGCAGCCCGGAGAAGCGGCCTTGCAGGCCGACCTCCCAGCCTCTGTTCACAAGGATTTTTTTCAAGTGTGCTGATGTAACTGATCACTAAATAATGCTTGTAATATAAAGTACTAACCACCATCTTTTGGCTATTCTGGGTACCACAAACCAGTTACAAAAATAGGACCAATGTTGCAGATTTGCTCTTTTATCTGTTAGTATAAAATGCCCCCAAAATAATAGTATCCTTGCCTAATTTTAGGAGAAAACTGACATAAAATTGGCTTAGAAGAACAAAATTTATTTGAAGATTTCAAGCATAAAAATACAGCTGTGCTCGATGGAATAGAATAACTAGAGTCAAAATACCCGAGTAAATGAGAGGCTTTGACTGTGGACCTTTCCGTGGCTACAGGGCTTTGCATGGTCCCGTCAGCCACCTATAGTCTCAGTGCACTTGGAACCTTGTGGTCCCCAGAGCAAGCCAGCTCTGTCCCAGTGATCATGGGAAACCTCTTTTCCTCTCTGATGCTACTAACAAGGTGTCTGATTGGAAGGGGATCTTGCAGTGCTGGGTGGGTGGGAGCTCCTGCTCACTGGCACCCTGAATTTCAGGAGGAGTTCTGCTTCCCCGTGGAATGCCTCGCCCTGACGGTGGAGGAGGTGATGCACATCCGCCAGGTGCTGGTGAAGGCAGAGCTGGAGAAGTACCAGCAGTACAAGGACATCTACACCGCCCTGAAGAAAGGAAAGGTAGTGCTGCTGCAGGAGGCCAGCAGGAGGGCTGGAGGGCAGGAGGACACCAGGTCCAGGCTCGGCTCCTGGCCTGGCAGGCCTGGCTGCTGGCCGCAGGGCTCAGGACCTGGGCATTCAAGGGCAAGATCCATGCTCTTGTGATGGTCCTGTTCTGCCTCTCCTGCAAAGGAGGTGGTCTTTGTTCCCTCCTAGGAAGTAAAAATCTGGAAGGTTCAAAGACCACCACAAAGATAGTGACCTGCCTTCATAACTGTGTTAGTCACTAGACTTGGAAAGAGTCTGTACAGAAATGCCTAAGAGCAGGGGAGTGTTTCAGTATCATGGCGGCTGGGTAAAGCCCTGCCAGGACCACAGGCCTTCTGGATTCCCCTCCTGTCTGTGAAACCTGCCCAGCCGGCGGGGCTGGCAGGGCAGCTGTCAACCCTGCTTCTTTTCTCTGACTTTGTGTTTTTTAGCTCTGCTTCTGTTGCCGAACCCGGAGGTTTTCCTTCTTCACCTGGTCTTACACCTGCCAGTTCTGTAAGAGGTAAGGTAACCTGGAATTGATAAAAAGATAAGATCAGCAGTCATGAAAGAAATGACCGTCACCTCCACTGTTTCTGCGTTCTTGGCCCAGGATATTAGGAACGGCCCCTTCTGCCCTGGTCCCTTGTGCCATCCCTGCCAGTTAGAATCATCTGTTTCCCATGAAGGGTAGGCTAGACAGTGACTTGGTATTGAACTGGGAAACTGTTGGCTCATTATTTCTTTTACATAAGCAAGATAATTCTAATACTATGTCATGGAGGAATGGGAAAAAAGAAAAAGAAGAAAGAAAATCAGGTATGGTTGCCATGAGATTCAGGGTAGACTGATAAAAAAACTTCCAAAGAGATATCAATTGGTCCTTTTATGAAAGACAAAGTAGGAGTTCAGCATTCCAGGTGCCACTTTGGCATCCACACCATCAACTTGTTAGGTTCTGGTAGACAGGCAGTTGACTACAGAGATTCATGGTAGCTGGCCACGAGCTTGGTAGCTCGTGGCCTCATCTGTTGTACATCAACTGATATTTCTGGTTTTGTCTGCAGGCCCGTGTGCTCACAGTGCTGCAAAAAGGTAAGCTTCACTGGTTGAGTTGGACCGAGGCGGCTTACTGCCTGCCGCCTCAGCACCACTCACGCTGTTTTATTTGGGGTGACAGATGCGGCTGCCCTCCAAGCCATACTCCACTCTACCCATCTTCTCTCTGGGACCTTCCACCTTACAAAGAGGGGACAGTACTACCAGGTCAGAAAAGCCCCCGGCAAGCCGCCAGCGGCCACTGCGCAGCATCGCCAGGTGAGGGGGGTTGTGCTCCAGGGGCATGTGTTGGCTTCAGTTTTAATAGTTTTGGACTTCCACATGAGTCCCAAATCTCCAAAGTTACCTTTGGGGGGACAATGGCTAGCTACTCTAATAATGTAGTCTATTATTTTTCCCACTTTTGAAATAACTGCTTTATTAAGTCTTTTAAAAGTCATCTTTATGGGCTGGGGCTCAGCCGTAGAGCACTCACCTCGAACGTGCGAGACCCTGGGTTCGATCCTCAGCACCACATAAAAATAAATAAGTGAAATAAGGTATTGTGTCCAACACAACCAAAAAAAATAAATATTTAAGAAAAAAGTCATCTTTAAAACTATTGTCAGTGGAATGAAAATTGCATGTAACACTCTAATCCTTATTCCCTACCTAAGTTTTTGGGAAAAAAATAAATAAATCTGTTCATTCCTGTGCTACAAGAGTCTGAAACAGCCCTGGGCCACTTAACTATGAAATAAAGCTCTGTGCCCAAAGCTGGCAATTTAAAAGTAAAAAAACTCATCCAAGTCTCAAGTCATTTTGGATTCAGGGCAGGGCAAGGTTAGTGCTGGTCTTAAAAGAAAAATGGAAGGAGCCGGGCGCAGTGGCACACCTGTCATCCCAGTGGCTTGGGAGGCTGAAGCAGGAGGATGGCGAATTCAAAGCCAGCCTCAGCAAAAAAGGAGGTGCTAAGCAACGAAGTGAGACTTTTCCTCAAAGTAAAATACAAATAGGGCTGAGGATATGGCTTAGTGGTTAAGTGTCCCTGAGTTCAATCCCCGGCACCCCCTGGGCCAAAAAAAAAAAAAGAAAAATGGAAGGAAGAAGGCCAACTCTGGTCATATGGTGGCAGGACAAAGCTAGGCTTAGAGGTGGGCACAGGCCTACTGGCAGAAAGATGGCAAATTCAAGGCCAGCCTGGGCAACTTAGCGAGACTCTATCTCAAAATAAAAAAATAGAAAGGGCTGGGCATGTGGCTCAGTGGTTAAGCACTTGTGGGTTCAATCCCCAGTACAAAAAAATAAAATAAATGAATAGCTGGTCCCGCAAACATGGCCAAAATGTCTGTGATGATGTTGGTCTAGTTAACACCAAGTTAACTCTGGAATCCAAGTTACCAGTCACCCAAATGTAAAGATCGGGGAGGGGTGGCATATTGACAAATACACAAATGACAGGAGAACTGATCAAAGACAATTTTTCAGAATGTGTCATAGGATGAAGATAAATGTGCTTCAGTTTCCCATAATCTGACCCCCGTGCACCATTTACCAATGTCCTGTGCTCACAATACAGGGTCCCCAGACTCTTGGGAAGAAGTCATTCTTCTAAATCTAGTAGGGTGCTAGAGCAGCGTGTACCCTTGTGTCATTTGGCTGTTAAAATCCACCTGTATATGTGTGGTAACCAGCAGATACCCGGGAGGCTCTTTTTTCTTTCTTTCTTTTCTTTCCTCCTCCTTTATAATACATATATATATATATATATTTTGTGTGTGTGTGTGTGTATATATATATATATTTTGTGTGTGTGTGTGTGTGTGTGTGTGTGTGTCAGGGATTGAGCCCAGGGGCACTTAACCACTGAGCCACTTCCTCAGCCATTTTTTAATAATTTTTTTAGAGACAGGGTCTCACTGAGCTGCTTAGGACCTTGCTGAGTTGCTGAGGCTGGCTTTGAACACGCAGTCCTCCTGCCTCAGCCCCCAGAGTTGCTGGGGTGACAGATGTGTGCCCAGCTATTTCTGTTCCTTCTTAATGAACCATGTTTCCTGGTTTCTTTACTGAAAAATATTTTTAAATCTGTTTCCAGTGAGAAGTTCCCCTCTGAAAGGACCTGATTAGGCCACTCCCCAGCCCATGTTCTGGCAACAATAGTTGCTTTTTACCAATGTCCTCAGTATTGCAGTGGAAAAATAAGTAAGAATATTGAGTGGTTCTGGTTTTTCCTAGGTTCTCCTCAAAGTCTAAGTCTGTGGACAGGTCGGATGAAGAGCCGCACTTTCCCAAGGAGCTCATGGAGGACTGGAGCACCATGGAGGTGTGCGTGGACTGCAAGAAGTTCATCTCGGAAATCATCAGCTCCAGCCGGCGCAGCCTGGTGCTGGCCAACAAAAGAGCCCGGTTAAAAAGGAAAACACAGTCCTTCTATGTGTCCTCTCCTGGCCCTTCGGAGTACTGTCCTTCAGAGAGGACTATCAGTGAGATCTGAGCCGTGCCTTCCACTGGCTTCAGTGTGCAGAGTTGGGGCAGCCATGTCCCAGGATGCTGACCGGGCCGCTCCTTTCTGTGGTTTGACTAAACAGGCTTAAGTTCGCAGTGGACCAGACTCCTGCTGCATCACCTTGTCCCACAGGCTCTACGCTGAGTTCCCTCGACTGGTAATAGGAACAGGCCAGCCACCTGCTCGTTGGCCCTGAGAGGACAGTACATTGGAACTTGCTTTGTGTGTGTGGATGTGGAGGCCGGAACCTTGCTGAGTCCAGTTCCTTGGCGCCCCTCCAGTGATCCTGGCTGAGGCAGAAGCTGCTCCCGCAAGTAGTCAGTTCAGCAGAGATGTCGATGGCAGCAGGGCTGTGCGCAGAAAGGCACGTTGGCAGTTCTACCTGACAGTGTGCCTGTCCAGGGTGCCTGGTGATGGCAGGCCAGGCTGTCCATTGTCTCAGCACAACACCTGGAGGGACTTGCTGATGCCGTCCAGCTGACTGAAATCATCATTGTTCCAAGGTTCAAGTTTGTGCCGGCACTGTAGTGCAGAGCATCTGAGGGAGCGGGGCCTCGAGGTGGCCACATTGTCCTGGCGCCTGCATCAGTGTTGCTGAGCCTGTGACAGGCCTCCTTCCCCATCACGAGTGTATTTCAGTTACTGGGTGTCATCATGAGGATCTGAGAATGACAGTTCTGTGGGAGTTTCAGGACAGAGGAAGGCTAAACTGTTCTCAAGCAGCTGAGGGTATTTGGTCAGCCCTGGAATGGCTGTGACCACAGAGGGTGCCGGGAGGAGGAGTTGGGGCTCAGCATTTTCAGCTGCGTTTTTCATGACTTTATAGTGCAGCCATCTTGACTAAATTAAGCTACAATTTGGTACCTAAGGTCTCAAACTGAAATTTATTTTTATAAATGAATTTTGAAAGAAAAATGTCTAGCTCTTTTAAAATTATATGAAAATTAACCTGCTGACAGGCAAGGTTTTTGGATGCTTTTTGCACTGATTTCCTGGTAGATAACTTGAGTGTAGGCTGGGTTTTGGATGAAGGAGGCCTGAAGGGCGGTTTCCCAGTTCCAGGGGCCCTTCTGTGGGCCAGCCTTTATTATTTTGGTATGCTTAGAAGTGACCAGCCAACCAAATCAGCATTAATGTTCAGAAAGTCACTTAATGCACGGGCATAGTAATTTCCTGAAAGCTGTAGATCGCGTCTGTGGTCAAACCCCAGCAGCCTAGGGAGCTGCGGGCACAGCAGTCACATTTCCAGCCACATTTCCATATTAAGTTAACAGTAATACCTCAGAACTGCTCTGGTAGTAGTTTTTAAAGGATTGAAATTTACAATTTAGTAAATGGCTTTAAATTACTGATACTTATGAAATAAACTTTAACAGTTGACTAAATAATACATGTTAACAGTTGGTCTGTGCTGCTTGTGAAAGCGGGTCCCCAGAACATGCTGCTGGGTGCTTCAGCCATGTTCAAGTCTTTTTTTAAAGAGCTTTAGAAATCACGCCAGGGAAGCTTGCTTATGCAATTTTCCAAGAGACTCTGAACTTCACATTCCAGACAGTTAGGTGGGGCCACCTGCTTTGGTGGCCCTGGGTGTGAGCTTCTGAAGCAGCTACCAGGCAGGTCCCGAGGAGAGCAAGGGACGGAGATGGAGTTCGCACAGTGTACACTCGAATGCAGGGCAGTGACTAGTGTGTGCAACACAAGAAACAAAGCCCAGGACGAGGATTTTACTCCTGTTCACAAAGCAGTGACCTGGTTAAACCCCTTGTCCCTTCACTTCCTCATATGGGATGACTGGGCATCACGGTCACCCCTTAGCAGGGTGTGAGGGTGTAAATTCTTCAGCAGCAGTGATGGGTTTGGCCAAGTGCACAGAGGTCAGATGGATGGCATGTGGTTGAAACCACCAAAACCAGTAGGCATCGCCCGGGCTGCCAAGAAGGATTCTGAATTAGCCCTGGGATGTGTGCTGCCCCCTGCAGGCTGCAGGAGGTAACTTCCTCAGGCTGACTCTTACCCCTAGGCTCCTGGCATGCCCTCCCTCTGCACCTTCCTCTGTCCTGACTGCCCACTGGGCCCCTCTGACTTCCACGCCAATAAGAAGCATGCCGTCTGCTGGCCTCAGTGTCGTCCAGCGCGTTTTGAACACTGTGCACATCTGAACGGTCACCCTCGTCTCACCCTCCTCTCATCCCTGAGCGCTGCTTCCTTTTGTCCCATTTGCCATTAGGTCACGTTGTCAGGAAATCTTCCCTCCTGTGGCTTGACTTTCCAGTCAGTGTCAGAGTATGTGAGAATGCTTGTAAATACTGTAGTGTATTTATTAATATTTAAGTCATCCATCCAGTGGACAGTGGGAATTAACTCTCCCCAGCCAGTAAAAATTAAGTCAGGTAAATGACATACATGTACATTGACCTAACGATCTCACTAGATTTCAAGTCACGTCTTTCAAATTAAACCAGAGGTTGTTATGTAAACGAGTCTTAAAAATAATCTTATGTTAAAGAGATTATGTGATTAATACATGAACTCATACCATGAAATTTTTAAGGCTTTTATTTTTCTAACTCTATTAATAAATATAGGACTGGATTTTAGGTGTCATACAGGAAATGTGAGAGTTTTAAATCATGTTGCTGTTTGCTAAAGCAAAACGGGAGATTCTATACATGCAAAACTACTGAAGGACCATGAAGAAGTGTATGCTGCTAGCTGGGCCTTGACCCGGCTGCCACATGTGTAGAAGCCGAGATGCTGTGGCATTCAGGGTGACATGATGGGTACTCAGTGTTTTCCATTAAAGTATTTTAAAATTTATGTAGGAAAAAATAAAATGGCTTTGGTCATACCTCTGTGTCATTCCTGTAGTAAAACGGTGATGTCTTTTGGTGAGTGGCTGTTAAATCGCTGGGGTCAAGGCAGGTACTATCCACAGCAAATCCTGGGCATTGAAGAAATGTGATCTGCAGGGACCCCCTGGAAAGACAAGGCCGTCAGCCCCGGGACTGCAGTGTTATGAGGCAGTGTGACTCTTCTTTGTTTTTATAACCTCGTGTGGGAGATTAAAATAGATTATATAGCATTTTATTATATATGGAGACAGACTATAGATAATGTATTTATAACAGCTTTCTGGATAACAGATACCAAACCAAAAAGTCATCTTAACATTTTTATGTCATTTGATGAGTTTGGGATAAGACCTTCCCCCTTCCCCTTTTTTATAGGATGAGGGCTGTTTCTCAGGCTGGTACTGCATTACATACACTTTAAATAGCATTCCTCAAAGAACATATTCCTAAATGGTGAATTTAGAGAAATTTGTTGACCGTGAGCATAGTTTCAACAGTGTGTGATAATTGAATTTGATATTAATCCATGTTACACAAACCTGTTTTCTCAGTTGCCTGACTTGTTTTGTTTTTTAGGTACTGAGAATTGCACCCAGGGGTGCTTAAGCACTGAGCCTCATCCTCAGCCCTCTTTTATATTTTATTTAGAGACAGGGTCTTGCTGAGTTGTGTAGGACTAAGCTGCTTAGGACTAATTCAATAAGTTGCTGAGGCTGGCTTTGAACTTGCCGTCTTCCTGTCTCAGCCTCCCCAGCCACTGGGATTACCAGCATGCGCCACTACCCACCTGCCTGACATTTTTTTAGGAGCTCTTTTTACTGGAGTTTCTCTGTGATATGTAGAGAACAAGACCAGTGTGTGTCACTCATGACCCAAACATTCAGTGACCTTCTAAGTCCAGGACCGAATTCTTGAATCCAGAGATACAGAAAATGGGGATACCATAAATGGTCAGAGGTTTATGTGATTCTGTAAATGTATTTTTTCCCCAGCTTCGACAGAGGAAAACATTTGTCCTTGTAAATCATGAGTCTGCAGTATCCTAGAGGGGACTACTTTCAGGAAGGGACTCCATTCTGCATGCACCGTGCACTGGTTACATTGCTGATGAGCCCGGGCCACCCTCCCTCTTGTCATCCAGAGGCATGACAGAATCTAGAAACGGCTCCCTTTGCCCACCCCAAAAAAAGTTTAGAAGCCAAGTGCCTGGTTAGTACAGAACTCTGCCAAGAGCCACGCTCAGCGGCATGTGTGTGGCAGATGGAGTTCACTGTCTCCCAGCTCATCCCATTAAAACATGGTGACGTTGTGGAACTATTTAGATTTCACTGCACAGAGCTCTGGCCAACCCAAGAGCCATGATGTGCAAGTGCTGAAGAGGGGCTCCAGACCCTGAGGGCAGGGCTCCTGGGAGGGGCATCAAGAAGCTGCTCACTGTCCCGGGGAGAGGGGCCTGACCCCTTGCCACATTCAATTTCCTCGGCACCCAGAGGGCCAGACGCACTGGGTCTCACCGGCTGCTGTATCGAGCCTGGGTCAGCTGTGAGTTAAGGAGGGGTGCACTTCCCGGGCTGCGGTCAGCGAAGAGGCCCAGCCTTGAAAAACCAGCCCATTTGATGCCCCTTTTATATTTGCCGCTCCACTTGGGAGTGTGGTTCTGACCTCAGCAGTCACCTGCCCTCCTCCCCCAGAGCCCTTCCTGAGGGGGGCAAAAGAGAACCTCATACCTCCCAGGACAGGCACGGCCCAAGGTCAGGAGAGCCCAGGAGAGTCAGGAGCAGCCACAGGGAGCAAAGGTGAGCCTTGAGCAGGGCGACTTCTGGGGCGAAGCTTTAGCCGTCT
The DNA here is from genome assembly GCF_048772815.1 of Callospermophilus lateralis. Taxonomy (NCBI): domain Eukaryota; kingdom Metazoa; phylum Chordata; class Mammalia; order Rodentia; family Sciuridae; genus Callospermophilus; species Callospermophilus lateralis. Next base: position 65,150,300 of record NC_135321.1, read on the forward strand.
AGCAGCAATGCAGCCTGTCCCCCACCCCCAGGAAGCACAGGCTGACACGCAGCCCCAGGGCCTCCTGCCCCGACTCCTGGTCACCTGGAGTCAGCTGCACAGAGCACATTAGGAACAAGTGCCCAGGGGTACCTGGCCCCTGGGGTCCCCCAGGTCCAGCAGTGGCTGAAGCTTCCTTGTAGGCGGTAGAGCCCTCGCCACTCCCAAGTGACATCTCTAGCAAAAAGGACTTTGCAGGACCCAAGAGCTTCCATCCTGATACTGAAGGGAAAAAAAGAAAAGCCTAGCTAGCAAAGGAGAGTCTTCAGGAGCACCCGGTTCTCACAGATCAGAAATGGTACTAAGGAAACTGCTCCTGCTCAGCTCAGGAAAGTTCCTGAACATTTATGGATATGTTTCTTCAATTTTAAAATGAGGATGTTAGCCTAGGTGGTCACGATGTCACTTTTCACCCAGAGAGATACTGGAGCTACTGTGTTAAACCTCCAGGACCACGCAGGCACCAGCCAGCAACTGCGTTAAAACCTGACCTGCTGTGACTAGAAGTGGCGAAGAGTCTGTGGAGCCCCCACCAGCCTTCACAGCCTTCACCCAAGTGTGATGCTTTCTGAGCAGTCTCTCTCTCTCTCTCTCTTTTTTTTTTGCACAGTGCTGGAGACTGAACACAGGGCCCCATGAAATGCCCAGCAAGAGCTCTATCACGGAGATACACCTCTAGCCTTTTTTATTTTTTTATTTAAAGATAAATAAAGTCTTGCTGGCCTCAAACTCATGATCCTGTCTGCCTCAGCCTCTCCGGTCACTTGGGATCACAGGCGTGTGCCACAATGCCTGGCTTTAAGTAGTGCCTCTCTGTGCTGAAGACAAGCTGGTTGTGAACATTACCTAGAAGCAGGAAAAAGTGCAAACTGGGCTTGGTTTATCTGCAGCTCAAGGCAGAGGCCAATCGGTTTCACCAGTTGCTGTAAAGACCTGAGTCCATCTCTCAGAATTAAAAAGAAAACCCTCAGTGGTGAGTGTCAGACAGTGTCTTCCTCTGGCACCTTCTGGGCTCCGCGGTCCCCTTGGGTTCTGCTGGAGACCAGGCCTCATCTGTCCTGGCAGAAGCAGGGGCTCGGTCTCTGTGACCCATGCTGTGCTGCCTACTTCCTGTTGGAGAAGCAGATGGTGGCGGGGGCCAAGACATGAGGAGGCTATTTTCACTTACTTGTACATGGCAACACAAACGCCATTTTTGGAAACAAACATCCAGGCAAGTCGGCATGGCTGCCAATGTTCCCTGTCCTGCTGGCTAGAGTCGATGACGTCCCCAGTGAGGTGGCTGGCCTTCGATGCTGCACCCTCCAGCCCCGCCTGATGCCTCTCCACAGCTGATGCTCAGAGCTGATGTGGCCTCCTTCCTGCACCAGCCAGTGGCAGGAGTGGTCCTCAGCCTCTGCTGAAGGGCACTCTCAGTGCTGAATAGACAAGGTGCACCTTCTTCCCTGCACAGTGCCATCTTCTTTGAACAATGCCAACTTGCAAGTTCCACCCTCACGTACTTTGCTCCCATCCTTGACTTGCTCGTGACTTCTCTCCCGCTGTACATGGGCCTGTGTTTCCCCCTCGGCTCTTAGCACCCCATATCCCACTTCATTGTTCCATGAAAACAAGAATCTCGGCCACATTTCTTCCCTGTCCTATGTATCCCAATTTCTGAAATAAATGGCTGGCATGAAGCAGGTGCTCAGTAAGTGCAGAGTGAGTTAGCAGCAGGTTCAAGACGGGAATAAGTGAGAAACACAAAGATGGGTCCATCAGGATGTCAGAGCACCTGGCAGTGTGCTGACAGCCCCCAGCCCAGGGGGTTCAGCGGCTAAGGACAGTTCTACACTCAGTCACTGCAGCCCTGAGCTGGCTAAGGGAAGAGCCAGAAGCAGCTCAAGCACTACTCAGAAACACGGAGTTTTCTCTCAGGACCCTGACTCACCACCTGGCTTCCCTGGCTCACTCTCCCAGAGGCTGTTCCAGCTTGAGAGCCCTGGGTGGGGGCTGCACCTGTCTCCTTCCATTAACAAAGAGATGTGCAGATGCACAGGGCCCGTGCCTGTCAGGAGGCAGCTGCGTAAATGCACCAGGTTTACTGGGCCCATAATCTTCACTGCCTGACTCTTATAGTGTGGTTAACTCTTAGTAGGAATCATAAAAGTTTCGTTAACAATTTTATTCCAGTTGGGCCAACTTAACTGAACTATTCCAAATTTGTTATAATTTGTTAATTATAACATTATTTATTATGTTATTTGTTATATTATAAGAAAGTAAGCTTTAGGATATGAAGATATTCCCCGCTTAGTTTGTTATGGTTAATATAGGCTTTTTTCAACATTTGCTTTTGTGGCAGGGGTCTTGCTGGGTTGCCCAGGTTGGCCTTGATCTCCTCGGTTCCTGCGATCCTCCTGCCTCAGCCTCCCCAGTAGCTGGACTCTAGGTAGACATGCACCACCATGCCTCACCAATTTTTGAGAATTGCTGAGTTGTGGGTATAGCTCAGTGGTAGAGCACATACTACCATGCACAAGGCCCTCGGTGCAACCCCCAACCCAACTAGTAACAAGGTAACATTCTGTTCCACCAGTGAGCTATGCCCCCAGTCCACAGCATCTCCTTTAGCACTCAGACACTAGCCTCCTCTTTACAGATGAAGAAGGGGGAACAGTGAGGTTGCCAGTGGTTAGAAACAGATCATGGGTCTCCAGAAGCTGCCTCACCCTGTTGCATTTCCAGCTGCTCCTCTTAACAGCGACTGGCCATCAGTCCCCAAGAGCCTTAGCGAACACCCAGACTGTGCACGCCAAGCAGAACACCTGATCTCGCTCTGGAGGAAATCTCAGTTCAAACCAATCAAATATACATGAGAACAGGTGAAAAGGAGGTCTCTGGAGGCCGTGTAAATCTCCAGGGTTGACTGCCCTGGACCATGAGCTGCGCTCAGGCAAGGCCAGCTCCAGGACAGATTTTAAGGCGGTTCAAAGGGGGGAGAGAGCCCAGACTTCTAGGCCATGTGGCACCACCTGGGCCACCTGTGCCAAAGCCTCAGCCTTGGTTTTGACATTTCCAAAATGGAACAGAAACCTCCCAGCTTGACAGCCAATTAGCCCAGGACTCCTTGGGAAGGATTTGACAGCAAGAGGGAAAGTGTGAAAGAGATGATGGAAATATGAGGTGACATCTGAGTTATCTGTTACTGTTGCCCGCAAACTCCAGCTTCAACAACAAGCATTTACTATCTCACAATTTCCCCTGGGTCACAAATTCAGGAGCAGTGTTAGCAGGGATCCCCCTCGGGCTCCCAGCCAAGTCTGCGGAGGCGCCTGTCATGCCAAGGCTGCTCTGGGCTAGTGTATCTGCCTGCGAGGTGGCTGCTCACAGGCTGGTACCCTGAGGCCCCCGCAGGCCCCAAATGACAGAGGGAGCAGGGCGCAGTGTCTCTTGTGACTGGCTTCTGGAGTCACACCATCGTGACCACATTCCGACCACATTCCCAGGTCACGCAGGCCAGCCCTCCCTGCCCCTGCACGGGCCAGAGAAGCCCCTGGGCCGAGGCCTGGGGAGGAGCACCCAGCACGGACGGAGCACGACAGTGACACGGAAGAGACCCACCTGAGCCATTTGGAGAAGCCGAGAAGGACGTCCCAAGTCACGCAGGCTGTGTGTCTGGGAAACGGAGGCAGCGTGGTCCCGAAGGCGAGAGGGAGGTTCTGGCGGAAGGAGGAAAGTTTGGCTCAAACAATGTCGACCAGGGTCGCGTGGGGTCCTGGGGAGGTGCAGGCAGTGTTTCCCACAAAGGGCCGCGTGGGCCTCCCAGGTCTCCTCACCCTCCTGCTGAGGGTTTTCATTAACCAGCCTTAAAAAACACCTGGGCCATTCTCGGCTCACAGGTGGTACTGAAGTCACCCGGGGCCACAGAGTGCCAGCCTGCCCTGCTGGACAGTCCTGGGACCGCTGGACACAGCATGGCTGGACCTGAGAAGTAGAGGATCCAAAGCTCATCCATCCCCATGAGCACCTGTAACTTCACTAGAAGGCTCTACAGCTGACAGGTGCCGCTTATTAGTGACTAAGTTACAAAAAGGAAGCCAGGTTGTGGTGGTGCACACCTATAATCTCAGCAATGTGGAGGCTGAGGCAGGAGGTTCACAAGTCTGAGGTCAGCCTCAGCAACTTAGCCAGCCCCTATCTCAAAACAAATTAAATAAGTAAAAGGGCTGGAGTTGTAGCACAATCATAAAGTGCCCCCGGGGTCAATCCCCAGTACCAAAAAAAAAAAAAAAAGTTACAAAAATTTAAAAGACCCTCCCTACACCCAGCCTTGCCTTTCCCAAGCGCCTGGCCAACACCCGCGACACAGGCTCCGCGGGCTCCACGGGGACCTCCCGACTGCTCTGGTTGGTCGGTGTCCACACTCCCGGGGGAGGGGGCGGAAGCTCGGCCGGCGGCCTGCCCAGGAGACCAGAGCGCTGGCCAACAGCGGGCCTCCTCCTGAGCCTCCTCGCCCTGGAGGCTGAACGCTTCGCAGGCCGCCCCGGGGCTCCGCCACTGAGAGCCGCTGGGGAGGCCGGCCAGCGCCAGGGTCAGTGGGGCCCCGCGGCCAGCTCCTCTCGCCCGCCGCCGCCTCCCAAACGCAGGCAGAGGTGCCAGGCCACCCGCCCGGCTTCAGGAGCAAAGCCGCCGCGCACGTCCGAGGGTCCAGCGCCCGACGGGGCGTACGCGAGCCGGGCCCCAGAGAACCGCTACCCAGCTCCCGGTGCACCCAGACCAGGGCTGTCGGAGGGGCTCCGGCTTCTCGGGGACTCTGGGAGGTGTGCACATGGCCGGAGTCACCCGGTGGTGTCCTGCAGACTTGGTGTCCTGCGCTCATTCCTGCTGGGCTTGAGGGCCTTGCAGACCCGAGGCTGGAAACCAAGGAAGGCTGACCTGGGACAGACCCCTCCGGGAACTTCTGTTGGTAGGGTGGGGGTGGGGTGAGGACTCAAGGTGTAGAAATCCACTCCCTTCTCTCCATGTCATGGACTCTGCGGAAAGGATGGCTCTGGAGAAGCTGAATTAACTTCCTGTCAGTGGTCAACACCTGTCTTTCTTCCATCAAAGAGAAAAGACAGGGCAGGTGGGCTAAGAGGTGGCAGAGTCACCCAGGGGTGGTCCTGGGGCTGCAGGTGGGGGCAGTGGCTGGGGCCGGTGCCAGGTTCTGGTGCCTGCAGAGACACCTGCAGGCTGCGGGTTCACCAAGGCCACATTCAGACGGCCAGTCCCCCACTCCAAGACCCCTCCACCCTGAGGACAGAACAGCACTGAGTCCCCTCCCAAAGTGGCCAGAGGGTCTTGCCCACACTCCTTCCCTACATTATATATCCCATCTCATTAGTCTTACTCCTGCTTCTTCTCTGTTTTTATTTTTGTTACACTGAGACTGATATTCGAGAACTTCTGCCCCAAAGCATCCCAGGACAGGGGGCTCCCCTTGGGGATTTCTGGGTATCTACTAGACATTAATGCAACAGCCACTTCTGTCGGTTATGAAGCATGCTGCCTTGTTAAAGTTGACTTTTGACAAATTTATCTAGTTTGGAATCAAGGCTAAACTGCTTCCTTGCTATTTTATCATACAAATTTTCTTTTGCTGATGAATTCCAAATGGAAATGGTTGTAGAAATAAGTACTGTGTTCGCTTCCAACCAACCGTGTTACAAAGCCAAGCAACTTACCCTGTAGGTTTAATGATCACTTTAAAGGAAACTTTTAAAACCTGTTAATGGCTGAAAGCATGGAAGACTGAGAATTCAGTGCATGCAGGGGCTTGTTTTTACCTCCCTCAAGCTGCCAGAAGTTGGGCAGAATCAGTTGACTAACATTTACAACAGCCCTCACACTAAAAATGCCATCTGACTCCAAAAACACCCGGGGCCTCTGCGGCCTCACCGCTGCCCAGGTCAGAGAAGCTGCCCTGACACTATCCAGCCTTCAGCACATGCTTTCCAAATCACAGCCTCACATGCTTCCCTCCAGAACACAACTCCCAGGGGACACGCCTAGACAATGACCCTGTGAAGTGACACAGTCGTCCTGAAACCTGGGAACAAGAGGCTGCACTGGAGATAGTGGGGTGCAGTGACCTGGAGATGGTGTCACCCACGTCATACCTCGCCCACCAGAGGACTGGGCACAGCAGAGCCAGTGAACGTGGCCCTCAGGGCCCCAGGGATGAGGGGCTGGGTGCATGCAGAGAATCCTCCTGGGGGGAGTCCTCTGGGGGACCTTCAAGATAATGTTTAAAAAGTAGGGGGAACAAGTCACAAAACAGTACACACAGCACGATCCTAAGTTTAATGAAAGAAGGGAAAGATCAAACCCCACATGGGAACTTTCACAGGCACAGAGAATTTCTGGAAGGGTCTGTGAGAACCGGCTGGGGGGAGCTCACCTGCAGAGGGAGAGCTGAGGACTCTGTTCAACACAGTCCTGTGCTTTTCTTCTAACCAATTAAATATGGGCTGCTTTGACTTTCTTTTTTTTAACTAGTTTTGTTTTAAACTTTGATTTCAAAACATTGAGAAAAAGCCTTTTGCCCTGATCCCTGAAATGTGCATGAAACTATGAGGAGAAAACCAGGAAAACAAACGTCAAAACCTTGGAGGTGTTGGCACCCTGAGGCCATCAGTCATAGTGGGAGAGCAGAGCTGGGGCTGGAGATGTAGGCAGGGACAGTCCAGCCCAGGCAGGGCCCAAAGCCACCAGTGAGAGCCCAGCAGGTCCCACACCCAGGTGTCCCAAGAGGGCAGTGCCAGGCTCCAGGAATTGCTGCCCAACCTATAGGACGTGGGAGGCCACTGTGTTCCTCCCCTCCCCAGGAGCTGGGGAGTCTTGTCAGAAGCCAAACCACTCCAGAGAAAAGACATTTGGTAACTGACCACGAACCCACCAGGCCACAGGACCCCACAGCAAGTCCAGTGACTCCCAGGGCTCAGCTCCCATCAGTGTGAAGCGACATCTGAGCAGAGCTCCCTGCTAAGGGGTGCAGAGGGGACCTGGGGCAGAAGGAAGCTTCCGGATCAGAGACCGTTTCTGTGAAGCATGGAGGGCACAAGCAGGTGGAGGGCAGGGACAGTGTCAGCTCTACAGAGGGACAGGGCTCAGTGGGGACATAAGAAGGAGCTCTCACAGCAAGGTCCCAGCACTGGCAGAAAAGCGCTGGGGGCCGTGCCAGGGAAAGGCAGCAAAGGCCCCAGAACAGGCCCAGGGAACAGTGGCGACATGGTGTGGACTGGCGCTGGGGTTCTAGCACTCCTGCAGCCTCCGCATGCGCATGACCGCAGCCTGCACGCTGAGGGCTGCTCCAGGGTCACCAGGGCTTCCGTGCCAGCAGGTTCCCCTCCAGACAGGCCGGAGCCACGTCTAGCTCGCCTTTCTCCATCTTCTTCTTTCTCTTCCTTCCTGTCTTCTTGGAGTTTTTGGGTCAGGTATCTGGTTGAAGATGGAGGCAGGTTAGCTCTGGCTTTGGAGGAAACAGATCCTGAGGAGCCATGACTCACATCAATGCTCGCTCTCTCTCTCTCTCTCTCTCTCTCACACACACACACACACACACACACACACACACACACACTGCAACACCAGCCTGGTAACCTCCCTGAGAGTGCTCAGCTCAGTGCCACCAGGGAAGAGGAAAGACTGTGGCAGCTCTCAGCCTTGGATTCAAGGTCAAGGTCACTGGCAAATTGCAGCTTCAGTGACTGAGGCAAAATCAGCAACAAGTTCTTAAAGACACCAGGACCAGGCAGCTTATTGGCTGAAGGACGGCCAAACAAGAGCAGGCAGGCTGGACAGACAGTGGGGAGCTGGGCCCAGAGCAGCACAGCCCAGCAGCCTGATGGGGACCAGGAGCATGAGGAGTCCCTGGACAAAGGGAGGCAGGGCTCTGGTCTCCTTTCCCAAGTGAGACGTGGCCAAGGGTGCTGGGCACCCAGTATCAAGTTCACGGGCACAAATCAAGCAATGCTTGTGACACTCTCAGACATGCCAGGGATGGTTCTGCCACTGAAGAGAAGCAGGCAGGGGCTGAACACTGGCTCTGGCAGGTGACAGACTATGTGTGGGGTGGGGATGGAGCTCAGGGGTAGAAGTGGGAGACCCTGGGGTCCATCCCCAGTTCAAAAAAAAGAGAACAAATTTTACCCCACATGAAATCTCTTTGCCTCAGAAGAGCCTTTAAGCCCCTCTTGACCTACCCAAGGAGGGTTCTTCACTAGCCACTCATTGCAGGAGGAACCTGCAGGCACCAGAGGACAGCAGCTCAAGTGTCCCCAGAAAACACATCCTGCATGAAGCAAGCAAGTGCAAAGCAGTGGGGTTGGAGGTTCGACCTGGGGGCGGACACTGAGAAGCACAGGCCCGGAGGGGAACGCAGTGGGCTCCTGAGCATCCTCTTGCACACGCCCCATGCACGCGGTTAGTGAAACGCCAAACGTCTGTACCAGCATCACGAGCACTGCAGTGGCCACCGTGTATCCCGAGGTGCAGGTCCCCGCCCGTTAGCTCACAGCGCTTTCAGAATGTTCGATTATCCACTCAATAGCAGCCCACCCTTGCAGCAACACAGAACAAGGTCCACTGTGAGTTCCACTGCGGGCCTGCGCGGGCAGCAGGAGAGGGACGACACTGTGGTGAAGACACAGCAACGACCTGTCCAGCCTCGCCCTCAAGCTCAAAATCAGCCAGAATGTTTTCTCTACCATCTTAGTAAATTGACACCCTCGCTCCAGCTTTCCCAGCCTTGGCACCCCCTTAGTATAACACAGAAGGTCCTCATTCCCCCAGAGGTTTGCGAATGCAACCCTGATGTCCCAAGTCCCAACCCTGAGCCTGCTGCCTAGAGGCTGGGGTGGGGGGTGGCCACAGGCCTACCTGTACCCCACCCCTGCAAGATGAGGGGAATAATCTCTAGCCCTCCTCCTGGTAAGAGGAGTAGAGCCTGCACCAGAGTAGGGGAGTTAATCCTGTTCCCTCCTTCTGAAGAGTACCCATTCCAGAGCATTCCAGTTTAACCCATGAAGCAGGAAAATAAAGAGAACAATATTAATATGTTTATGAGTTTGTAGATGATTATACATATAAATAAACATGATTATGATTATGAATATATATATTAGATAACGGTGCCTCCTGATCAGGATGGAGCATGGATCACCTTGCCCTACAGGAGAGAATTGCAAGATGGATCCTTCCTACAGGAGGGAATTGGAACTCCAAGCCCTCTGCCCAGGGAGGGGAGAAGGTCCCCACAGGGGAGTGGTCCTGTGCCCTTCACTCTGTGATGGGTATGATCCCATGACCTCCACTTGGTGAAGGGAGTAAGATCACTTATACTGCACTTGACCAGGGAGTTAACCTCTGTACCCTCCATCTGAGGAGTTCCCATTTCAGATCATTCCAGTTCTACCATAAAATATGAAAGCCAAAGAGATGTACGTGAATATGTATATGAATATGTATATAAATGTGCATATGGTATTAATATGGATGTGAATATAAATATGAACATCTGTATGAATATGCAAATACATATGTATATGAATGAGCATGAACACAGATATGTATATGATATTAGCATGTACATGTTTATGTATATGAATATGTATATGCTCTATATGAATATGCAAATGAGCATGTATACGAATAGATAAGGAGATATATATATAAATAAGATCCCAAGGTTTTCAAGATGGTGGAATAGAGGAGGTCACTTTCCTGGCTGCTCCGTGGAGTGGAACCAAGAAAGCAGACAGGTAGCTTCCCAGCAAGGTGGGTGAACAAGAAAAAGGGCGGGGGACTTTACTGGAATTTAAAACTGAACATTCAAAGCAGACTGGGGACACAGGCGGGGGGATGTAATGAAGTAAGGAGGAAGTCCCACAGCACAGCCACTGCCACAGCACAGCCAGAGTGGTTCCTCCAAAAGCACAGTGGAGAGGTAAGGGAGTTAAAGAAACCCGCATTCTGGGGAGGCCAGGGGTGTGTCTGGTTTAGAGATCAAGGACATTGCCCATCGGATCTGAAAGAGGCGCTGCACGATCCTTGTGTGGAGATGGAAGCTGCATCTCTCCAGGCCGCAAGCTGAGGACAGAGGAAAGAACGATTTTGCAGCTGCTGCTAGTGAGTGAGGGGCAGCAGCTGAGGGGCCCATGCCTGGCAAATTCAAGTTTGGCCCAAAATACAGGCTCAGTAAACACCTGCTGCCTGATAGAGAGTGTGCTTAAATGACCAGGAGAAAAGTCAAACATGGAGAGCGGTTTACACAGGGGACACCTGGTGGTGGAAACCCACTGGCTCTACCCCTCCACCTCCAATCTGACTGCCTGCAGGATTGGGGGGGGGGGAGCCTCTGACCGGGAACTCATGGGAGAGATTGGTGACTGAACCCGAGACCAGGAAAGGTGGTGTCCAGTAACGTAGGGGACTAAGAATTGGGCCCTCAACCACATGAGTGGAACCCAGGGAGACCCCTGGGGTACAGTCCTCCAGCATGGACCAGCAAGTACTGGGCACTGGAGGTGCACTGATTAAAATCTCCAGACAAATGGCATTCAGCAAAGAGCCTGGAGCCCACCTAAGCCTACACCAGGAATCCACCTACAGGATCACCTTGCTCGCTCCAGCAATCCAGAGGGTGGAGCATCACACTACAGAAGATCCTAACTGAAACTGCTGAGAACAGAACCCTCGAACTCCAATGGAAAGAGTTCTTTAACTTTTCATAAAGATCTTCTTAAAAATTCTTTTTCTGTGTTTAGTTTTGACCTTAATGGTACATGGACATTTATGCATACTCATATTTGTTTTTTTCATATTTTGAGCATTTTTGAAGCCAGTTATTTTTCATGGATTAGCTTTTTGTGAACTAGGATGTTTATTAATACATTTAGTTTTGTTCTGTATTCTTTTATTTTTAATTAAAAACATTTAACTTTATACACATTTTTCTCCTGCCTATGTCCCTTGATTCTCTCTTTTCTTCTAACAGCCAATCTCTATTGTTCTCTTTCATTCTCCCTTTAATTTTTTACTTCTTCTTCACTCCTCATCCCTCATAATTATCACATCCTATATCACTTCTGTTCTCTCCCTGTCCACCATTTGAAATTATAAACTTCTTTGCAAATTTGCTGTTTTCATTGTAGGTGATAAGTTATCACATCACTTTTGTTTATTGCAATAATTAACATTGTAGACATCATAGTAAGAACTATTTGGTTTAATGTGGCATGTTATTGGCATTGGTTGCTATTACTTCTCTCCCCAACAAACAGTGAGGTACTGGAAACCTTCAGGGGAATTTTAAGTCCACAGGGTAGAAACTCTAGTCCCTCGAATCCATACTGTTAGATGAGTAGACACACAAACAACATGAAAAAGCAAGAGCAAAGATCACCCCAAACAAACCAAGATACTCCAGTAACAGAATCCGTCAACACCACAGTGGAAGAAGTGTCAGAGAAGGAGTTTAGAATGTACACAGTTAAACTGACCTGCAAAATAAAGGGTGGTATAAGTCATAAAATCAGAGAGAAAGCAGAGGAAGTGAAAGATCACTTCAATAAAAAGGGAAAGATTCTGAAGAAAAACTAAAGAAACAAACAGCAGAAATCCTCAAAATGAAGGAAAAAATAAAACAAAATTTAAAATTCAATAAAAAGCATCACCAACAGACTAGACTACTTGGAAGACAGAACCTCAGGCAATGAACACAAAATATATAATCTTGAAAATAGAGTTGTGCTGGGGCCCAGCAGAGTTGACCACGGAGAGAAGATGTTAAGAAACCATGTACAGAACAACCAAGAATTATGATAGTTAAAACACAAAAAGACCAAATTTAAGAATTATTGGGATACAGGAAGGTGTGGAAATAGAAAACAAGAGACTGCACAACCTTTTCAATGAAATAACATCAGGAAATTTCCCAAACCTAAAGGATGAAATGGGAAATCAAGTACAAGAAGCTTACAGGACCCCAAGTGTACAAAATTACAACAGATTCACACAAAAGGCACATTCTAATGAAAATGCCTAACATACTGAATAAGGATAGAATTTTAAAGGCTTCCAGAGAAAAGTATCAGATTACATATCCGGGAAACCACTTCAGATCTCAGCAGATTTCTCAACCCAAACCCACAAAGCTAGGAGGTCCTGGAGCAATGTAGACCAAGCTCTGAAAGAAAATGGATGTCAACCAAGAATTTCACATCCAGCAAAATTAAGCTTCAGATTTGAAGATGAAATAAAAACCTTCCATGATAAACAGAAGTTAAAAGAATTTGCAGCTAGAAAGCTACACTACAGAACATTCTCAAAAAGTATCCCATGAAGATAAAACAAAATAAAGTGAAAATCAGCAAAGGGAGGAACTACACTAAAGGAATAGTCGACCCAAGGGAAAACTAATTTAATTAAAAACTAGAAATAAACCAAAATGACAGGGAATGCCGCAGTCTGGCTGGGCACAAATCACGAGCCACTGAAGCAGGAACAAACTTTATTTCTGAACTCCACCAGCACACTCCACACACGCTCCCCAGGAACTCTCTTGCACGCCACGCGGCTCCTCCAGGAACCACCAACCGGAAATCCCTCCTCCGGCACTTCCCCAACCGATGGGAACTCTTCAGGAATCCCCGCGAGAGCTCAACCGGAACTCAACAGGAACTCCACAAGAACTCAAAAGTCATCATCTTAATGGCTCACTGGTGTCACCTCTCAACCACTACTTCTGGCCAAAATGCCATGCGTCATCCCAACTCGGCTGTGGCCCTCAACAAGGGAATACAAATTATATCTCAATAATAACCTTGAATGTTAACGGCCTAAACCCATCAATCAAAAGACATAAACTGGCAGATTGGATTAAAAAAAGACTGAACAGTATGCTGCCTTCAAGAGACTCACCTCATAGGCAAAGACATCCTTGGACTGAAGGGAGGGATGGGAGAAAGCATGTCACTCACATGTATCGTGTAAACTAGCAGGGATTTCCATCCTCCTATCAGACAAAGTGGACTTCATGCCAAAGGTAATCAGAAGGGACAAAGAAGGTCATTTCATGATGCTAAGGGAATTATATAACAACAAGACATAATAATCATAAATATTTATGCCCCCCCAAATAGAGCATCTACGTACATCACACAACCCTTCTCAATTTCAATAATCAAATAGACCACAACACAATAATACTGGGTAACTTTAACATGTCTCTGTCACCACTGGATAGTTCCTCCAAACAAAAACTAAATAAAGAAGCTATAGAAGTAAAAAATACAATGGAAAATTTAGACTTAACAGACAAATGGAATATTTCATACACTGTTGACTGAATACACTTTCTTCTTAGCAGCACACAGACCCATCTTGAATGTAGACCATGTTACATAACCTATTATGAATGTTGGCATACAATTGTAATATTACTTAATATATTTTTAGCACTTGTAGCATTATTTTTATAGATTCCAGTGCCTTATGCTAATAATCCCTGTGTCCTTCACCTGGTGAGTGGATTAGAATCAAGTATCTCAACCTGATCAGAAGAGTTGATCATTCACCCTTCACCTGATGACATCCCACGGGAGAACAGTCCAGGTCAACCACCAACAATCAAAATTAAATACCACATATATTCATATCTACAGATAATTAGACCCTGTGCTTTCCACTCAGTATGAGAGTGGATCACCATGCTCTCCACTAGATAAGAAGAGGAGATCTATATGCACAACACTCTGAGAAAAGTAGGTCTGTAGATACATCTATAGAAGAATCTAGAATATATCCCAGTGCCTTCCGCTCAGTATGAAGAATGGAATATCATGTCCTCCCCTACATGGGGAGCGTAGATCTCCATGCCCTCTTACAAGTGAGAGGAGTAGTTCTCCTTGGGGGCAGTAAGTCCCCATGTTTTTAATATCTTGAGGGGTGCAGGTTCTCATGCCCACCACTCTGGGGAGTGTAGAACCATGTATAATCCACCCTGATCAGGCAAGTTAATTTCAGTCCTTTTGATGATTTCCCATTCCAGTCCGACCCTCACAGTATGAATGGAGAAGCCATGTGTAGGCATATGAATATGTATAGAAACATGTTTTTAATATGAATATGCAGATATAAATGTTTGTCAATATGAATATGAATATGGAAATGAATATGTACATATATATAAATTCAAATATCTATATTTGTACATGGATTTTAATATGACCATGTACATGAATATGAATCTACAGATGAATATGAATACATGCATAAATATGTATTATGAATATAATGATTATGAATATGATTATGAATATAAATATATGAATATATGCATGTGGATATGCATATTTATATAAAATATATATGAATATAATTGTAAAATATACATGCATATGAATATAAATATGTGAATGCACATGTGCATAAACTTGAATATTAATGTGTACATGTACATGGATATGAATGTGAATATGTGTATGTATATAAATATGTACATGTACCTGAATATGTATATAAGTATTTGCATGTATGTGTACATTAACATTAATGAGTATGGATATTTGTAGAAATATGACTATGTGTATGAACATGTACATAAATATGAATATATGAATATGTATATGAATGTGAATATACAAATGAATATGTATATGAATATATAAGGATATGCGTTTGTGTGTGTGTGTGTATACATATATATATATATATAATATATATGAGAATTAGATTTCAGTGCTCCTCTGGTCGATGAGGTGAGTAGATATCTACCCTCTCTGCATCGTGAGGGCTCTTGTTCCCTTTAAGGGGAATAGGTCCTGTGTCTTTCACCTCACAATGGGTGTGGCTCCCCATGCCCTCAACCTTGTGAGTGAATTAGAATCCTGTATCCTCCAACTGTTCTGTAAGTTAATCTCTATACCCTCATCTGATGAGATTGCATGCCACAATATCTCAGTTCAAACCCAAAGTATGAAACTGAGATTTTATAGATGAATCCATACACGAATCCATACACATTACATGAATATGAAGTGTACATTTACATGTCCATGAATATGAATGAGTAAAAATATGAATTAACACATGTACACATACATGAATATGAATATGTACATGAATATGGAACATATAGGTATAGGAATATGAATATGTATTTTAATATGTACATAAATACAAATATGAATATTGATATGAATATTTGTGAATATTAATGACTATAAATGTGCTTATGCACATACATGAATATCAATATGAATGTGTATATAAATATGTGCATAATTATGAATATATACAAATATGAATATGCATATGAAAGAGTATTAATTTGAATATGAATATAAATTTGTACATGTACATAAATATGAATGAGTTGGAATATGAATATCTACCTGAATATGAATATGCATATGTACAAGCACATAACATGAATATGAATGTATATAAGTGCATATGTACATGTACTTGAATCTGAACATATTCATGAGTATAAACATGAATATGTGGACATACACATTAATTGAATATGACTATGCATATTAATATGTACATGAAAATGTATATACAAATGAATATATATGCATATATAAGGATACATATATACACACACATATATAACTATATATGTGAATTAGATCCCAGTGCCTTCTGCTGATATAGAAAAGGGGTCAACCTGATCTCTGCTAAATGAGATGAGTAGATCTCCATACCTTTTGCACTGTGAAGGCTATTGGTCCCCATGTCATTCACCCCACCATGGGGGTGGATCCTCATGCCCTTTACCTGGTGAGTTTATTAGAATCGTGTATTCTCAACCTCATCAGGAGAGTTAATTTGTATACCTTCCATCTAATGAGATTAAACTCCAGAATATTCTAATTCAAAATCCCAAGGTATTTAACTGGGAAAGATGTTACAGATGAATCTACTAATGAATCTATAGATGAAATATATCCCAGTGCCTTCCACTCACTATGGGGAATGGAACAATGTGCCTTCCCTTAGATGGGGGAGTAGATCTCCATGCTCTCTGACAAGTGAGAAAAGTAGTTCCCATTGGGTGTAGGTCCTTGTGTCCTTCACACCTTGAGGGGCACATATCCCCATGCCCTTCACCTGATGAGGGGTGCAGAACCTATCCTTCAACTGATCAAGGAAGTTACTCTCTGTACCCTCCATCTGATGATTTCCCATTCCAGATTATTCCACTTCTATCTACTCGAAACACACACACACACACACACACACACACACACACACATACACACACATAACATTTCTATGCATATGAGTACATATATAAGTATGAATATTATTTGAATATGTAAATGAATATTAACATGAATATAAATATATATGAATATGCATATGAATATGTATGTAAATATTAAGATGTACATGCATGTGTATTTAATATGTATATGATTATTGTTATGAACATAAACATGGATATAAATGTGTATGAGTATACAATTATGGCTACAAATATGAATGTATATGTATATATAAATATGTACATAAATATGAGCAAAAATATGAATATACATTAATATATATCTATATATGAATATGAATATGTATATGTGTATATGAATATATACATGAATGTGTATATGTGTGTGGATATGATTATGAATAAGTATATGAATTATTTTAATATGCATGTGAATATAAATATTCATATGAATATTTATATGAAAATAACAATATGCATATAATGTGTACATTTATATATGAATATGCATCTAAATATGAATATTTGTATATATCATTACGTATATAAATATGAATGTGAATATGTATATTAATGTGTATATGTATATGATTATATGAATACATACATTACTATTTCTTTAGTGATAACTTTACCTCAGCTTTACCCAGCTTCACCTAGTTTGACTGCAGATCCAGTCCCTTCATGAGCTCCTGGTTTTCCAAATGAAACTGATTCATTTCCTCTTAGTACTATCTAGAGAAGGGCAATTCCAGGGCCATAATGTTGGCCCAGAGGAGCCTTGAGCAAGATGGCGGCCTAGGACCCCTGCCAGAATGAAGTGCTCTGAGCCTGTGTGATTGACATTCAGCTCCCATTCTGGGGACATCTTGTCAGCCTTGCTGACAGGAGAGAGCTAGTGTTCTCTTCCTCCCTGGAATGTCACCTACACTACTCCAGCCATAAAGCCTACACAGGTCACAGGGTTTATGCTAGTCACAAATGACACGTTCAGATAGAGAGTAAGACACATTGGCTTCATCTACATGAGTGCCAATTAAATGAGGCAAAGCAAAATAGAATGTTAAACAAAAGGTATAATATCTAAATCACATAAAATGTGTTGAGTGGACTTCATAATGCTGTATAGTCCCAGTATTGAATACTGTAAAGTATTCAGTGCATTTTAGGAATACAACTAGCAAATAACTTCCTAAAATTGATACCATCCAGCAGTTAACATTTTCTTTCTGTATTGTACTTATTTTCCAGAGAACACAGTCCACTTAAACAACATGCTAGGATAAGTATCTGTACTCAATTTAGCAAAAGGAGATTCATTGAACAAGGTCCGAAACTCTTAACTTATTTTGCTTAGCATGATATTCTCGAATTCCAACCATTTATCAGCAAATGCCATAATTTCATTCTTCTTTATGGCTGAGTAATATTTCACTGGGTATATAAACCACAATTTCTTTCTCCATTCATCTGTTGAAGGGCACCCAGGTTGGTTCCATAGTTTAGCTACTGTGAATTCAGAAAAAGCTTTAGTCAAAGAAAACAGGTGTAACCCAGGGGTTTTTCAATATTGAAGCAGCTGTTTTATGTCAGATACGATGTATAGAAGAGAACACTTACTGGTTTCCTTACCTGTATTAAACCTACACACCTTTCATTTTACATAACACACAGATAAATCTCAGACAAACATATTTAGTTCTCAGAGGTGTACATATCTCTACTCACATATATTCAGGTGTTAATCATATTAAAAAATCTAAAATCAGTTGTTTATTTAATCAGTTATAAACTAACCATTTAAAAGACTTTAAAATAGGTTTGAACCCTAGTTCCTTTAAGACTTAGTTTTTTAAGCAATAAAACCTAACAGACACAAGAAATTATCTTGATAAATAAGGTAGATCAATATTTGAAGAAACACTTGTGGTAGAACTTGTGGATGTGGTAGAACACACTTGTAACCCCAGCAACTCAGGAGGCTGAGAAAGGAATAGTGCTTGAGGTCAGGCTCACCAACTTAACAACACCCTGTCTCAAAAACAAACAAACAAGCAAATAAATAAATAAGGGCTGGGGATGTGGCTCCGTGGTACAGCACCCTTAGATTTAGTCCCTAGTACTGCATGAGAAAGATCCATTTGTACATAAGAGACACTTTAGGGGCTGGGGCTGGGCTCAGTGGTAGAGCGTTTGCCTTGCATGTGTGGGTCCCTGAGTTCGACCCTCAACACCGCATAAATAAAACAAAGGTATTACGTCCACCTACAACAAAAATAAAATATAAAACAAGAGATGTATTTAGATTAAAAAATTACATTTAGATTGAGATGAAAGTACCACACAAAAATAGCAACTAGAATGACTTTGTGATTGTCAGACAAAGTAGTGGAGAAAAGGCTGTTGGAGAAAAGAAAAGATGTTATATATTAGTAAATTAGCAAATCTCTCAAGGTGATATAATAGTTGTAAATATTTATACATTAACAAGAGAGTCCCAAAACATATGAATGAAAACTATCAGAATTAAAGGAAAAAAAAGAGTTCTATTAAAATGATTGGATATGGTGATACCCCACTTTCAAGAAGGGATAGAATGACTAAAAAAGACAAAAGATTGATTTTTAAAAGAAGGACTGAACAAAATATAAACCAAGTAGAACTGAGTGACCTGTATAGAGGACTGTGTCCAACAAGGCCGAGTACACAATTCTGTTCCTGGAACACTGTCCAGGAGAGGCCATACTGGGGCCTCAAAAGAAGTGTCAAGGGGCTAGGGTTGTGGCTCAGCAGTAGAGCGCTCCCCTAGCAGGGGAGGGACCCGAGTTCAGCTCTCAGCACCACATAAAAATAAAGGCATTATGTTGTGTCCATCTATAAAAAAGATATTCTTTCTCTCTCTCTCTCTCTCTCTCTCTCTCTCTCTCTCTCTCTCAAAAAAAAAATTTTTTTAAAAGTGTCAACAAACATAAAAAGACTGAGATCAGATTATGCTTCTTTTGTGATCATAATAAATGAAGCTAGGAAAAAATAATAAAGGGACTAAATATTTGGCAATAAATTTATGAAAAAAATTGTAAGTCTCTGGACATTAAAAATCCCACTGAAAAAATTTTTAAAAAACTAAATAAATAGGAAGGCATCCCATATTTGTAGATTAGAAGATTTAATTTTAAAATTGCAAATCTCAATAAGATGTATACATATCAATGCCATCCCATCAAAATTTCCCCCTCCATTTCTACAGAATTTTAAATGTGATCCATTGATTAATATGGATGCACAGGGAATCATGTGCTTAACACTCTTTCCAAAACAGATAAAATTGGACAACTGTACTTACAAATTCCAAATCTTAGTGTATGTACCTTCAGTAATAAATCAAACTGGATCTGTATCTCTCACTCTATGAAATCAACTCTAAATGAATGAAAGACCTCAATGTGTTAATTCAACCACTGAAGCTACTGGATAAAACATTGGGGAAATACTTTAAACTTACAGCACAGGCAAAGGTTTTTTTAATGACTCTAAAAGCACAAAAGACAAACAAACAAACAAAAAAAGAAATTACAAATGAAAAAAGCTGTGCACAGCAAAAAAGCAAAGAGAGACAACTTACAAATGGGAAAAATGCTTGACAGACATTCAGGCAATGCACAACTAATATTCAGAATATGAAAAAAAAAACCCTAAAAATTGGGACACTAAAAAACATGTAATCCAATCTAAAAGTAGGCAAATTATCTGAGCAGACACTTTTCCAAAAAAATACACATAGCTGATAAAATGCTGACTATAAGGAGCCTTCAGGGACATGCGAATCAATGCCACAGTGAGATGTCATCTCACTGCAGTTAGAATGGCTATTTTCAGAAGAAAAAAACCCGAATGTTCATGCAGACGTGGAGAAAAAGGACTTACACGCTGTGGAAAACTGTGAGGGTTCCTCAAACAACTAAAAATAGCTGGGCAGAGTGGCCAATGACTGCAATCCCAGCTACTTGGGAGGCTGAGGCAGGGGGATTCCAAATTTTAGTCCAGACAGGGCATCTTGCCAAATGCAGTCTCAAAAGAGAACACAACTGCTGGGAGTAAGGTGATGCCAGAACATGACTGTAAATCCAGTGGCCTGAAAGATAGAGACAAGAGAAAAAAAATTGATGCCACACTAGCAAACTTGGTTGGACCCCCATCTCAAAAACTTAAAAAAGGGATTGGGGATGCAGGTCAGTGTAGAGCACTGATCTATATAGACACAGCATTGGGTTCCATTTTTATTTTTAAAAATAAAAACCCTAAAATTAGAACTACCATGTGATTAAGCTATCCTACACTTCCAGGAATATATCCAAAGGCAATTATATCAGCATGTCAAATAGATGCCTGCACGCCCATGTTCACTGAGGCTCTATTCATAACTGCTTAGGGAGTTCAAAGCCAGTCTCAGCAACTTAGCAAGGCACTGTCTCTAAACAAAATGTAAACAGGGATGGAGATATGGCTTGGTGGTTAAGTGTTTGGGTTCTGTAATGTTTAATTTGAATTGTCAACTTGATTGGTTTAAGATTAAGAGGCTTCTGGGTGTGTCCGTGGGGGTGTGTCTGGGAATGATAGGAATGTGGGATAGTAAACTAAAGGGAGACCACCCTAAGCTTGGGCAGCAACATCCAATAGGTTGGAGGCTTGGATGGAATACAAGTTGGAAGAACAAGGAAGCAGCAGATGCAAGCTGATTCTTCTTGAAGGGGTTTTGATTGCTGCTGCAATCCCCTGAGGATATCAGAGTCTCATTATTTCACTCTTCCCAAGCAGACCCCCAGTGATTCTCCAGGGAGTTTCCAGAAGCCTTTGGTCTTGGACAGGGGTAGGTAGCATCATTGATCCCACTTGTTTGAGGCATCAGCATCTTGGACTGTGCAGTTACTGGTTCCTCCAGCTCTCCAGCAGACGGAGGGCCACTGTGGACTATCCAGCTTCTGGTGTGCAAGCCAATCTAATAATTCCCTTTTTATATCTTACTTCTTGTTGATTCTGTTTCTCTAGAGAACCCTGATTAATACAGGTCCACTAACTCGTACCAAATTTTTTTTTTTCAGACTGGTTTTTATAATGAGAATATAAGAGAGAAGAGGGATGGTGTGGTGGCAGATGCCTGTCATCCCAGTGAATCAAGAGCTGAGGTAGGACCAGCTTCAGTAATGTATGAGGATGTAAACAACTTAGGGCTCAAAATAAAAACCAAAATTGTTGGGTATGCTGTTCAGTGGTTAAGCACCATGGGTTAAATCCTCAGTAGAAGGAAGGAAGGAAGGAAGGAAGGAAGGAAGGAAGGAAGGAAGGAAGGAAGGAAGGAAGGAGAGAGATAAACAGACAAAGAGAAGGTAACCAGAGCTGAATAGTGTCAATAAAGTAAAAATCACAAAACAGTGGGCTGGTCTCTATGAAATTTGTGTGGGTTAACTGACTGCTGATTTTGGAAGTTAGGCTTCTGATCACCCACAAAAGGAAGGAGACAGGAATCCTAACTTCAGGAGCTTGTGAGAACAAATAGGTATTTTTGCATGGCCTTCAGTTGACCCAGATGTGCACTGGGGCTGGGGTCATGCCCAAACAATAGATCTCCTGGCTGTTAGAAACTGTATAGGTGTTTTATTCAAGAGTTCATAGACCGAAGTTAGGGCTTGTCTGACAAAAGCAACGGAGTCACTGAAGGAGATCAAGTAGTTTAAACCAAATTGTGGACAGAATGCTGTGCCAGGCCATGGCAGCCACTGTGTGGAGACCACAGCTCATCAGCTGCCCAGGAAACTCAATCAACAGGGCGTCTCCCCACCTTCAGAGAGCAACAAATTAACAGAGGGAGTAGCCCTATGGTGGTGTGTCTCCATGATCCCTCTAAGAAGAATGAAAGGGGAAGTGCTTCTAGAGAGGAGTGGGGTGGAACAGGTCCACCCTGGGATACCAACCTCTGCACAGCCTCCATGGAGCTCAGGCAGAGAAGAATAGGTGCCCATGGTGCACTGCAGAGGGATCCAGGCAGCCTCTGTCCCAGGCAGTGGAGAGGGAGGCATCCACATGTGGCTGCAGGAGGCGGGAGGTCAGTCATTCATGGAGGGCCTCTTTTGTTGGCCCCGGAGAGGGATGGTGCCTGCATTGTGGTCCCAGATGGTGGTGTTTGGACATGGATGGGATGCTTCCTCAATCCCAGTGAGGGGCCGGTACCCAAGGCTTAAACCTTGGGCAGTGGAAGCCAGAACCCAGGTGAACCAGCTGAAAATCTACTCAAGAGTATGGACTGCACCCAGAGAGCTGTCAGTCAGGGGGTGCTTCTGCACCAGACCACACACTGAGAACCTACAAATCACAGGATCCATGCTTGCAGACAACCAGGTTCTAGGCCACCTTGAGAAAGAGCCTGTGTATCCACGGAACAAGTGCATGGTGAACTGTGGCCATCAGAACGTTTGCCCAGAACCGTGGGTCCTGAGTGTCGGTATATGAAACAAACAAACAAACAAGCAAACGAAAAACAGCCAACAGATATAACACTGGACCTCCTGAGCAGCCAGCCTTAGGCCCTGACCAAAGAGAACCAGCCTGGTGGGAAGTCATAGCAACTAGGGGAGTGACTTCTCTTCCCATCACCTCTGGAGGGATCCAAAGCCCAAGACAAAAGGACACCTTATAAGACCCCCAAATCCTGATGAAATCCAAACCAAGACCCAGCTTTTTCTCCACCTGGGCCTGGTTTATGATGAAGAGCTCTAGCATCAATTGTGATCATATATATATCACACTTCATTGTGATTTGATAGTCATTGTCCTAGTTGCTAACCCTGTGTCCTCAATCTATCTGATTGAATTTCTTATAATGTTTTAATGGATTAATTGAAATAATATATAACAAGCCCTGAAAGAAAATGAGTGCCAAGATGACTATATGCAGCAAAATTGCCCTTTGAAATTGAAGATGAAACAAAAGCTTTACATGGTCAGCACAAACTAGAAGAACATGACCACTAAGCATGCACTAAAAAATGCACTCAGTGAACTATTCCATGCATAAGAAAATGAAAAATAAAAACGAAAATCAGCATAGGGATGAACTATACTAGAAAAAGTCAAATCAGATTTTATTCAATTAAAGGGGGATAAAATCTGATTTAAGCATTAAAAATAAAGTGGGAGGAGATAAAAATAGTATACAATAACACTGAATTTAAACAATCTAAATTCTTCAATTAAAAGACACAGATTGCCAGGCATGGTGATGCAGGCCATGGTAAATCCCAGAGGCTCAGGAGGTAGAAGCAGGAGGACTGCAGATTCAAGCCAGCCTCAGTAACTTAGCAAGACTGTAAGCAACCTAGCAAGACCATCTCAAAACAAAAAATAAAAAGGGCTGGGGATGTGACTCAGGGGTTAAGCACCCTTGGGTTCAATCACTGGTACAAAAAAAAAAAAAAGAAAGAAAGAAAGAAAGAAAAGAAAAAGACATAGTTCAGCAGATTGGATTTAAAAACAAGACCCAACAATATGTTGTTTGCAAGAGACTCACTTTAAGACAAAGACATCCATAGATAAAAGGTGAAATTATGGAAAAAAAATACCACACAAGTGGAAGCCAAAAGCAAGCCAAGGTAGTCTCTGATACCAAAGTGGATTTCAAGCCAAAAATTACTCAGAAGTGACAAAGAGGTCATTTCATACTGGTTAAGGGAAACATTCAACAACAGGATACAATGATTGTAAATATTTATGCCCCAAAATGTAGTGCAATCATGTACATAAAACAAACCCTTTTCAAAGTCGGTTTTGTTATAGGAATGCATTGGTTGGTTCACCATACACAAATCAATAAGAATAAATAGACCTCATACTATTATAATACTGGGTGATTTTAACACACTCCTCTAGCTACTACATGATTATCCAGACATAAACAAAGTAAAGATTATTCGAAACTAAAAAATACTATTAATCAAATGGGACCTAATAGACATTTATAGAGTATTTCATCTATCAACAACTGAATTCACTTCTTAATAGCACATGGAACATTTTTAAAATAGATCATATTTTATTGTACAAAGCAAATCTTGGCAGATGAAAAATTAAAAACAAAAATAAATCATAATGGAATGAAAATGGACATCAGTAAAGAGAAAAACAAATCTGAGACAACTCTAAGACTTGGAGGTTAAATAATACTCTTTTGAATGAAGAGCACTGGACCACATAAGAGTCTCAGTAAATTTTACCAAACTGATTTAAGGAAGAAATAACATGAATTCTTCTCAATTATTTAATGAAATAGAAAAGGAAGGAACACTGCCAAATTCATTCTTTGAAACCATTATCATCCTGATTTTAAAATCAGACAGACACATCAAGGAAAGAAAACTTCAGGCCAATATCCTTGGTGAGCACAGAATCAAAAATCCTTATTTCTGGGCTGGGGTTGTGGCTCAAGTGGTAGCGCGCTCACCTAGCATGTGTGAGGCACTGGGTTCGATTCTCAGCACCACATACAAGTAAATAAAATAAAGGTCTGTCAGCAACTAAAAAATATTTTTTAAAAAAAGAACAAGAATGGGGCTGGGGTTGTGGCTCAGCGGTGGAGCGCTCGCCTTGCATGTGTGAGACCCTGGGTTCAATCCTCAGCACCCCATAAAAAATAAACAAGTGAAATAAAGGTGTTGTGTCCAAATACAACTAAAAAATAAATTTAAAAATATATATAAAAGAATACGAATGATATGATTATTTCAATAGATGCAGAAAAAGCATCTGACAAAGTCCAGCACCCATTCATGTATAAAACACTAGAAAAACTAGGGATAGAAGAAACATACTTCAACAGTGTAAAGGCTACAGATGATAAACCCAAGACCAAGATAATACTGAATAGAGCAAAACTGAAAGCATTTCCTCTAAAAACAGCAAAAATCAAGGATTTCTCTTCTCACCATTCCTATTCAACGAAGTCCTCGAAACTCTAGCCAGAGCACTCAGGCAAGAAAAGAAAATTAAAGGTATAAAAATAGGAAGAGAAGTTGAACTTGTGTGGGGCCACCCATGAGCACCGTCTCAGCCCTGAGCCAAGGGGTGTGGGTCTGGCACTGCACACTGTCTGGGCTGCGTAATGCAGCAGGCGGCCTCCTCCTTGCTCTGCAAAGAAGTCTGCTTTCCCTGGATGGACCTGGTGTCACACACTGGGGCTTGGACAGCCCACCCTGTCTTGTTTGGTGAAGAACATTCTATCGAAAATTCTTTGTTAATCCCACTATAAAATAAATGAATTGTGGGTTCTGGCGCTCTCTTTTTCAAAAGTGGAAGCTGACCCTTATGGTCAAAAGCCACCATGCCCACAATTTGAAAATTATGTCTGTGTTGTGTGCTTTTTCGTTGCCAGCCCATTTAAAACAGTTTGTCTTGTCTGTGCGAGTCGTAGATGACATAAACTATCTCTGTTGGTTGATGACATGACATATTTAGAAGATAAAAACAAACAAACAAACAAACAAACAAAAACACCCATCTCCATGAGAGGATTTCTAGAGCTGAAAAACAATTTTAGTAAAGAAGGATACAAGAACAACATACATCAATCATTTTTCTTTTTCTTTCCTTCTTTTTCTTTTTTTGGTACCAGGGATTGAACTCAGGGGCACTCAAACATTGAGCCACATCCCCAGCCCTATTTTGTATTTATTTAAAGACTGGGTCTCACTGAGTTGTTTAGCACCTCACTTTTGCTGAGACTGGCTTTGAAGAAATTGAAGAAGACCTTAGAAGACGTCTTTGGACAGGCAGAATTAATATTGTCAAAATGCTACACTACTAAAATGCATTACACAGATTAATGCAGTCCCTACCAAAATCCCAATGACATTCTTCACAGAACTAGAAAAAACAGTTCTAAAATTCACTTGGAAGAAGAGAGCCAGAATAGCCAAAGCAATTCTGAGCAAGAAGAGCAACGCTGGAGATCCAACTGTACCAGACCTGGATGTACCACAGAGCATGGTATCCAGAGCATGGTATCGGTGCCTATGGTACCAAACAGCATTAAGTCTAGTGGGACCAAAGACACAGACACAAACCCACAGAGGCAGTCACCCGACGCTTGGCAATTACACAGGTTGGAGAAAAGAAAGCCTTTTTCACAAATGATGTTGAGAAACGGGATGACCCCATCCCTCATCCTATACAAAAGTCAACTCAAGTGAATCAAAGACCCAGGAATTAGACCAGAAACTACACTGCTAGAACAAACACACTCAACACTCCAACAGAGAGGCACAAGCATCAGCTTCCTTAACGAGACCTCTAAAGCTTAAGAAATAAAACCAAGAATCACTAAGTGGGATGGTGTCAAATTAAAAAGCTTCTGCACAGCAAAGTGAACAATTAAGAGCAGGAGGAGCAAGCCTCCAGACTGGGCAAAGATCTTTGCCATCAGCTCCTCAGTTAGGGATTAATATCCAGAATATATAAAGAACTGAGAAAACAAATAATCCAATTAACTAATGGGCAAACTGAACAGACAATTCCCCAAGAAGAAATACAAATGGCCAGTAAATACATGAAAAATGGCCAACATCTCTAGCAATCAGAGAAATGCAAATGAAAACTGCACTAAGATTTCATCTCATTTCAATTGAATGGCAATTATCAAAGAATAAAGACACTAATAAATGTGGACAAGTATGTGGGGAAAAGTGTACTCATACATTGTTGGTAGAACTGCAAGTGAGTAAAGTCATTCTGGAAAACAGAATGTAGAACAACATACATCAAAAAACTAGGAATGGAAGCACCATCGGACCCAGTGATCCCACTCCAGTACATGCACAAAAGCTCTAAAGTCAGCATATTATAGGGTTGCAGCCACACCAGTGTTTCTAGCAACACGACTCACACTAGCCAAGCACAGGGGCCCGTCAACAGATGGATGGATGTAGAAAATGCAGGATACAGACACCAGGGAGTATTACTCAGCCACAGAAAAGAATGAAACTATGGTGTTTGCCAGGAAATAGATGGAAATGGAGAACATCATGCTCAGTGAAATGAGCCAGACCCAGAAAGTTGAAGGTCAGATGTTTTCTCTGATCTGCAGAAGCTAAAACAAAATAGGAAATAACAGTAAAAGGGGGAGGGAATTCCACCACAATAGAAGAGAGGTCAGGGGAGTAGAGGAATGGGGAAGAAGGGAGGGAGGAAGGATGCAAGAAAGGAAGAACAGTGAACGGGTCTAGTGCATGTGACCATGTGTCCAAGGGAGCCCCACCTTCATCTACATCTGCAACGCACTAATTTAAAATATCTGCAAATAAATATAAAGAGACATCAGTACATAGGGCAAAGGGAACAGTGGGAGAGGAGAGCAAAGATAGAGGAAGTACTGGGGATGAACTAGAGAAAGTCTCTCATGCTTGTATAATTAGGTCAAAATGAACC
This sequence comes from Callospermophilus lateralis, assembly GCF_048772815.1. Taxonomy (NCBI): domain Eukaryota; kingdom Metazoa; phylum Chordata; class Mammalia; order Rodentia; family Sciuridae; genus Callospermophilus; species Callospermophilus lateralis. Next base: position 65,178,066 of record NC_135321.1, read on the forward strand.
CTAATGTTATGCATAACTAAAGTGAAGTCAGAAACAAAAATAAGTACTCAGTCTTTACTAACTTTGAAAATGGTATTTGTATATACAAGTCCTGATATTCTAGGTAGGAGATAAGTACGTCATTTTTGCTTTCTTACATCATTACCAATATTCTAACCAATGTCACTGGGCCAAATAGAGACTATTATTAAAAAATAATAACATTTGGTCCTTATTTTATCCTATCTTATACTAAAGACTTGAAAGATTTAAAAGGAAAAAAAATTCAGAGAAAAACTTTGTTACTATGCTATTATGAAAATATTCTTACATTGAATAGTTTCAAAGCAAAAAAATCTAAAAAAAGTTAAACAAACCTTTGTAGAGCTTCCTCTGAATTAAATACTGCTACTGAGAGTGCTGGGAGGTTAGACACCCAGTGGGTCGGTCTGTGGTGCCCTTCCAGCAGAGGTTCACAGTGGTCGATCATGTGAGGTGCTACATGCTCCTGAGAAAACCACTGTCGTCTCAGAACAGAAAAGCAACCCAGGAGATTCACACTTCTTTACAAAGAGAACGCTCAAAAGACAACTAAACAGAAGTCAACATGTCTGAGAGAAGTGGGCATTCAAGATGCAGGACCACTGCACTCACCAGGGGTAACAAGGATGACAAAGGCCAAAACAAATCATCAATTAACAGATGAACAACTGCAAAGGAGTGACGCAGTGGCTCTGCCAGACACTGCTGTGGACGCCCAGTGGTGGAGCTCCTGGGAAGAGGACCTGGTGCCACCTACTCAGGCACACCCTGGGGACCACCTGCCGCAGTCTGCTGGGCACAAATAACTGAGCCGCCACAAAGCCTTGTAGGTTCAAACAGCAACTCTTTATTCCCCAACTCTCACCGGCACTGCACACACACTACTCGGGAACACACACCTTCCACCAGGCTCCGTGTGCCCAATCTCCCCGAACCCCTTCGAGAACTCCACAGGGACTCCAAAGTAGCGGGCACCCGAGGCAGATTCCCGGACCCGCCCTTTTCCCAGAGCAGGGTCCATATACAACTCAATCAATCCAGCATCAGAGCAATTATATACAGCTTAACTCAAATCAACATCTCAATGGTTCACTGGCGTCACCTTTCAACCATTCCCTCTGGCAATATGCCAGGTGTCATTCTGACTCGGCTGTGGCTCTCAACATCTCCCCCCTTCTTTTTAATAAAACAACAGCATGTGGCTTAGGGACCGTGCCTGTCTTAGGTTGTCCAATTCTACATATGGTCCTTACCCGTCATTGGATGAGCTGACCTGAAGGCGTCAGCCTCCTGTCTTAGGTTGGTACCATTGCAATTGGATCTTACCCGTCATTGACTACCGGTCCAGCATACAGACATACTTGTGGATAGGCCTTTGCACCAGTGGGGGGGTGAGGTTCTTTGCCTCACCTCTGTTGGCCCCCAAATTTGGCCTTGGTGCCAGTGGGGGGGCTGAAGTTCTTTGCCTCACCTCTGTTGGCCCCCAAATTTTAGACTATCACAAGCAGAAGGGAGAAGGATGCAAAATGCCACGACACCAAGCCAAATGACGGCTCTTTTTGGAAAAATTGTACCACTGATGACACCATCAGCAAAGATACGCCAGCACTACCACAATTTGCTGCACCAACAGATATTTCACAATGCATACAAGTGATACATAGTCCAGAAAAGTTCTGCAAGCAGGTTCAAAGCAGAGGAATCCATCAATATGTTCATTTCCTTCCAAAGTAAATCGACTCCTTGACTGAGCATGGTGAATTCGCTGCCCTCCTGCCTACTCAAGTACAGGGCATGCTAATCTTTGAGGTCCTGTCTCAGGATCCCATCTATCAACTACAGGGGTTGAGGGCCACTCAGCTATCTCCATAGATGGCACTGTTGGTTGAATCACGCCCTCTGGTGATAGAACGGTGTTAGTAGCAGCGTCCTGTTGTAGCTTCCCCCCTGATAGCTGTTTCTCCTCTAAGCTTTCTTCCTTTAAATTTTCTTCCTCTGTCTGACTAGCTCGAGAGACCTTCTCTTTTGCTTGATCTAACATGTTTTCTATCATAGTCTGAATCTCTAACAATTTACTTAACACTCTTTTGGTTTGCTTTTTACTAATTTCTGATCCCATATTTCTTCTATAAAGATAACACAAAACAAAACCGAAACAGAATGAAACCAAAATGGAACAAAAATGCATTGTATCAAATTTCCTTTTTTCTTTTCTTTTTCTTTCTTTTTTAAAAAAAATTTTATTGTTGGTTGTTCAAAACATTACATAGTTCTTGATATATCATATTTCACATTTTGATTCAAGTGGGTTATGAGCTCCCATTTTTACCCCATATACAGATTGCAGAATCCCATCAGTTACACATCCACTGATTTACATATTGCCATACTAGTGTCTGTTGTATTCTGCTGCCTTTCCTATCCTCTACTATTCCCCCTCCCCTCCCCTCACCTCCCCTCTTCTCTCTCTACCCCATCTACTGTAATTCATTTCTCCCCCTTGTTATTTTTTTCCCTTTCCCCTCACTTCTTCTTGTATGTAATTTTGTATAACCCTGAGGGTCTCCTTCCATTTCCATGCAATTTCCCTTCTCTCTCCCTTTCCCTCCCACCTCTCATCCCTGTTTAATGTTAATCTTCTTCTCATGCTCTTCGTCCCTACTCTGTTCTTAGTTACTCTCCTTATATCAAAGAAGACATTTGGCATTTGTTTTTCAGGGATTGGCTAGCTTCACTTAGCATAATCTGCTCTAATGCCATCCATTTCCCTGCAAATTCTATGATTTTGCAATTTTTTAATGCAGAGTAATACTCCATTGTGTATAAATGCCACATTTTTTTTATCCATTCGTCTATTGAAGGGCATCTAGGTTGGTTCCACAGTCTTGCTATTGTGAATTGTGCTGCTATGAACATTGATGTAGCAGTGTCCCTGTAGTATGCTCTTTTTAGGTATTTAGGGAATAGACCAAGAAGGGGAATAGCTGGGTCAAATGGTGGTTCCATTCCAAGCTTTCCAAGAAATCTCCATACTGCTTTCCAAATTGGCCGCACCAATTTGCAGTCCCACCAGCAATGTACAAGTGTACCCTTTTCCCCACATCCTTGCCAGCACTTGTTGTTTGACTTCATAATGGCTGCCAATCTTACTGGAGTGAGATGGTATCTTAGGGTGGTTTTGATTTGCATTTCTCTGACTGCTAGAGATGGTGTGAATTTTTTCATGTACTTATTGATTGATTGTATGTCCTCCTCTGAGAAGTGTCTGTTTAGGTCCTTGGCCCATTTGTTGATTGGGTTATTTGTTTTCTTATTGTTTAATTTTTTGAGTTCTTTGTATACTCTGGATATTAGGGCTCTATCTGAAATGTGAGGAGTAAAGATTTGTTCCCAGGATGTAGGCTCCCTACTTACCTCTCTTATTGTTTCTTTTGCTGAGAAAAAACTTTTTAGTTTGAGTAAGTCCCATTTGTTGATTCTAGTTATTAACTCTTGTGCTATGGGTGTCCTATTGAGGAATTTGGAGCCCAACCCCACAGTATGTAGATCGTAGCCAACTTTTTCTTCTATCAGATGCTGTGTCTCTGATTTGATATCAAGCTCCTTGATCCATTTTGAGTTAACTTTCGTGCATGGCGAGAGAAAGGGATTCAGTTTCATTTTGTTGCATTTCCAGTTTTCCCAGCACCATTTGTTGAAGGTGCTAACCTTCCGCCATTGCATGCTTTTAGCCCCTTTATCAAATATAAGACAGTTGTAATTTTGTGGATTGGTTTCTGTGTCCTCTATTCTGTACCCCTGGTCCACCTGCCTGTTTTGGTACCAGTACCATGCTGTTTTTGTTACTATTGCTCTGTAATATAGTTTGAAATCTGGTATCGCTATACCGCCTGAATCACACTTCTTGCTTAGAGTTATTTTTGCTATTCTGGGTCTTCTATTTTTCCATATGAATTTCATGATTGCTTTATCTATTTCTACAAGAAATGCAGTTGGGATTTTGATTGGCATTGCATTGAACCTATAGAGAACTTTTGGTAATATCACCATTTTGATGATGTTAGTTCTGCCTATCCATGAGCAGGGTATATGTTTCCATCTTCTAAGATCTTCTTCTATTTCTCTCTTTAGGGTTCTGTAGTTTTCATTGTATAAGTCTTTCACATCTGTTGTTAGATTGATTCCCAAGTATTTTATTTTTTTGAGGATATTGTCAATGGAGTGGTTGTCCTCATTTCCATTTCAGAGGATTTGTCACTGATATACAGGAATGCCTTTGATTTATGCATGTTGATTTTATATCCTGCCACTTTGTTGAATTCATTTGTTAGTTCTAGTAGTTTTTTTGTAGACCCTTTTGGGTCTTCTAGTTATAGAATCATGTCATCCGTGAATAGTGATAATTTGAGTTCTTCTTTTCCTATTTTTATGCCTTTAATTTCTTTCATCTGTCTAGTTGCTCTGGCCAGTGTTTCGAGAACTATGTTGAATAGAAGTGGTGAGAGAGGGCATTCCTGCCTTGTTCCAGATTTTAGAGGGAATGCCTTCAGTTTTTCTCCATTCAGAATGATGCTAGCCTGAGGCTTAGCATAGATGGCTTTTACAATATTGAGGTATGTTCCTGTTATCCCTAGTTTTTCTAGAGTTTTGAACATAAAGGGATGCTATACTTTGTCGAATGCTTTTTCTGCATCTATCGAGATGATCATATGGTTCTTGTCTTTAAGTCTATTGATGTGGTGAATAACATTTATTGATTTCCGTATATTGAACCAGCCTTACATCCCAGGGATAAATCCTACCTGATCATGGTGCACAATTTTTTTGATATGTTTTTGTATCCGATTCACCAGAATTTTATTGAGGATTTTTGCATCTAGATTCATTAGAGATATTGGTCTGCAGCTTTCTTTCTTTGAAGTATCTTTGTCTGGTTTAGGAATCAGGGTGATGTTGGCCTCGTAGAATGAATTTGGAAGTTCTCCCTCTTTTTCTATTTCCTGGAATAGCTTGAAAAATATTGGTATTAGTTCTTCTTTAAAGGTTTTGTAAAACTCTGCTGTATACCCATCTGGTCCTGGGCTTTTCTTAGTTGGTAGTCTTTTGATGGCTTCTTCTATTTCCTCAATTGATATTGGTCTGTTTAGGTCGTCTATATCCTCCTGACTCAATCTGGGTAGATCATATAACTTAAGAAATTTATCGATGCCTTCACTATCTTCTATTTTATTGGAGTATAAGGATTCAAAATAATTTCTAATTATCTTCTGTATTTCTGAAGTGTCTGTTGTGATATTGCCTTTTTCATCCCATATGCTAGTAATTTGAGTTCTCTCTCTTCTTCTCTTTGTTAGCATGGCTAAGGGTCTGTCGATCTTATTTATTTTTTCAAAGAACCAACTTTTAGTTTCGTCAATTTTTTCAATTGTTTCTTTTGTTTCGATTTCATTAATTTCAACTCTTATTTTAATTATTTCTTGCCTTCTACTTCTTTGTTGTTGTTTTGTTCTTCTTTTTCAAGGATTTTGAGATGAAGTGTGAGATCATTTATTTGTTGGGTTTTCCTTTTTTTAAGGAATGAACTCCAGGCAATGAATTTTCCTCTTAGAACTCCTTTCATTGTGTCCCATAGATTCCGATATGTTGTGTCTGTGTTTACATTTATCTCTAAGAATTTTTAAATTTCCTCCTTGATGTCTCCTATAACCCATTGATCATTCAGTAACCTATTGTTCATTCTCCAAGTGATGCATGATTTTTCCTTCCTTCTTTTATCGTTGATTTCCAGTTTCATTCCATTATGATCAGATAAGATGCATGGTATTATCTCTACTCCTTTATAATGTCTAAGAGCTGCCCTGTGACATAATATATGATCTCTTTTTGAGAAGGATCCATGTGCTGCTGAGAAAAAGGTGTAACTGCTTGATGTTGGGTGGTATATTCTATATATGTCAATTAAGTCTAGGTTATTAATTGTATTATTGAGTTCTATAGTTTCTTTATTCAACTTTTGTTTGGAAGATCTGTCCAGTGGTGAGAGAGGTGTGTTGAAGTCTCCCACAATTATTGTATGGTGGTCTATTAGACTCTTGAACTTGTGAAGAGTTTGTTTGATGAACATAGGTGCACCATTGTTTGGAGCATATATATTTATGACTGTTATGTCTTGTTGGTGTATGGTTCCCTTGAGCAGTATGCAGTGTCCCTCTTTATTCCTTTTGATTAACTTTGGCTTGAAATCTATTTTATTTGATATGAGTATGGACACTCCTGCTTGTTTCCGAAGTCCATATGAGTGATATGATTTTTCCCAACCTTTCACCTTCAGTCTACGTATGTCTTTTCCTATCAAATGCGTCTCCTGTAGGCAGCATATTGTTGGATCTTTTTTTTTTTTTTTTTTTGATCCACTCTACTAGCCTGTGTCTCTTAATTGGTGAGTTTAAGCCATTAATATTTAGGGTTATTATTGAGATATGGATTGTTCTTCCAGCCATATTTGTTTATTTGTTACTTAACATGGTTTGTTTTTCCTCTTTGATTATTTTTTCCCCTTTACTGTACTACCTCCCACTGTTGGTTTTCATTGTTATTTTCCATTTCCTCTTCCTGTAATGTTTTGCTGAGGATGTTTTGAAGAGATGGTTTTCTAGCTCCAAATTCTTTTAGCTTTTGTTTATCATGGAAGGTTTTGATTTCATCTTCCATCCTGAAGCTTAATTTCGATACACAATTCTTGGTTGGAACCCATTTTCTTTCAGCGTTTGAAATATGTTGTTCCAGGATCTTCTAGCTTTCAGAGTCTGTATTGAAAGATCAGCTGTTATCCTGATTAGTTTACCCCTAAATGTAATCTGCTTCCTTTCTCTTGAAGCTTTTAAAATTCTCTCCTTATTCTGTATGTTGGGCATCTTCATTATAATGTGTCTAGGTGTGGATCTCTTATGATTTTGCATGTTCGGCGTCCTGTAGGCTTCTAGGATTTGGGATTCTGTCTCATTCTTCAACTCTGGGAAGTTTTCTCGTATTATTTCGTTGTAGAGATTGCTCATTCCTTTGGTTTGGACCTCTATACCTTCCTGTATCCCAATGACTCTTAAGTTTGGTCTCTTTATGTTATCCCATATTTCTTGGATGTTCTGTTCATGGTTTCTTAAGAGTCTCACTGAGCTGTCTATGTTCTTTTCAAGTTGAAATACTTTGTCTTCATTGTCTGATGTTCTATCTTCTAAGTGTTCTACTCTGCTGGTAGTATTCTCATTTGAGTTTTTAAGTTGGTTTATTGCTTCCTGCATTTCTAGGATTTCTGTTTGTTTGTTTTTTATAACCTCTATCTCCCTGTATAGTTGATCTTTTGCTTCTTGGATTTGTTTATGTAATTCATTGTTGAAGTGATCTTTCATTGTCTGATTTTGCTGTCTAATGTCTTCCTTGAGACTCCAGATCATCTGAAGCATGTAAATCCTGAATTCTTTATCTGATATTCCATCTGCTGCAGCTATTACCTCTTCTAAGGTTGAGTTGACCTGCATTGATTGTGGTCCTTTCTTTCCTTGTCTTTTCATACTGCTCGAGTTTCTTTCTGCTTGGTGAAACTGTTGTGTTATTGAATTTTCCCCCTATATATTTATATTGCTCTTGTATAGTTGCAAAGTCTCCCTTGCAGGGGTGGGCGGCGGCTGTGCGCCTCCTCCAATTGGGGTGATCTGTCTATCACGCCGGCGGGCCTCTGGGCCCCTTCTCCAGGTTGCGTGGTCTGCCTACCTTGCGGGCAATGGCTGGGCCCCTCCTCCAACAGGGGTGATTTGTCTACCATGCTGGCGGGCCACTTGGCCTGTTCTCCAGGTTGCAGGTCTGCCTACCTTGCAGGTGCGGGCAGCGGCTCTGCCCCTCCTCCAATTGGGGTGATGTGTCTACCACACTGGTGGGCTTCTGGGCCTGTTCTGCCGGTCGGTCGCAGGTCTGCCTAACTTGCAGCGTGGGTGGCGGCTCTGCTCTGCCCCTCCTCCAATTGGGGTGACGTGTCTACCACACTGGCGGGCCGCTGGGCCTCTCCTTTTTTCTTGAAATATATGTTCGTGGCCTATTTCTATCTTTATCTCAGGGGCGAACAACTTCAAACCTTGAGCCAACCATTTTTTCCAGTTTGCCTGAGAAAGTTCTAGGGATAGGCAACTTGAAATAAAAACAAAATAAATCAAAACAAGAACACATTGTTTTTTGAAGTGGTCACCCATTTTCTCGCTCTTCCTCAGGGGCGAGCAATTTCACTTACCTCCAAGCTTCAGGAGTTCCCCGTACGGGCCACCAAATGCCGCAGTCTGCTGGGCACAAATAACCAAGCCACCACAAAGCCTTGTAGGTTCAAACAACAACTCTTTATTCCCCAACTCTCACTGGCACTGCACACACACTACTCGGGAACACACACCTTCCACTGGGCTCTGTGCACCCAATCTCCCTGAACCTCCACAAGAATTCCAAAGTAGGGGGCACCCGAGGCAGATTCCCGGAGCTGCCCTATTCCTGGAGCAGGGTCCATATACAACACAATCAATCCAGCATCACAGCAATTATATACAGCTTAACTCAAATCATCATCTCAATGGTTCGGTGGTGTCACCTTTCAACCATTCCCTCTGGCAATATGCCAGGCGTCATTCTGACTTGGCTGTGGCTCTCCACTCCCAGGCAGAACAGAGCAGCACAAAGGATTCCAGGAGAAAGTTCTAAAGGCCAGTGTCCCCACTGCCTTTGTTACCTCAGGTGGGCTGCCTCTACCCTGCCTAGGCTCCATGACCTGGCTCCTGGCCAGCTGAACATGCGGGGCATTAGAGAAGAGTATGGAGCCACTGGTGGGCTGGCTGCAGAACCTGGAGAGGCCCAGGTGGGGAAGGCGCAAGGTGGGGAGAGGAGGATGCAGGGGAGGAGAATGGAGTGAGGAGCAGGGGGAATCTCCCAGGGTGGGTGGGAGCAGGAGCAGGGGACACAGCGGGGGAAGATGATCAGGGTGACGGGGGCTGTGCCAAGAGAGCTGCTCCAGAGGGGGCGAGGGGGTCCCTACAGAAGATAGGAAATGGGGTGGCAGCGTGAGCCACAGGTGAAGACTATGGTCAGGAGGCCCCCTGGGACTGGGGTGGGGACAGTTGAGGGTGGGATCCTCCCCTGGCTCTCTCCTCTGGCTCCAGAGCAGTGGCCCTGTCAGACACAACTGTGACTTCTCCCCAGCCTCATTCGGCCTCCCTGGACACCGCCCCCACCCTCATCTGCCACTGGACCTTCAGACCTGCCATCCCAGTGCCCAGCTGGACCCGCCCCTCCTCCCCTTCCCATGCTCATCCTCCCGACCCCACCTAGACCACAGGTTTTTCTTCTTCTTGAGTAGCCCCTCCAACTGTACTCTGCACTCCCAGCCTAGTACCCTAGCCTATCCCTTTCCTGCCTGGTCCTCAGATCTCTCAGACCCCTCCCTTAGACAGCAATGGACCAGCCCACAGCTGCCCCCTTTAATTCCTCATATTGTATAATATAATAAAGAAATAGGCATACTTCTGATACTTTTGTTTTGCAGAACACTGTAACAGTTCTAGTTAGATGAGAAAAGTAGTAATTCCACTAACAGGACCCTGTGGACAGTGAGAGGAGGGGGACAAGAGGGGGTTGTCTGGGCATCAGTAATGTCCTGGTAGTTAATGTAGTAGTCATTACAAGATGTGTTTTCTTTGCAATCATTGATCTATATAATTGTGACATTTGTCCTGATTTTGTTTTGCTCAGTAAGATTGAATTTAATTTTAAAAGGTGGGGTGGGGAAGAGTGGAAAAGAGATTTTAAAAGGGTACTAAGGGACATTTTAGGGGAGTGGATATATTCATCATGTTGATTGTAGTGCTGGTCTCATGGATGTGTAAAGATGAAGAAAGGAAAATGTAGGTACCTTAAATATAGACAGGTTACTATGCATCAATCACACCACAATAGAGCTAAAACACTGGGGGAAGGCATCTAAAGCTGAGATCAGCACCACATAAAAATTAAATAAACATATTGTGTCCAACTACAACTAAAAAATAAATATTTTTAAAAGCCTTAAATAGTTAAAGAGACTTGGTATTCAATAGCTAATCATCAATCTCAATAGTTTGAAGAAGTAAAATTTTTATGAAAAGGAGATGAAAGAATATCCTTAGTAAAAGAGCAACATTTAAAGATATTGAAAATGCACATATATGCAGAGAGTGTCAGCAGCTCAAATGTTGGTGCTTGTAAAAGATAAATTAAAATGAAGAGCTCTGGTAAATTTGGGAAGTGAAAAGTACAGATCAGCTGTATGTTCCACTATAACAGATGTGGCCATGTACGATGGTCCCTAAGGGAGCGATGGGTAGACATCCTGGGAAACACACTTCAGTGGCTTTGTCCATTTCCACACGTGGTGGAGTGAACTGACACCCAGTGGCACACTACTGCACACCCGGGCCACGTGCCTCGCTGTCAGTGACCTGAGGTCCATCATTGACCACAGGGTCATCTACCACATGAGTCCTCTGGTATCATCTTGGGAGGTCAGCAGTGGAGGATTTCGATTTCTCTTGGGAGATGTGGTTTGGGTTCTGGGCTTGACTGGCCGCAGGACTCGTTATATGGTCGCAGAGATGACTGAGTGTGTTCTGGGAGGACACTTCGCCTGAAGGTTTCCTTGGCACTGTTTCTGTCCCATCTGGTCGTTATTTTTTCTGGGGGAGGGAGGGCAGGACTGTCCCCTGGCTCACTTTGGTTTGGTGGGGACTTGAGCACACAGGAACCTGCCCTCCCCTGGCGGCCGACCCTTCCTGGGGTCATGCTGACGGTTCCCACTGATCATTCCCCTACGTCTTGTCCCTCGTTGGTTTGTCCCCTGCCCATGTAAATCCTTTCCTCTGAGTTTGTCCGTTATTTGTCCTCTCGCTCGACCACGAATTTCCCAACTGACCCTCCTTCCCCAGGACGGGGATTGCTGGTCCCACCAGCGGCGCCTGGGTCGCCCCTCTGGCTCAGACACAGCCACCTTCCTGGGCGAGGGTCAGGGCGGGCACGGCCCAGGCTGGCTGCCCAGCACCCACCGAGCCGGCTAGGGGTGGGCAGGGACAGGTGACCCCTCCGCGGACTGCCCGCCAGCAGCGCCATCGGCTGTGCCCACCTAGGGACTGGGCTCAGGCCCAGTGCCCACACGGCCGACGGCGCCCGGGGTCTGGTCTCTCCTCCTCGGGTCACGGTCTAGGTGAAACTCCTTAACCTGTCTCAGCAAGCCATATGAGCTGCTTCTTAACCTGGGGACCGCCAGTATGAACTGTCCCCTCAGTGAGGCCGCAAAAGCTGCTCTAGGGTTTGGAAAGACGATATCTTTACCAAGGGGAACCGGTTTAAGGTGCCCAAAGGCACTGCCTCTGGGTGCAGAGTGCGGCACACCAGCCCTAATGGGGGGTGTGTGGGGGGGTAGCTCTCTGGGCTGTAAAACAACAGCCCAAGCTAATGTGGCCATCCCTGCTCCAGCTCCTGCCCCTGGTGGGGACCGAGGATGTCGCAGTAGGTCTCAGCACCTTAGTTTATAACCTGGGGACAGCACACCCCATTTCCAGGGGTATTCATCAGTGGGGCAAAAGCAGTTCTTGCTACAATAGTATTCCATCATTGTCTGATGAAATTTGTTGTGTAAATTAAATGCATTAAGGACTGTTTCAGAATATAAATTTAAGGAAGGATTCCAAACTGAGAGAGATATCAAAAGGTTCTAGGTATGGAAATATTTAGTAGATGGAAAAAGAAAATGTTTCTGGGCAAGAAAGTCTTGGGTAAAACTTGTGATTTGTCCAAGTAAGCAATAAGAGGGTTTGTGTAAGTGAAAGGTAAATTTCAGAGTTTATGAATAAATTGCCTTTAACTAGCACAGTTAAAGTTATTTGAATTTTAATATACTGATATGTAGCAAAATCTGAAACATTGATCTAATCTTATAAAAATGACTTTCTTCTATTTGTGAGGTTTTATTACTTGGCGAAACTAAGTCTTAGGAATGGAGGTGTGTTCCTGTTTTAAAGTCTTAAATGATTACTTTGTAACTTGTTCAACAAACAACTGTTACTTAGGTTATAACAATATTGCTGACATGCAAAATATGTGATTAGGTACATGTATGCATCTGAGAAGTATATCTGTCTAATCCTTGCCTAAGTGCTATATAGAAGTTTATAAAATGAAAGTTTATGTAAGTTTATTCACAAGATAAGCAATAGTACTCTCTTTTATACATGGCCATAAAAGATCACAGTGTCATTTAAAAACCTGTATTTTACCTGCTTGATTTGATGAAGCCAATTTCTGATCAATAGCACTGTTTCCTAAATGTATAGGAGACTGAAGGCTGTTCTTTGACTTTTGTTAATCCATGCAGATCTGTGATTCTTGTTACCATATAAGCTGGATTCTAAATTGTACTAAGTTAAACTTAGTTAAATGTAAACCTTAGGAAAACATTATCCCAAGTTGGTGTCCTCCAAACTAAAATTATGTGTAACAAAAGTTTTGGATTTGTATAGAAATAACAAATTTGGTAGGTATTTATTCAAGTCATTTCATGGCTTATAACTGAATAAAGTAAACTGTTCTCCACAAGTTACATGTATACAATTCTGTGTCACTCTTCACATGGGAATTGGAATTTAAATGTATTTTTGGAAGCTAATGAGACCCTCCTGCCATTTTTCCCCACAAAAAGAAAGTTAAAAGCTCTTAGCCTTTGATTCATGTTTCAGATGTAATGTTCTATTATTTATAAAGAGCCCTTCCTTACCTGAGATAAAGCTCTGCCTCCCACCTTACTCCATGTTAAATTGGCTCCAACATAGGCTAGACTTCAGCTCATTTAAAGTTGTATTCAAAAGATTGATTTTTGTTATAAAGATTACTGTGATCTCAAATAGAGGATATAATGTATAACTAAGTAAAGGTTCAAGATCATGAAAATCATTTTTCTTGGTTCATAGCTATTACACAAAATATGTTCTTGCAGTTAATTTCATCTTGTATTTTCCTTGTGAACTGTTGCCTGATAGTGTTTTGCAGAAGTGCTGCTTCTAAAAACCCACCTGGGTTTATTTGATATAATAAGCCATCACCTACAGGACATATTGTATATAATGCTGACTTCCAGTACTAATACTGACCTTAATTAAATAAAAGGGGTAACTGTAAAATTCAGCCAATATTTTGGCCATTGCCCTTTAAAGTCAACTGGAACTCAGGGAATAACAGGACCCCTCTCAGGACCCTATAACTCTAGTGAGTCATGTGATCTGCTGATCAGGGAGATTTAGAGTACTCCAGAAAAGCAGGAAGCCAACTAGTGCATATTCTGCAAAAAGGAGGATCACTGGAGATGGAAATATTCCTGATGCTTCCAAGAGAAGCCACATGTGGTTGGTGAGGCCTTGACTATTCTGACAGATGGTGCAACTGGTTTACTCATTGTATGTGAGGGTTGGGGATGTAGCTCAGTTGGTAGAGTGATTGCTGTGCATGCTCAATGCCCTGGGTAGGATCCCAGCACTGCAAAAAAACAAAAACAAAAAACAAAACAAAAACCTCATTAAATGTGAAATGCTACATATGTAAGTTCATATATTATATACAAATATTTGTTATAGGTAGACTCTGATTAGGGGTCAATTTGTTATCTTTCAGGCAATCACTTATACATACACAATAAGAAATTTTAGGTGAAAAACCGAGAGAGAAAATAAAATAAAATGCAAAAAAATTATACTTTAATTAAAAAAATTTAAAGATCTGGAGAAAGAAATAAAAGAAACATGGGATATGCAGGATGAAAAATCAGGGTGTTAGGTGTATTAGAATTCTCCACATAAATAGAATCAGTATGAGACGGATGATTAGTACAAATAAGAGTAGACATGGTATGTCAAATAATTCCCTCAATTTTGGAAGCTGGGGAGTCCCATTCCATGTGTAAGATGCAGCAAGAGGAAAGCTTTGGTATAATTCAATCTGGGTCCTAAATCCCAAACCATGGGCAGAGTGGGTAGCCACAGGGCACAAGTCCCAGGGCCCAAGGGCACAGAACCAGGATATTTGAAGTCTGAAGACAGAAGAAAACTGCAGCCCCAGCCCAAGAATAGGAAGGAAATCTGCCCTTCCATCTCCTTCTATGCTCTCTGGGCTGACCCTCCATGGACGGTACGATCCCAGGCCACGATGGCAAGGGAGAACATTTTTATTTAGTCTATTGATTCAAATGCTAATCTCTTCCAGAAACATCCTCACAGACACACACAAACTATGCTTTGCCAACTATCTGGGCATTCCTTAACCTAGTCAAGTTGACTCATAAAGTACCCCCTGTGTTACAAACTTCCATCACTGATTGAAACAGTGTTGTACTGGTTTCCTAGAACCCACATACAGGTGACCAGAACCAAGTGGTTCAAAACAACACGTTTATTTTCCTCGCAGCTCAGTGGCCAGAGCACAGAACCACACACCAGGCAACATTGGTTCTTTCTGTGTGTCCCAAGGGAGAACCTGTCCCATGCCTCCCTCCTAGCTTCTGGTGATGACAGCAGTTAGTGGGGTTCCTTGGAGTGGTACTGCGTTGGCTTTTTCTGGCTTCTCTCTGAGACTTTCTATGTATTATCTTTTCTTACAAGGACAGAAATCTTTGGGTTGAAGGTCAATTGTAATTCAGTTTGATCTCATCTCAACTGAATAACAACTGCAAAGACCCTGGCAAGATTGTTTATTGCTCACTATTGCATCTACATCCACTCTGTTAGTTAAAGATTTTTAGTCCATTATAAAAGTACATCCCTTAGTTTACCCAAAGCTCCCTTTTAAGAAAAAAATTCTCATAAATATTCTCAGGGGAAAGGAAAGGTCTCTTATTAAACAGAAATTTTCTTATCACCAAAGAAGTCTACATGTCTGCTGAGATAAACAGAATGTCAGGAAAATTACAGAACCAAGATATTCACAAGTTTGAATGGTGAACAGAGAGAGAATGGAAGAGATGTAGCATGGGATGAGTGTGAGGGAGGAGAGAACACAGAAGTAAAAAAAGACTGAAAGGAAACAGAAAAGTGAGAGAACACATGTAAAAGAAAAATAAAAAACCTAAAAGAATAGAAAACAAATCTGAAATATTCTAATCCTAGCCCTCAAAATGCTGAGTCATAAAAAATAACTGCCTTCAAAAGATCCCAGAAACGAGAAAAGGTGACAATGATGCATATGTATAAGTGTCCATGAACCACTCAGGTCACAATAAACAGAAATAAGATTTCAGTGAAAATTTAAAGAATTATTTCCATTGGAGTTCAAAGAATTCTTGGCTTCCCTTCTCAGCAGTGTTGGATGGGCTGGGCTGAATGTGAGAGAGATCCCAAAGGTGGAGATTCTGGAGGTGGGGTGCAGGCTGAGGTGGATTCCATGTTCGTTTTCAGATGGCAATTGATCTGAAGATTTTAAATCAGCACACCTCCGGGCCCAGCAGTTGCTGGTTCATGATGGTTGATTGCAGCCCAGGTACCTCCCCTCAGTTCCTCTCATGTGGCTAAGAAGCCAATCCTTTGTCCGCTCCATTACCCACTGATCCCATGCTTTCTGGTCTCTAAGGTTCAGTCTCCAAAGCAAAGTATGCCCACTCCTGCCCTTTCAAATTCCCAGCCAGGTGAGTCTCTCCCAGCAGGTCCTGTGAGCTGCTGTACTCAGATGTGGAGGGAGAGGGGCTGGGGCGTGAGGGGCACAGGGGGGGTGTTCCATGACCTGTATTACCCTGTGTAAACCCCTCTGCACATCTGATTTTCTCCTGGTCACTTTGGCACTCTTTGTCATGTGTTGTGGGTTTGCCAGCCTGAATCCTAAGCCCAAGTTGGGTCTGCCTGGGATCAATTCCCCCAACTGCCCGCCCCCACAGCACAGCTGAAAGATGGCTCCTTGTTGGCACTAGGATGTGGTGCAGCATGCCTGTCATGTTAGTCCCCAGTGACCAGCCTCTGATCTCTCTGTACCCAGACATGTCACAGGTCTACAAAAAACATGGGTTCTTTTAATGTCCCCACCTCTCCACTTTGCTTGGCTGGCCCTGGGGATTTCTTCCTTATTTTATTGCGTCCAACTTCCATAGGTCCCACTGTTTGACTGCAGTATGAATTCCCAGTTATTCACCCTCTTTTCATCCATCCACCTTGCAGAGAAGATGTCTTTCTTGGTTTCATGCCATGGAGGAGCCAGGAAAGGAACCTCTTCTATTCTGCCATCTGGAAAGCTCCCTCCTGCAATTACATTTCTGATATAATCAACTGTGGTACCGTGTGTTCTCTGGTTTTCAAAAGTGAGGCTACTTGGTAATGTTTGAATCACAATAAACAAATTCCCTTTCAGTGATAATCTATCGGAACTAGACTATTTCTGTGAGGATTTCATTATTTCTACCATGTCAGCTAATGAGGTTTAGTGAATTTTGGAAAAGTTAAAGTCAATTACCCATTTTCTTTATTAAAGTGATAACTCTCAATTATCCTCATATCCTCTAGTATATGAATGGATTTTTCTTAACTTTAAATATTTCCTGTTATCTATATTTTGGACAAATGTCATTCCACATTCACTACAGATATGAGGTTTCATATTTTAAAGAACGTTTGGAATTTGATTAAAGGCTTGGACACATTACTTACATTTTTTAGGGTTTCATTGCATTACGAATCCTCCAGTTTTTAGTATGTTTGAACAATGGCTAAAAGTCTTGTGATATCTTTCCCCTTGTATTCTCTCTCAAAAGTATGAATTCTCAGGGGCTGAATATGGTGTGAATGAACAACTGTTGGAAACTTTGCCACTTTTTTTACATTTCTATTTCTCTCTGTTGATTCCTCCTGTGTAGAATAAGGGTTGAACCATCCTTTGAGGCATTGGGAGAATGTTTCATCTGTAGGGCTTCTTTCCAGTATGAATTCTTTGGTGATGAGTAAGGCTTGATCTGTGATAAAATCCTTTGCCGCATTCTTCACAAGTGTCAGAATTCTTTTCACTATGAATTCTCTGGTGTTGAGTAAGCTGTGATTTTTGAATAAAAGCCTGTCCACATTCTTCACATATATAGGGCTTCTCTCCAGTATGAAGTCTTTGATGGTAAATAAGCTTTTCTTTTTGACTAAAAGCTTTGCCACATTCTTGACAATTGTAGGGCTTCTCTCCTGTGTGAATTCTCTGGTGTCGAGTAAGCAGTGACTTGTGAGCAAAAGCTCTGCTACACTGCACACATGTGTAGGGCTTCTCTCCAGTGTGAATTCTCTGGTGTTGACCAAGGTTTGATCTGTCATAAAAAGCTTTGCCACATTCTTCACATGCATAGGGCTTCTGTCCTTTATGGATTCTCTGGTGTCCTTTAAGAGCTGATATTTGCTTAAAATCTTTGCCACATTCTTCACATCTATAGGGCTTCTCTCCAGTATGGGTCCTCTGGTGTCGAGTAAGTGGTGATTTTTTAACAAAAGCTTTGCCACATTGTTCACATTTGTAGGGCCGCTCTCCAGTATGAATTCTCTGGTGTTCAGTAAGCAATGATTTTGTATTAAAATCTTTGCCACATTCTTCACATTTGTAGGGCTTCTCTCCAGTATGAATTCTCTGGTGGCAAATAAGATGTTCTTTTTGACGAAAAGCTTTGCCACATTCTTTACAATTGTAGGGCTTCTCTCCAGTATGAAGTCTGTGATGTTGAGTAAGCAGTGATTTATGAACAAAAGCTCTGCCACATTCTTCACACTTGTAGGGCTTCTCTCCAGTATGAATTCTCTGGTGGAGAGAAAGATTATCTGTTCGTTTAAAAGCTTTTCCACACTCTTGACATTTGTAAGGCTTCTCTCCAGTATGAATTCTCTGGTGCTCTTTAAAATATAA
This sequence comes from Callospermophilus lateralis, assembly GCF_048772815.1. Classification (NCBI taxonomy): domain Eukaryota; kingdom Metazoa; phylum Chordata; class Mammalia; order Rodentia; family Sciuridae; genus Callospermophilus; species Callospermophilus lateralis. Next base: position 65,196,045 of record NC_135321.1, read on the forward strand.
TCTTTGCTCAAAAACTTTGCCACATTCTTCACATTTGTAGGGCTTCTTTTTAGTATGAATTCTTTGATGTTGTGTAAGGTTTGACCTGTAATAAAAACTTTTGCCACATTCTTCACATTTGTAGTGCTTCTCTCCAGTATGAATACCCTGGTGATCTTTCAAGGATAATCTTTGTTTAAAATCTTTGCCACATTCTTCACATTTGTAGGGCTTCTTTCCAGTATGAATTCCGTGGTGTTGAGTAAGGTTTGATTTGTAATAAAAACCTTTGCCACATTCTCCACACTTGTAAGGCTTCTCTCCAGTATGAATTCCATGGTGTTGAGTAAGCAGCGATTTTTGAACAAAACCTTTGCCACATTCTTCACAATTGTAGGGCTTCTCTCCAGTATGCATTCTCTGGTGTCGAGTAAGCAGTGATTTGTGAACAAAAGCTTTGTCACATTCTGTACATTTGTGGGGCTTTTCTCCAGTATGAATTTTCTGGTGATCCTTAAGATATGATCTTTGATTAAAAATTTTGCCACATTCTTTACATTTGTAGGGTTTCTCTCCACTATGAGTACTCTGGTGTTGAGTAAGAATTAAAAAATTTTTTAAGACCTTGGCACATTCTTCATATTTGTAGGATCTGCCTGCAGAAGATATTATCAGGTGTTGAGGATCAAGTGGGCTTTTTATTTTGTCATTGCTATGCTGCTTGAGATGTTTAGAAGAAGTTGAGCAATTGTTAATGGCTCTGCCACTTTCTTTAGATTCACAAGGCTTCTTTCCAGCATAAATCTTCACATGTTTAACAGGAAGTGATCTTTGATTAAGAATTTTGCCACATTCTTTAAACTTGTAGGGTTTATCACTGTCATGGTATCTGTGGGGTTTAGAAAGGGTTGAACAATGAAATGCTTTGATACCTTCTCTTTTTTATATTTATAATTTTATTTAATTAAAAACTTTTTTTAATATATTCTTTAAACTCATAAGAATCCTTTCCAGTATAAATTCTCTTCTATAGAGTAAGTTTTGCAATTTGATGAAGAGCTCCTTCATACACCTTACACTCACAAGGCTTGTTTTGCCTATGAATATTTGGATGGGAGTAAGTTTTGAGCACTGAAGTAAGGCTTTCCCACATTGTTAATACATGTTCTTTGAAAAGTGAACATATTAATGATTTCTGGCACTGCAACCAATACTAAGGTTTTTATAAGTTACTCTATATTCATAATTTTTATCACTAATAAAAGCACACTGGTAATCAGGGCAGAGACCTGGCTAAAGGTGTTACTTGTTTCATTACATATGTAGATACTTTTCATAAATCTGTATCTGAATTTTCATTAAGCAATAGTGGGTAAGTAAGGACTCCCTAAAAGCATTAAAATTGTATGTTTGAGCACAAGGAGGAATTATTGCTTTATTGCAGGATAATGGACATTGTGTAAAGAAACTCTCAAAAGATCACTTTCAGAACTTGTCCTTAATGTTTTAAAATTTGTTCCAATGGTTGTACATGACAGTAGAATGCATTTTGACCCATCATACATAAATGGAGCATAACTTGTCATCTTTCTGGTTATACACTATATAGTTACATCAGTCATATAATAATATATGCAAATAGAGTAATAATGTCCAATTAATTCTACTTTCCCTACCCCATGTCTTCTCCCTCTTTTCCATCCCTCCGTCTGACCCAAGTAGCTCTATTCTTCACTAGCTTCCCGCCCATTGTGTCCCCCTCACTTTTAATCTCTTGTCTATACAAACATTTGACTAGAAGTTTAACTCAATGCTACATTTGAAAAGGGTCAAGTTAACAACTGAAGCATGGAATAGATCTCTTTTCAGATTTTCCACACTTCCTTTCAGAGGAAATATATGCTTCAAAACTGCTCTGGATATATTCTTAAAAAGACATTTATAGTTCCTCAAAAGAAACTGGCATAAATTGAATTCTTTTGAGTATTAAATGTTCTTGATGGCTGTTGGCAGTGAAGTTTTCATTATGAATAGTCACTACTAATTGGTTTTGTCCCTTGTAATATGATTTCTGACCTTCATTCTCACTTGTAGTTTCCCACATTTTTCTTAGATGTAAATAGTCAAAGTCACAATTTCCATACCTTCCCTTCATCATTTTTTGAAACAAATATTTTATTTCCTGCTTTGGTGGAGATTCATGGGTATGATGAGAAGTCATGGCTGAAATAAATAAAAATAACAATCATTTTACTTACTGGACTGAATGAATATATTTTGCAACAATAACATAAAATTATACACATGTCAGGATATCAGCAGTAAATCCAAGACCATCATTATTCCAGAAATATGCAGACTAAATAAAAATGTTCAGACAAAATTACTTTGTGAGAACTGCCCAAGCCATCTTAGAGAACACAGGATCCAAGATGAGTACATTACTAAGGAAAGGAATATAGCAGAAGGAAGAAAACTATGTTCCTTTTATCAATCACACTCTACCCTCCTCCATAATATAGCATTGTGCAATTAGAATAAAATCTACTGACTCCCTTCAATCTCAGTAGTACAAGGGAAATATGAAGCACATGCAAACATTTACGGCTTTCTTAGGTACTGTCTGAAAACTAGTTTCTGTCTGTCATGACATAAAGACTTGAAGATAAGAGATAGATTTTGGCTGACAATACCATAGAGATGGTCAACAGGGGCAAAGAGCCTATGGACTCTGAAAAAGAAATATGAACTAAATTATAAGTTGAAAATATACACACATATTCTTCAAAAGAGATTCACCATTAAAAAAAAAAAAAAGCATGAGAGGCAATAAAAACCTAGCACAGCCTATGACCACATTACCTGGATGAAGCCAATACATGGTGATCAAGACACAGGACTTGTATTTCATGTTTTAAAATTTTTTTTATTTGTAGACTTATTTCATTGATAAGTTAAATTTTGTGTATATACTAAGTATACCATGTATTATAAAGTACACGTACATGGTAAAATGACTAATCCTAGTGAATTAATGCATGCATTATTCCATAAAATTATCAGTCTTATGCTTAGAAAGCATTGCATTCATTCAATTAGTATTTAACAAGAGTACAGCACACCACACTCACCATGTGGTAAAATACAACTACAACTATTGACCTGATTGTCCAATTTTAAAAATGTGTAGGGGCTGAGGTTGTGGCTCAGAGGTAGAGTGCTTGTGTACAGCAGGTGAGGCACTGGGTTTGATCCTCAGCACCATATAAAAATAAATAAGTAAAAATAATGGCTTTGTGTCCACCTAGAACTAAAAAAATATTTTTAAAAAAAGTGTAGAGCTTGACCAACACTGTGCCAATAGTCCACAAAATCCAGTACCTGGTGACCACGATTTTATTCTCTGCATTTCTGACTTCCACCTGTGAGTCAGATGCTCCTTCAGTTGATTTTCTTTGTCTGCCTTATTTAATTTAATGCAAAATCCTGCATATTCATTCAAGGTCAGTTGAAATGATGAAGTATCTCTCTTTTATGGCTAAATAATAATCATGTATAAATACCACAGTTTTTCTCATTCAGTCATTGATGGGCACAGAACATAAGTCCATGTTTCAGTATTGTGAACAATGCTTGCAGTGAACATGGTAGTGGAGGTATCTCCTCAATATGCTGATCGATTTCTTTTGTGGATACATATTTAGTACCTGCATTTCTCGATCACAGGGTCATTCTATTGTTAATGTTTTTATATGTGTGGTGGTTGGGATTAAGGCCATGGGTCCTGCATCGCTGAGCTACAACAGAAACCTTTTAAAAATCATTTGAGACATGGTTTCATTAAGTTGCTGTGATTTGCCTTGAATTTGAAATCCTTTTGCATGGCTTCCTAATTAGCTGGGATTACAAGCATGTAGCACTGTGGTTGCCTATTTTTCATTTCTTTATACACTTCCATACTATTTACAAAAATGACTGTATAATCTACTGTTTACTGGTTTTTAAATGGATAAATCAATTAAAATAGTACAGCACACAAAAACAAAGATGGCTTAACCTAGGTAATAAAATATTAAGAATTAAACATGAGGAAAGTGGGAGTCATTAATTACTGAAAGATACTACTCCCCATTTGAAAAAGTAAAGTGACCTAACCAGGAACACAGAAAACTAAATAAAATTCAGACAAAACTTGTTAAGAGAAATAAGCAGAAATTGTGTATGTGAAGAATTTTTTTTAAAAGACTGTCTGAGTCACCGGTGGTTGTGCACAACTGATTCTAGCAATCTGAGAGGCTAAGCCAGGAGGCCAGCCTCAGCAATGTACTGTCTGTGAAAAACTTACAATACGAAGACAGCTGAGTTATGTAACTAAGTGGTAGAGCACCACTAAGTTCCATCCCCAGTACCAACAAGAAAGTCAGCAATCATGAATACTATAAATAAAACAAATCAAGATCCAAGAAGCTCAGTTATCTCAAAGTAGGGCAAACAGAAAGTCTCAAAGAATGATTTAATCAAAGTTAAAAAATTCAAGAGAATCTGAAGAGCACAGAGAAAAAGATGCATCAATTAAAAAGGAAAATTTACATGGCAGAAAGGAATGGGAAATATTGCCAAATGGGTAAAAGATTTAAAATTACCAACTAAGAATACTATATCCAGAAATACGATCTTTCAAAAGTGAAAAAATAAGTCAATAAATAAAAGATTTTAAAATACAAAAATGCTCAAAAGTTCACCATCACTAGAGCTGTCCTCCAAAAACACTAGGGGAATTTTTCATAGTGAACAATAAATCTGCACAACACCACAACTCATAAAGAAAAGAATACAGTTTTCTTGGCAGAAAAAAAAGTCACATACAATTCTATTTTACTGTTAATAATGGGTTATAAATTAATTTTGAAACAGAATTTCAAAGACAAAAGCATAAAAATCAACATAAACTTTAAATGGGAATGCAGTACAAAATCTTCAACAATACAATTTTGAATGAATATATTAATATGCCGAATTTTATAATGAAGTTAATTTGTCACCAGTTTAAAATATAGTGTGAACTTACAGCAAACTTTATAAAGTCTCACTGAAAAATGAGAGAATAAATTCCCATAGAAAGTGTAAACAGAAGTGGAGGAGGAATGAAAGCTTGTCACCATGAAAAGCAAGGAACCACAAATTGGACCATTAAGAGAAGTGGGAGGAGCTGGGGTGGAGCTTGGTTGGTAGGTGCTTGCCTCACATGCACAAGGCCCTGGGTTCACTCCCCAGCAACACACACACACACACACACACACACACACACAGTGGGTAAAACAATCATAAGAAATAAAGAAAATAGCTTACAAAGTAGGAGGAATGGGTTCTTCATTTGTAGAAATTTACTTGATTATGAATGCATTATTACCAAACACTAATCAAAACAAAAAGCTTGACTAAGACACAATGGTATGTAATCTACAGGATACTCTAAATCTAGGACATGAGTAGACTGAAAGCAAAAAAATATGAAAATATGAATATGAGAATATGACCACAAGAAAGCCAGGCCACAAAGTCATGATATGCAAAATGTAGCTTAAAACAAAAAGTTATAAGAGATAAAATAGAATTTAACTTAAAAAAACTTTGAAAAGAGGTAAAGTAGAATATTATATAAAGATAAAAGGAACCTTTCCCTAGGATACCGAAATAAGACTAGATAGACTTTCAACTCACATTTCCCCGATATAAAAAGGTAAGATGGAGAGAAGTGAATGAAGAAATAGAAAGCAACACTGTAATATTAGGAGACACCAATCCCCATTTTCTGTAAAGGAAAAGTCGAATAAAATGTTAATCACTAAACAGAAGACTTTGAAAGACATTTAAATCAATTTGACGTATGTACTCAATATCCACTAGCAAATGGACTATTATACTAGATCGACCAACTTGTAGGGAATGAAACAAAGGTTAATAGATTGGATTAAATACTCTTGAACTGGCCTTGTTCAAGAACTGAAAGATAAAACTGAAAGACGTTTGTATTACTCAACAATATCTGGAAAGTCCATACAATATCTATCACATTCCCAATGTTACTTTTTGCAGAAACAGAAAAAGCTATTCTAGAAATTGTCTGGCAACTCAAAATTGTGTGACTACTTCAAAAGTATTCAAAATACAAATAAAATTGGAAGACTGTTGTTTCATGACTTAAAAATATATTAAAAGCTACCAGATTCAATAGTTAATATTGAAATCAAGTTAGAAAAATAGGCATAAGGAATTCTGAGTGTGATAATAAGCTTTCACATATATGGCAAATGGAGACATTTGCACAGCAACGTTTGTTACAATATCATTCAACAGAGCCATCATGTGGAAGCAACCCAAATATTCCTTGAAATGAGTGGATGAGGCAATATGGAATATAAAAAGCATAAAATATTTTTAAGTCAAAAAAGGTAAGAAACTTTCTAAAATCTATAATGAGGATAAATCTTGAGTATATTATGTTAATTGAAATAAGTCACTAACAGACAATTTCTGCAGAATTATATTAATATGAGATATATAATAACTAAAAACAAAACAAAAAAATGCCTTCTGAACAGAAATGAGAATGGTGTTTGTGATGGGGGACACAGAAATGAAGTCTTGTTTAGATAGGAATTGATTTTTTAGCTTTCTGATAGGAAACTTTCAGGAGATACACTGCATAACAACTGAATTAACACTGCTGAACAGTAAACTTGAAATATTGGAGAAAACAAGTTTTGCTTTTTGTTTTTGATCAAAATTAAAATTTCAAACAACATAAATTGATAAACAGAACTACAAAATTTTTGAAAGCTACCATGAAAATGCTATGGTCTTTTTCCTATAAATAAGAACAAACTCAACAATATTTAAATGATGGGAATGCACGTAATCCCAGCTACTAGCAATTCTGAGGCTGGAGGATTTTAAATTCAAAGCCATCCATGATAATTACTGAGGTCCTCTCTCCAAATATAAATAAAGAGAGGTTGGAGATGTAGCTCATTATTAGAGCACCCCTGAATTCAATCTCCATCACATTCACATATAGGAAATTTCCATCACTATGTACATTGGCAGGTGAAAAACCAATCCAGATAAAATATAAAAGTCATTAAAAATACAGGTGTAATATTTATACAAGCAAGCAAAAGCACATGTAAATTTTATTGGTAACAGAAACAAGGTTCATGCATAGCTTAATTTCAATTTACATTGTCCTAATTTGTGAAGTAATGAAAATTGTCATCTAATCACAAAATATAACACTATTAATTGATGTAAGGAAACCTACTCTACAACACGAAACCTACTCTACAAAATGAGAGGAAAAAAAATTTAACCAACAAAATTGTAAATAACCACAGACGCATTATTTTACAAACCCTTGTGTATAAGTGCAATTTACACCTGTGACTATAGACCAAACAGAGCAGCCATTGTGAATCTTGACATTACGTGGCAGAAAATTTCCGAGGAAATCCGTTATAGATATTCAGAAAGAGCTCTGATCAGGGAATTTTAATGAATAAACATATAAGTAATGTCAGAGAAACTGATTGATGATGTTAATATTTTACAATGGTTTGACCTGGAGGTCTCTGGAAACGTGCCCAGCTTTCCTAGAGACCTGAAAATCAAGGAAGAGTTGTTAGATCATGCTGACCCTCACAAGCAAAGGGAAGTGTTGTGGTGGGTGACTGGGATGAACTGTGACCTCAGTGGAGGACAATCAGGAGGCTTTACTGAATATGAAAGCATGACAGACAGGGCAGTACGTGTTCTTCTATGACAACAACAGGAAGAAACCTAAGCATCTGAAATATCTTCTCTGCTGGGATAACTTCTCAATCAACAGTTTGAAGTCTGGCTTCCTCCTTGACCTTTGGGCCTCTTAACTGTGTCCTCTGCTATGTGTAGGTCACAATAGTTTACATCACTGAATTACTCTAAGTACCACTTATCTAGAGTACTATGTCACACCAAGAAAGGGAGAGATTAAAGACTAAAAGAAATGTAACTGGTATTCTATCTGTACCCCAAAATGCCCTTTTTTCTTGAAACTACAAATGTGAAACTCATTCTTACAGAAAACACCTCAAAAGATATTCTGCAAGGAAAGGGAATTAAATATTGAAAATAATTAGGAATTCTGAAGGGAAGTCATCCTCACCCAGGAAGACCAGGTTTCTGTAGTTCTCTAACATCACATCTCTATATAAATTTTGCTGAGCAGGATCCAGGCATTTCCACTCCTCTTCAGAGAAATCAACGGCCACATCCCTGAATGTCATCAGTTCCTGGAATGAAAATTGGTATATAAATTGCACATTGACCACAAAGTCATTCACAGAGTTTTAAAAATTTAACTGAAGTTGAAATGAGATCTAGTAGAAATAGCTCTCTTGTAGGTGAGGGACTTCCATTATATAATAAGATACTTTTGAATACAATGATCCTATATATGATCTAACTCTGAGGAAAAAGTGAAGTAAGTAAGCATCAAAACAAGTGTATACATTTTGTTATGTTATATATCAGAATAAATTGTGTATATTCCTCATGTGAGAGTGTTATGGTGATTTAGAAGGGTAATTCTCAAATTGTAATTGTACAACAATAAATCAAATTTATTAAAACAAGACTCTGAGTCAGCAGTTCTGAGATGGAGCCTGGTTTTCTGAATATGCAGTAAGCTCTCAAGTGATTCCAGTAATAGCCATACAAGATAAACTTTGAATTGCCAGGAGGCAGACCACTGAAGGAAACATTCACTGATGAGTCTTACTTCAAATATTTTATGGGATTTATGTGTGTTAATAAAATAGCAAACAGCAACAACAATCCTTTTGATCATTTGAAATGTGTACAAATCACCCTAAGAGTTTTTCATATCTTACTCCGTAAAACCCCAAATAATGAGATATTAAGAGTATTCATCAGGCTGGGGTTGTGGCTCAGCAGTAGAGTGCTTGCCTCGCACGTGTGGGACCCTGGGTTCGATCCTCAGCACCACATAAAAATAAATAAGTGAAATAAAGATAGTGTCCAACTACAACTAAAAAATAAATATTAAAAAAAATAAAAAGAGATTTATCTTTTATAACATTTTATGAAGCATTCAGTAAAAGGCAGGGTTTATTTTTACCCAAGTTTATTTGATCTGAAATTCAGAAGAAAAGAACATTAAGGTCAAAAGAAAGTGTGAATGTTAAAAGAATTTTCAGAGCAAGGCTGTTATTATAAATGAGCACAGTAATGGAAACCTGTTAACAAAATTGATCAAATGATATTTATATTTTATGTACAAAGACAAAAATGTCAACTTTTTATACATTAAAACAATAAATTTTCATATAGATGAAAAGAATATACTCAATTTTTAAAAAATTTATAAATCAATTTGTAATAGACCCTTTTTTTTAAAAACACTCTATTGACCCAGGCATGATGGAACATGCCTATAATCCCAGCAGCTTGGGAGGGTGAGAGGCTGAGGCAGGAGGATTGCAAGTTCAAAGCCAGGTTCAGCAACTTAGCAAGGCCCTAAGCAACATAGTGAGACTTTGTCCCAAATTTTTTTTTTCCAAAATTAAAAAAAAAACAACAAAACAACAAGATGTGGTCAGTGGTTAAGCGGCCATGGGCTGAATCCCTGATACCAAAGCAAAAAAAAAGTAAATAACTCTGTGGGTCAAAGAGACTCTGAGAAGGCTGATCAATGTCATCACAAAGATGATTTTGTTTAAGGAGGTGGTAAACTGCCCCTAGAAGAAACAATACTTTCTCAAGAGGGAAGCATTGATAAGGATCTGAAGCCTATTGTAGACAAGTTCTTAAAAGATGGATTTGGTTAGTTTTGCCAAATACCCTGTAATACCGCAATCCTGGCTGTTTAATAAACACACACACACACACACACACACACACACACACACACACACACTGATGAATACTTACTTGGGCAAGACCTGAGAGCTATAAATTATATCGTTTCTGATATTCAGTCACACAGTACCTAATCCATACACCTTACTAATGGTGATGTCAGGTAACTGTGTCTGGTTCAAAGTGCTAGATTTAAAAGATGAGTTCTTTTGCAACACTCTGAAAAGGAATCCCTAATCACTGTTTGCTTTTGAGTGACAGGACTTCAATAAAAAATAATCATCCAGGATTGCTGGAGTATATTATCTCAGAGATTTAAAAATCTTTTGTACTGTTTAATGAAAGTCTTAAAGTGTTAGTTGTGAGAGTCATAGCTGGATAAAGGAATCCTTTCACAATATGAAGATGACCTGCTTATAGCCAACCCCCAACTATGAATTCTGATTTTCAAATACTATTGCTGAGCTAAACCACTGCACCTCATGTGGATATGAAATGTCTACTAAAGTGGCTTATTTTGTAAACAAGTCACCTACCCGTGATTCCAGATTAGCCAATAACCTGAATCTTGATGTCAGATCAGAAGCAGGCTAGCTTAAGCCTTAAAGAAGTCAGAAACCAGAGACAGGTTCATGGGTTCCTGGAAATGTCAGTGTTATGATTTAGATATTTCGTGTCCCCCAAAAGTTCACGTGAGACAATGCAAAGTTCAGACATGAAGTGACTGAGTTATGACAGTCTTACCTAGTCAGTGTATTAACCCCTGACAGCTGCAGCATGGTAACTGTAGGCAGGCAGGGTGTGGTGGAGGAGGGGGATCTCTGGGGACACGCCTTTGGGGTTTACATTTTTTCCTTGTTGAGCTCTCTGCTCCCTGGTACCATGTTCCCAGCTGCTTTCCTCCACCAGTCTTCTGCCACAATGTTCTGCCTCAGCCCAGGCCCTGAGGAATGCAGTCAGGTACCTATGGACTGAGATCTCTGAACCCAGGAACCCTGGAATAAACTTCTCCTCCTCTAAAATTGTTCTTGTTGGGAATTTTGGTCACAGCACTGAAAAAGCTGACTAAAACGGTCAGCATGCTGCATATTTGGGTCGCTAATTTTGGGCTCGTAGGTAAACTCCTGCATGAGGCCTTAAAAGGAACAGATAAAACATTTCACTATACACAGAAGGCCAAGCTGCCTTTGAGAAGTTAAAACAAAGTCTCATGAGAGCCCCTGCCCTAGGCCTGCCTGACTCACAGTAGGTGTTAAGACTCTTCATGAATGAGAAACAAGGTACAGATGTTGAAGTTCTCTTACACACACTGGAGGTATACTGCAACCAGTAGCCGTGTGTGTGGGAACAGCTTGACCACACCATGAAAGGAGGGTCCTGTGGGGTGTGACCGACATCAGTGATTTGCCACAAGAGGCTGAGAAACCCACTCGGATAATCCATCACTGGGTTTGTTGCTCATCAAGGCCTGTCCTACTAAAACAGAAGGATGGGTGTCAGCTGACTGCTGGGAGGGTAGGGAGATTCCAGGCCATCCTTTTCGACAATCTAAATGTCAACTTCAAGAGAAACTGTGTCATCTTAAAATTAAACAAACCTGTTGCCAGCAGATGACAATGGACTAATACAATGTGACTGCTCAGAAAGCTTGGAGACTCTTTGGCAAGTGGGACTTGCTTCATTAGCCTATCACTGAGCCAGACTGAAGTGTCTTCACTAATGAAAGCAAGTTCATAGGCAATGGCCAGTGGATACCTGGGTATTCTGCAGTCATGGCACATGACTCTGCTGCCAACAACATCAGCCCCAGAAAACCAAGCTAAGTTCTCTCACATGAGCTCTGACTGACCAAAGGAAAGAAGGTAAGCATTTTTACTGACTCAAAACATGCCTCTAAGATGGTACATGCACATGGAGATACCTGGAAAGAAAGAGGACTCCTCACAGCTGAGAAGAGGACACTAAGGATGCCCTTGAGAATACTGTCAATAATACAGGCTGTGTCCACCCCATAGCAGGTGGTTATCCTGCACTATCCTGCCTTGAGACAACTGATACCTGTGGGGCCAGGAGAAATCAGGCTGCTGACAGGGCAGTCAAAAGAGTCAGGAAGGACAAACTCCTTTATCAGGGCCCTAGTATCTCAGCTTGTAGCAAACCAATTCCAAATCTGTTTATACTGAGGGTAATGAGAAAAGGGGCAAAGAATGGAGTTGGGACTCTGGGACAACAGTGCCAGGTGCAGACAGAAATCGCACAGGCTCACCCTTCTTCCTGAAGCACCCCCTGTTCTTGATGAAACACTCCGAGGAGAGTGCTACTAGGGGAAGGGTGTCAATTTCATCAAGCCCACTTGTGAGGGCCACGCCTCCAGTGGACTGTTCAGCAAATGATTCAGAACTGTGTCTTCTGCATTCATACAATTCAAAATCTAATACACACTTAGGGTATAAAAAACAAAGCCTTTTGATGACTGACAAGCATACTTTACCCAAATGCCCATTCATAGGAACTTATAAATATTTGCTTGTACTGGTAGATACATTCTCTCTGAGTCAGGCTGATTCTACTAGAACAGAAAAACTTCAGAAAACTAGAGTCCTCTTAAAGGAGCTGATCCCAAGTTATGGGCTCCCCTCAAAATAAACTAACAGGGACTATCTTTCATTGCAGAACTGACCTATGAGTGAGCAAAATATTGCATATATAATGGAAATATGTATTCTGGAGATCCGAATCTACAGGAAAACAGAAATCATCAACCAGACCTTAAAAAAGACGGTGGCTAAAATATACCAAGAAACCCACCTGCTGTGGGATAGGTGTTTGCCAAATGCTCTCCTCAAAGGGTTTCACAGCACAAGGACTAAATTGAGTATGGGGTGTGGTTCTGAGAGTCAAGGTGTCTGATTAACTTGTGGTGGTGGTACACTTGTGCTAGTATTCCTCCATATGAAAGTATAGGGTTAACATTTCCCTGTGCACAAGTACAGGGTCAACATTTCCCAGTTGCTATGGCAATGCTGGCCCTTGGTCTCTCTGGGAAAATATCCAGAGATGCCAGTTTTAACCTTGAGTCACGACACTGGCTTCTAGGAACAGAGGATTCTGAACACAGCAAGGTAACCATAATGTTTTGCTGTGCTGTAACCTTCAAGCCTGCCTGTTTCTAGAAACTTTCTCACAATCAACCTTATGATGATAAAACCATACAATAAATGTGTACAGCCAGCTCTGGGTCATTGTTCTCAACCAGAGGGCAGCTTCCCACCTGAAGCCACCTTTCTCTCTAAACGCATGTCTTTTCTTAATCCCCATCACCCCTCACTAGTTCTGAATTAATAGCTACAAGATCGTGGCAGTTGGTACCCGAACAGGGACCTAGACACAGGGAACTTTGACAAGTACTTGAGGGGACAATTCTGGGGGACGGAATCATTTAAATAAAGGTATGGAGTGTGAGTATATAGTCAGATGTAAAATAAGGAACACACAGGATCCAAAGAGAGGGATGTCTTGTTCAGAGGCCAATTTTCCTAGGGTTAACTCTGAAATACATTTAAAAAAATTCTTTTTACTAAATCCTAAAAAGGACATGAACATGCTGATGTTGGGGGCAGATCTAATAGCCATCAAGGAGAAATGGTTGTCTGTCTGTCTGTCTGAACCTTTGCTTTCAGTGTCTGCATAGCTGTTAAATTTTACATCTGGCATTTCCAGCTGTACAGGACTGCTCTATAATTAAGTCAAAATATAAATGTTAGATGGGCTCTATTTAAATTTCTATCAGGTTAAATCTAATACAGATTTTAGTAAACATCTATAACACTGCCTCCTATGTGTGGAGCTCCACTTACAAAAATATTCCCTGTTTTGTGTATGTGTGCACACCTGTGTATTGTGCTGTTGTGACTACATATGTCCTTATGCCCATATCTCATGTACATAGGATCAAAATAGACACAGAGATAAATGAGTACTCAAAAATTAAAATTTGAATAAGAAATGGATCCAAATACTTTTTAGTTTATATGATTTTTTTAAAAAAGTTCAAGGGGCTGGGGATGTGGCTCAAGCAGTAGTGCGCTCGCTTGGCATGCATTCGGCCCGGGTTCGATCCTCAGCACCACATACAAACAAAGATGTTGTGTCTGCCGAAAACTAAAAAATAAATGTTAAAAAAAAAAATAAAAAAATTTAAAAAGTTCAATTTGGATTGGGTAAATAGAATAAAAAAATAAAGATGTCTTTAAAATTACTAGCTCGCATTTTTCTAGGTATTCAAGCAATTACTAAAGTGTTTGTTTCTATAAACTATCTCAGATGTCATATCCATTATATCTAGGATTTTTCTTCAACAGGAAAGAGATGACTAATACTGTTAACTACATTTGTTTGACATCGTGGTTTTTACAGTTAAAAATAAGTAAATCAGAATTAACATAAATGAGATTAATTTTCCTAGACATGTCTGTTAAAGTAGACATCTGATTAATTTACAAATTCAAAGTGCTAAATATCATTAAATATGAAATTAAGTACACTTAAACTCCATGAGGTAGTATATTTAAATATCATGTTTGTTTACATAAATTGGTAAATGGAAAAAGGTTTGAGATTGCTTTGTTTATGTATCTTCACTAAAAACAAGGTTAAGTCTTAAGATTCTATCATGTGTGATTTATACACTGTTTAATCAGCTTTTTCACTGCTGTGGCTAAAGGATCTGACCAGAACAATTTAGGGAAGAAAAGGTTAGTTAAGGGCTCCAGGTTTCAGAGGTCTTAATTCATAGCAGGCTGGATCCATTGCTTGTTGTAGAAGAGTGTGGCAGAAAGAAGCAGCTCACATGAGAACCAGAAAGCAGAGAAAGAATCTACTCTCCAGATACAAAATAAAAAATAGTATTTCCAAACAGTTAAAAAAAATGAGACTTCTTGATGATATGCCTAAGTTTTCCATGGAACATCCAGGAATACCTTACTGTCCTAGTCATACAATAGAATTGAATGCCTTTCCTAAATGGGAGGATTGTGCCAAGATTATGTCAGTACACATAATGTCTCTGGCAGTAGTGGATTTATTCTGAACTGGTCTCAGAGATTTGATAAGGGGTACCCACATCAAAAAATTATATGACTTTTTGAGGCTTTGTGAGTCATGTTCTGACCGTCAGTGATGGTGGCACACAAAGATATCTGTGGCACTTGATAGCCTTGTTAGATTTTATCAGTTACACTGGCAACTCTCAAACTCATCTGGTGGATCCCATATGGCTTGCCGAACAAATACTTAATAATTTAAATGGTTTTAATCCTTGGAACACATTGAAACATACAATATGGTGTACATTTGGAATTATGTGTTTGCTACTAATTCTTTTTCGTATTATTACAACCGGATGCCACATGCTCTGAGGAGAAATCTGACAGCTTCAAACAAAACCACATCATTTGCATGTCAAAAATACAAAAGGGGAAGAGAGATGGAGAGCAATGATAAGAATTAAGGTGTCTGATTACTTTGTGGTTGTGGTGCACATGGGCTGGGATTCCCCCTCTGAAAGTACAGGGTTAAGATTTCCCAGTTGCTGTGGCAATGCTGGCCCTTGGGATTCTGAACACAGCAAGGTAACCGTAATATCTCACCCATGCTGTAACCTCCAAGCCTGCCTGCTTTCCAGAAACTTTCTCACAAATAACCTTCTGATAATAAAACCTATCTAATAAATGTGTGCAGCCAGCTCTGGGACATTGTTCTCAATCAGAGAACAGCTTCCAACCTGATCCCACCTTTCTATCTACATGTTTGTGCTTTTCTTAATCCTCCATCACCTCTTGTGGGTTTCTGAATTAATGGCTATACAGGTCACAGCAATTGAACCCACAAAGAAATAGCATATTAGAGACCCTTCCTTGTACCATGTTCAGAGAAGGGAAATTTTGGCAATAGTAAAATAAAAATTAAAAACAAAACCTCAATTAAAACAATGAACAATGATCAATCCAACAGTAACTGCTCTACAAGAGTCTGCTTCTTCCAAGTCACCACCAAGGCTGGAATTTCCTCTTCATCCCTTCTAGAAAAAATCCAAAAGAAAAAGATACAACAGAGAAAACCCTTCCATTCTAGGAACTCCTTCATCACCCAGTTTAAGCCTGAAGCAGCTTAGAAATGTAGTCAGTCATTTGTCCATAAAAATTGACAGTGGACGAAATGTAACAGGGCTGTCCACTCCATGATTTGAACATAATCCTTGCTGCTCTGCCACTGTGGTTTATTTTGAAATGGACTTCTTTTCTTTCTCCCTCCCTTCCTAACCATGGGAAGAGCAAGATTCACCTTCCTGCCCTTGGCTAATTATCTCTCCTTCAGCTCCTGCACCATGGGAATGAAGAAATCAAGACTTTAGGGATGAAGGGAAAGGAGTGGGGATAGGAAAAGGAAAGAGAGTGATATGACTACACCAGTGAATCTCACTATCATGTATATCCGTAAGAATGGGGTCCTAACTAGAATAAGATATATTCCATGCTTGTACAATTATATCACAATGAATTCTACTGTCATGTACAACTAAAAATAACCAAGTTTTTATAAAAAGTTCAGGTTTGGCACTAGAAAATCTAAGAAATTGCAGCCCCCCAAGGATATAACTCCTGATAGGGCACAGCTACACATGGTCTTAGAAACTCATTGTGTGGCCTTGGTTCCCCAGGGCAGTTATAATCACAGCCTCTAGAAACAAAGGAGTCCCCTGTATTTCTCCTTTGCTATCAAGGCAACAAAACTTCTTCCATTTTCTTAGAACCTTTCTCTTGTCATTGGATCAGCCCTGGGGACAAGGACAGAAACAAGTCATTCTCTGCCTAACATTTGAGATCTTACTTTCCCAGTAATTCAATGCATCTTTAAAATAAAGTTACTTATTACCCAAATCTGACTTTGGCACATTTGACAGTATAGAAATAGCCCCACAATACCAAAAATCATACCTTCAGAAAAGCCATCCAATTCCCTGTTCCACAAAGTCAGAAACACACCTACCTCTGGATCCCCAGTCTCCTGGTGCTCTGTGCCCACAGGGGTGGGAGCAGAATGCGACAGCAGCAGGGGAGCCTCCCAGAAAAAATTGGGCCTTCAACAGTATCACTTATAGGCTCAGAACTTTCGCCTTGGTTTATGCATTTTTTTTTTAAAGTAAAATCCACTGGTATCTTGCCTCTTAGAAAACACTTTCATATCTTTAAAATATTACTGATAGGGGCTGGGGTGTGGCTCAGTGGCAGAGCACTTGCCTCACATGTGTCAGGCACTGGATTTGATCCTCGGCACTATATTTTAAAATATTTTTAAAGTACTAAGCTTAAATTTTTAAATAAACTTAAATATAAATAAAAATATTTTAAAAAACTGATAAAATAGTTTATGAAAAATGAGGATGAAATTAGTGAACATCTATTTTTTTAAACTGACAAACCCAGAGAAGGGCACTGCTGACTGGAACACAACATGACTGACTCAAGGGTCAAGTCAGGTTATCCGACCAAATGGGAAATTCTCCCATAAACATCCAGCTCATGTAAGAACTGGATGACCTTCTCCACCATGTGGCATTGTCCTGTGCCCTTGTATCAGCATGACGTGAGTTTTGCCTTGGAAACAACCATAAGAATTCACTGGGATAATCTTCTGAGTTCTCTAGAATAGTTTAATCTCCTTTCACAACTCTGAGGACCTAGAGAAAAGGATCACCTTTGATGTTCTCTTCAATACTAGACCAAAAATGTGTCTGCAAGGATTAGAAACTAGAGTTGGGGGAAGATAATCCTAATGTCCAATCCATGATCTACTTTGATGAAACCTCTGCCAAAACATTCCTATGTTCCCCAGATTACTCAGTTGCTAGTACAAGAGGCTCCATTCCAGAAACTCAAGCTGCTCTGTAGGAGGAGGTGACTGAACAGGGGCTGATATCCTCTAGGAACACTAAGAGACATGGCAGCTATGGGAACCTGTGTCAGTCTCCTGCAGGTCTTAATGGAGAACCAGGAAAAGATACAGCAGTGACCAAGGACACATCATCCTATCATGTTTCCTAAGGGGAGACTCAAAAAGACATTCCAATATGGCATCTGTGCCTCAGAAAGATAAATGGAGAAGAGATAAAAAGATGTTTTACAACTGAGTGTCAGTTGGTTATTCTCTGAATTCCTCATAAACAAATAAAAATTTTAAAAATGCCATGAATAACTTAGTGAAAATGAATTAAAATACTTTGCCATTTAAAATGTAGCATGGGAACACATTTAATTATGTAGTGAACTGGAAGGAGGAATACAGCATTTAGAAAGACCGTGCTTTCCACAGACTTGGAAAACTACAAAATAGGCGACCTCTGGGTAGGAACGAGTGACGAGGATTGCTACAGACCATAGATGCTCCCAATAGGAATCTTCTACATAAGTCAGGATTCTCCCATGATGACCATCCCTGTGTTCATGACCCATTCTGAGTCACTGTAAGGTATAGGCAAGGAGCCTCACAAAGAGGGCTCTAGATCTCTCCAAGGTATCCAATCAGGCACAGAGTGAAGCTATCATGTGGGCCAGAAAGAACAGATATCAAGCTGTACCTGTGCTGGAATGGAATTCACAGATTTAATACCTAACCTTAGGCCCAGCTGCTTCAAACCAACCCTTAGCCCCTGTTACACCACACCTAACCCTGGAGACTTACCATTTCCTGACTCCTGCTATGTCCAGGCAACCTCTCTACAAATGCTCCAGCACCTGAAAAATCAGAGTGACAAGGCCTGTGACACAGACACCCAGACCTTAGGGAACCTGAAGATGGATTCAGAGCTTTGCTTGAGCCAGAGACAAAAATATTTCAGATTAGGAAGTCTTATCTGCCTTTTATCCCTTTACCCCTCTTATCCACCTGAGCCTCTGATTGGATAATTCTCATCCCATCATCCCTGACTGGACAAAGCTCCAGGCTCAGATTCCTCTAGCCCTGAGTGGCAGGTGAAAAAATTCAAAGCCTGTCCACAGAACATAAGATTGACAGGTTCCTGGCTACAACCCCTTTCAGAGAGAGCTTCCTACCTTGAGGAATAGCTGATCTTGCAAAGAAGACATTCGAATTTCACCTGGAATGTACAGTTGTATCAATATCAATAATATGCATTCACAAATGTAAATAATACTGTGACAATTACTTTAAATTTTCAGGTTTTATAACCTTCATGTTCCAGTTGTACATGTGTCTCTGTGTGTGTATGTACACATGTTTCAATCCAGGGGCACTCTGTCACTGAGCTACCTCCCCAGTCCTCATTAAGATTCATTTTGAGGAGCTAGGATTGTGGCTCAGCGGTAGAGCGCTCACCTAGCATGGGTGGGACCCAGGTTTGATCCTCAGCACCACATAAAAATAAAGGCATTGTGTTGTGTCCATCTTCACAAAAAAAAAAAAAAAAAAAAGAAAAGAAAAAAAGAAAAAAGACTCATTTTGAGACAGAGTTTCACAAAGTTGCTCAAGCTGACCTCAAATTTGTGATCCTCCAGCCTCAGGAACCCAAGTAACTGGGATTATAGGTGTGAACCACCACACCCAACTCATCTTCTCCTAATTTGAAGAGGCAGCCTGATCTCTGCAAAAGAGACAACCCACTACAGCATCTTTATCCATAAAAATTAAATACGAGCCACGTGTGTAACTGGAGCTTTAGTGGTCACATGATAAATGAAAAGGAACAAGTGAAATAAATTGTAATAATTTATTTAACCCAATGTATCTGAAACATTTCCATGTTAATAATGACCAAGGCAAAATTACTAATGATACATATTTTTGACACTAAACCTTCAAAACTCCTTCTGGATTTTAAGTTTCTAGCTCTTCTCAATATAGACCACCCACATTCCAGGTGTGTGACATCATCAGGTGACAAGTTACACATGCAGGTCTGAGGGACTGGATGCCCAGGCCTCAGGGAAGTGAATGACCTGAAACCCCTTTTCCATGAAGGTGAGGAAACATGGCTTTCCTCCCCCAAACTACCCTTTGGCCCAAGTGGGGAAGAGATGGTGCCCTGAGAGAATTAAGTCCCCAGAGGTAAAACACTGCTCCCCAACTGCTTTTGGCAGGGCATATTCCCCTTGCAGACATTAGACAGTGAATAATGCATGATGTGGTCCCCGAAGGAATGAATCCCAAGTGAACTTCAGATCTGTCTTCACCTTGAACACCACAGTTTAGAGGGGAAGGGAGCAGACTAAAGACACTCTTAGTTTGCATTTTAGCCTTGATCCTAATGTCATGGTTATCTGTTTCATCTTCATGTCTACAGGCATTTCTTTTTAACTCAAAATGATGTAACAAGATAGTAAATATTAACTCAGAGGAACAGGAACTCAGTACCTAGTGCTTGTCCATTTATTTGAAATCAGCATGCCATTATTCCTGGCATCCTGTTTGCAAAGGGTGTGTGTGTTTGATGGCTATTAAGCCTAACAGCCATCCACAAGCTTAACAGTTATGACTGAAAGTGTTAGATGCTGACGGAGGCCAGTTTAGGCTGGGTTTACCTAGGCTATTCTTCTAGTTTCAGTTGAACTCCATCAGGAATATGTTCTGTTCCTTGACTTCATATCTCTGCTTTTGACAGAGAGTTGGCTGTCCCCTGGGGCACCTTTATTGTCCTCCCTATGGCATTTTATCCTTCTTAAGTCTTCATGGAGTGGGTGGGGTTTGGAAAGGAAAAGCAGAAGCTTTCAAGACATTTTACTGTCCTGTTCACTGCATTCTACTGGCAAAGTTAGATCCAAAGCTCGGGAAGGAGATTCTGCATGTAAGTAGGAACAACAGTTAAAAAACACAATGTCAAGGGCATGCAAACTGGGAAGCATGAAGAACCAGTGCTATTTTTCCATCTTTCTTTCTGCCTTTTCTTTCAGATGAAGTTTATATGACTTTTCCAAATTAACAAATCTTTCCAAACACCATGCCTACTAAAAGGGTGGTCTGAGGTGGAACTCAGAATCACTACTGCCTGATTCCAAAACTGAAATACCTTTGCTCAACCACCCTAATCATGCAGAGTTTCCAGGGCATCAAGGAAGTGAAGGGAAGCTTCTGCAATAAACCAGGATTCCTTTTAGATTCATATCCCCTGAGTACTTATTATTAGGAACACTTAACAGTTTTGGAAAACTTGCAGTAATTTAAATAAATAGCTTACCACTATGTTTAAGAAATCATATCAATGATATTTTTATTTCATTAAATGAATTAAATTTGAAAATGTGTTTGTTGCACTCCATATATCTGCAATGATTTTATTTCTTTTTGGTATGTGTACGCTATTTATTATTTTTTAACCTAGACTTATTAAAACAACCTATTAATTGGAAGCAAGTGCCCAAGACAGATTGCTGAGAAGACATTTCCACTACCTATAATTTAACCCAACACCTGAGTAGTGTGGAAGTCACCCTTGATTTTAACAGGGTAAAGCATCCTTGGAACCAAGACTTTAATGCTTTGGGTATGACCTATCCAAAGTATAGCACCTGCTCTGCCTAATTTCTATTCTTTGCCCAAAGTCAAAGAGCCTTTTTTCTCATTGGACCGAGTTCATATTTACTGAGACTACTCTATGTATAGGGCACTGGGGTTGGTACCCTGCTCATAACAGCATCCTCATGGGAAAGGATTTTACTGAGAAACATTTCAGTCCAAAGAAAAGTCAAGCTGGCTAGAGTGATACATGCTGTAATCCCAGCAGCTCACGAGGCTGAGGGAGGAGGAATGCAAGTCAGATGTCACTGTCAGCAATTTAGGGAAAAGCTGTCTCACAATTAAATCAAAACTTAAAAGGGCTGGAAATGCAACTCAGTGGTAAAGCACCCTTGGGGTTCACACATGTAGGAAAATAAATAAAAACAAGGTCACTTACCAAATGGGGCCCAAAATGAAATGAAAAGATATGGGTGTCCCCCCACAGGGTTAGGACATATATAAACATCTCCAAATATTAAAATCCATCAGATAAGTAAACATGTCTACTTTAAAGACCAAATAATGAGTTCAGATGGACACACATTGAATGTGACAAGTATTAATTGTGCCGTTTTGACAAAAGCACCCAGAAGACCTTAGTGCTCTTAAGCACAGAGTATTTACCATATCCCAAGGAAAATATCTGTGGATCTCCCCAGTCAACATTTCCCTCTCCCAGATGCAAGTGGCTCTTATAATTTTTGAGCTGATAGACCCAACCTGATCTTTTCTTAAAATTGAGCATCTTGCCACAAAGCCATGAAAAGATAATTTCGGCTTTACTATAAATTACTGCAAATTCTGAACTTGCTCGGAATGCCTGCCCGTGCCTTGAACTCACCCATGCCTGACTCTCTGACCAGATAGCAGCCCTCACTGAAACTTTAGTGACGCCTCACAAATCTTGGCCTTCCCTGGCCAGACAACGACCCTCTCTGAGCCTCTAATGGTCCTCATAAATTCTGATGTTGGGGCCAGCAAAAAATGTAAACTACCATTAGTGTGATGCTTGTCAGAGTTCTGTTATCTGTAACCCCCCTTTGTGTAACTTTCTGGGCTATAAAAGCTGGGCTGCAGGAAAGCTAGGGTGCTGTCTTGTTCCCGCCGTTTTGGGAGGGAGAGGCAGCCCGGCTTATTAGCTTGCTTTAATTTGATTTTAATTGGAGTCAGTGGTCTTTTCTTGCGTCCTGGTCTAACAGAAAAATAGGTTCATTTTGCCTAAAATTATACAATATAAGTGAGTTTAGGTCCAGCTGTCTCAGCACTCAATGTTTGTGAGAGTCAACCAGGGTGTGTGCTTTACTGATATGCTCCTTTGTCATGCTAAGCATGACAACTTGTTCATCCACTTCAGCACTGAAAAACATCTGGGTTCTTTCCTGTTTTGCACAATTAGGACTTCAGGGCCTATGCCCATTCTTAAACAAATACCTGTTGTATTTGGTTTCACGTCTTACAGTATTCAAATGAGGTAGCTTTTAATTTTCACCAGTTGCTCTAAGGATTACAATACACATCTTAACATATTACAATCTGCATACTATAGTATGAATTTAATAATGGCAATATATAAAAATCTTGGAGTGGTTTTCTTCTTTTTGTTTAAGAATTTTATTTGTGTATTATAACTTCCACAATACAGGGTTAAAATTTTTGCTGTAAATAATCGTAGGTTTTTTAGAGAAATTAAGAGGATAATGTGTTAATGGATGTTTAAGAGGAGTCACCTCAAGCTAGGCTATAATATCGTGTTCTCCCTTGCTTCTCCCACATTTCATATCCTCAGTGAACACTATCTGCGACAGTTATCACTGTGGTATTCCACTACCGACCTGCTATTATGTACAGTTCCCCTGTATTGACTGTTTAGAATTTTTCTCTAGGGATGATTTCTCCCCACTTTGTTTTCTTCCTACCTTCCTTATATAATCATTTCATATGAATGTTAAGTCATTGATAATTTGCTGTATTAGGGTGAGAGTAAGCAATGCTGTCATTATTTATTTTGTGTCCCACATTGTTAAACCTTGGGTCACTGGAAGATTTTTTGGATTAACTTTTCTAATAGGTCCCAAACCTTTGATTTCTTTATTTTTAAAGAATTTTAATGTCTTCTAGCACAAGATATAGGTTTGTACTGTTCTTATGTTTCCACAGTTTTACACTAGAACCAAATAGGCATTATTTTGCATGAGGGAGACTGGTTCAAAATTCATATATCAAGTTGGGTGTGGTTGCACATGCCTGTAATTCCAGTGGTCAGGAGGCTGAGGTAGGAGGATTGTGATTTCAAAGCCAGCCTCAGCAACTTATTGAGGCCTTAAGCAATTTAGGGAGACCCTGCCTCTAAATAAAATATTTTAAAAAAGGGTTGGTTGAGTGCCCCTGGTACCAAAAGAAAAAAAGAAAAAAAATTGAACATTAATATGATCCATCACACTAACAAGTCAATAAGCAAAGTCATAAGTTTGTATCAACAGTTATAGAAAAATATATAAGGAAAGAAAAGGCACTGCATTTAGGAAAGATGAAGCAAAACTTACTTTCAGATGGAATGCTTAGAACATCAAGAATAAACAAAAAGGTCCTAAAACAAGATCATAGCAAATCTGTAGAATAATAGACTCATTTACAAGTCAATTGCTTTTCTGTGTATCAGTAATGAACACTTGAATTTGGAATGAAATGCACAATATCACAGTTTCACAACTATACCACCACCTCCCCCTTAAAATAGATCCTAAGGGTCAAGTGGAAAAGTAAGGCATACAAAATGGTTGGCAATACAGCAGAATAAATTTACAGGCCTGATATGTTAAAATTTACTATAAAGTGATACTCATCCACACAGTGAGACGTTTGGCAAGGAATGTAGAAAACAGATCAGTGGAACAGAACTGCAAACTTAGCAACAGACTCAAACACAACTATTCATTTGTCGAAGAGACAGCAGGAATTTCAGTGGAGAAGTAATCTTTTTAGTGAATGTATGGACACCCTGACATCCATATGCAAAGAAATAATTAGACACAGAACTTACAACTTGTAAAACGAACTCAAATAGATCATAAATCTAAAGTAAAATGCAAAATTTGCAATTCCTATCAGACAACACACCAGACATTCTGCATGGATTTGATTCTGACTGTGAGCCTGCAAAGCCAAAAGCAGGATCTATAAATGATAAACTTAATCAACTTGACTCTACTGAAAAACATTCTGATGTTTGAAGTAGGCTATTAACTGAATGAAAGACAAGCCAAAGACAAGAATGAAATACTTGTCAAATATATGCCTGGAATAAAAAATGAACAATGGCTTCTTAAAACTCAGTAAGAAAACAGCATTTAAAAATGGGCACTATTGGGCTGGGGATGTGGCTCAAGCGGTGTGGGTTCGCCTGGCATGGGCGGGGCACTGGTTTGGATCCTCAACATCACATACAAAATAAAATAAAGTTATTGTGTCCACCTAAAACTAAAAAATAAATATTAAAAAAATAAATAAATAAAGTAAAAATGGGCACTCTCAGAAATAATTGACACTTTTAACATGATAGTATTAGAAACTAACAAGGAGCACTAATAAGAATAATTCAATTAGAAACTTTAATTACAGTAGATACCTATATATACCTGGATGTGTGATTTATGTCTCTACATCTGTTTGTCTTTATCAATACATGTACAGAGACATAGGTAGATCTTGATATACAGATACCTAAAACATTACAGAATTACATAGTTTAAGCATATTAACCAAACAAATCTTTATTAAAATGAGACATTAATCAATGAATTCTATATAATACATAAAAATATTCACTAACTATATAGTTTTATGTAATATTATTATAGATATAATGAATACCTAAATATAGTTCTGTACTTACAGACAAGTTTAAACAATAATACTTTATGGGACGATGGTTGTAGGTAAGTGGTACAGTTCTTGTTTGGCATGTGCTCGACCCTGTGTTTACTACCAGCAGCACAAAAATGAATGCAATAGTTTCCAGGAAGGCCAGGATAATGTACTGAATACAACAGAGATCTGGCGAGTTTACTCTAAATCATCTTAGAAACCCACAGAATTCATGGGTTTCTATTTCCTTTTTTTTTTTTTTTTTTTTTTTTTTTGGTGTGGTGCTGGGGATTGAACTCAGGGCCTTGGACATGCAAGGCAAGCTCTCTACCAACTGAGCTACATCCCCAGTCTCAAGTTTCTATTTCTGCCATGTAATAAAATCTTTGTTCTTCAAGATGTTTCAAATGTTCTACTTGAATTATTCTTACTAATAATTCGGGGTGATTTCTAATATCATTAAGTTAAAATAATCAATCAGGACCTATTATAGATCTTAGTGACTCCAGTGTATCTTAAAACCTTTTATAGATCTTAGTGACTCCAGTGTATCTTAAAACCTTAAGCATGATATTTATTTGACTTCATTAAGACATTAAAATACTATTCACAAGTAGATCAAGGAAAGCAAACTGAAAGTCTAGCAATAACCCACACACCTCTGGTCAATTTATATTTGACAGGGTTTTCAAGATAATTCAATATATGTTCCACAAATAAGGTTAGGACGAATGCTTGTTTACATGCAAAAGACTGAGATTTAAATACAATAATTATCTTGAAATGCACCCTACATCTGAATTTAACAGCAAAAACTACAAAAATTCAGAAGAAAACAGAATTAATTATTCATGAATTTCAATTTGGCAATGGAGCCTCAGGCTGAAAAAATAAATGCAATAAAAATGTTTAGTCTTTATTAAAATAAAAATTCTATGCAAAACAACATTACCAGGGAGGTCAGAAGACAATTTTAACAGTGTTTCCTTGTTTTTGAAGAACTGTCTCAGCAAATCTTTGGTGCTAGCTCAAGGCCATTCATCCCCTTTTGTGAGAAGGTGAGCAGGATCACACACACACACACACACACAAACCATTCTGGTTTAGGCTTCCTCTCAGCGCCACTGTGCATCCTCCATAATCACCCAAATGCCAGAGGCCAGGCCATAGGGACAACTTGCACAAAAATTATTCCACCAGTTCAATCAACATGGTTCCATGAACTGACCTCCCGACAAAATGAAATGTACAAACTGCCCCCTGGGGATCTAGACTTCGATAACCCTGCCCTGGATAATCCCAGTATGTCCCTGTATTGGTACTGGTATATTTTTTTATTCAGAGCCATAAGTAAAAGATTGTTCAGCACTTTATCTATCTAAATGTTGCACTGTGTGCTATAAACTGAAAGTATTTAAAATTTACCAAGAACCTAAAAATGTGAGAAGACAAATAAAAATGTCAAGGCTATAGAAAATGGAAAATTCCATACATACCTGGGACAATGCAAAATGGTGCAAGTACTGTGGAAAGCACCTTCATGTATTCTAAGTAGCAAATATATAAACCATAAAAAATAAAATGATAAATAACAGTGAATTACAAGACCAACCAGAATTCACCCCAGATATGTACCAAATGTAACTGAAAACATAGAGAATAGTTTGTACATTAATATCTATAGTTGAATTATTCAAAATAATCAAAGTGCAAGCAACCCATATATCCAACAGCAGATTACCTAATAACTGCTAGGGATGGGGGTACAGACTAGAATCCCAAGAACCCTGGAGGCTTAGGAGAATTAAGTATGAGCCAGTTTAAGGATTATCTACCTCAAAAATGAAAAATAAAAGGTCTAAAGATGTTGCTCAGTGGTAGAGTACACCTGGATTCAGCTGCAGTCCTGCCAAAGGCACAACCATAATCATAACTGATGACTAAAATTCGGTATGTCCACACACTGGAATTTTACTCAGTAAGAGTTTAATTAGAGTACTAAAATATCACAGAGATGGCCTTGAAAACATGGTAAGGGAAAGAAATCAGAGGAACTGGCCACACAGAGCAGAGGTCAAATTATCTAAACTTTTAAGACAAAGCCAAGGCATGGAAAGAAAATCCATCTGATGAACATCACACCCCAGTGTGTGTGTGTGTGTGGGGGGGGAGGTAGGAGAAATCAGGATGGTGCTGGAAGGCGCTGGGTGTTTAATCTGTAACACAGGGAGCTGGAGAGCTGTGGTCGCTCACAACACAGTGAGTGCTCTAAGTGCTGCCGAATCAAATCATGCCCCTAAACATGGTCACAATGGTAACCTGAAAAAGACAGAAACTGATCCAGGAGGCACAGAGCATTTATATTCTAAGTAGCAAATATATACAAATATATACAGAGCAGTGAGCCACAGCTAATAAAAAGGGAAAAACAACGCCAGAGACTGGATCACTTCTATAACGAGGGGCACTATGTGCATTTGCCATGGCTCCAGACTTGATCCTCAGGGAACTGCTGCTTTTTTCCTCCTATGGATGATTGATTTGTATCAGAGAAACACGTCCCAATAGCCACGAATACTGGATATCTGTCAAGTGTTTCCCATACAGACCCAGCTAACTGTGATTAGGACTGTATTTTGATACAGCCATACCTATGTTTCTAGAGGCACAATTCACAATAGCCAAACCATGGAAGCAGTTCATATGCCCATTAATAGACACACACACCACCCTGGAGTTTTACTCAGCCATAAAGAAGAATTAAATAATGACACCTGCCAGTACATGGATGGAAATGGAGAACATCATGCTAAGTGAAATAAATCAGGCTCAGAAGAAAAAGCGTCAGAGGTTTTCTCTCATGCATGACAGCCAGAGCAAAGCAAGGAGGAAAGGGGGCTGGAGATCATAAAGATACAGGGAAGGCTGGAAGGAGCGTGAGGGAGGGGGAGGAGGGACAGAAAAGGAGAGAAATGGGGAATGAATTTAACACAATCATATTGTGTGCATATGTAACACCATAAATTCTACTGGTGTAGAAAGCACCCGGCAAAAGTAAGTAAATGAGTGAAAGGAAGATCAGTAGAGCAGAGGAGGAGGATGTTGGGAGGGAGGACAGAAGGGGAAAGGGGTAATGAGACTGAAAGGGAATAGATGGAAACCCACCATGTATGATTTTGTCAAAATAATCCAACTACTGTGTGTAACCATGATGCTCTAATAACACAAAGCTCTTCCTTTCCTTTGTGGGATGGGAATTCAACCTGGGTTCTTGCACAAGCCAGGCAACCTCTCCACCCACGGGGCCACATCCCCAGCACAAAAGCAGGTTTCTAATCTTGATTATTTCTTTCGGAAGATCATCTAATGTCACTCTCATATTTATTGTTTTATAACATTTATTATTGTTCAAATAAACTTTTCTCATATCTTAAGTAGCATTCTATTATAATTATTATCATGACAATTATTATTATTTTCTTGACACCTGCTGAGTAGGAAGTGACTTCCTCAAATCGGTGGTGGAATATGACATGCAATTTCCATTCTTGAGATGTGTTATCTGGTAAACCTGGCCTTACTGAAAGAATTGGTAAGTTTTTCTTCTTATATTTTTAAAAGTGATCATGAATCATTGTTAGTGCTTCGTTAGTGAAAGTTTGGCAGAAATCACCAGTGAAGGCATTTTTTTTTTCCCTTTTATGTTGTTCTTGTTTGGGGTTTTGTTGGCTTGTTGCCTTTGGACTAGGTTTTGACTCTGAGGCCCAGGTTCAAATCATCGTTCTGCTTAAGCCTCACAAGTGGCTGGGACTGCTGGCATGCACCCCCAGGACCAGCTGTTAGCCTCTTAAAGGGATATTTGTAATTAAGTTAAATTTTATTTTGTAGATCTATTTTCTACTTGGTTACAACCAGGTCTATGAATGTATCCTATTTGGTCTTATTGTAAATTTCAAAATCCATGGCTATCTAGGAATTTACACATAAGAAGTTATCTTCCAATTTCTAGATTTTCTTGCAATTAAGATGGAATAATGAGGAAGAACAGGAGGGCCTGGCATTTTGTGAATTGACCAATGTCTCAGGATGTCCAGTGTAGGATGGAGAATACACACTATTTAGCACTCATACTTCTGTATGACGCTAAAACAACTTACAACTTAAGTATTTTTAGATAATTAATGATGCTGAACAGCATTTCTATATATTCATACATTTGCTTAAGTTTTAAGGAAATGTCTATTTAAGCATTTTTCCATTATTTAAATTAGGTTATTAGTCTTTTCCCCTTTTCTTTTTTGATGAGTTGTAGGATTTTCATACATTTTAGATATTTAATTTTTCTCAAATATGTGGCTACCAAACATTTTCTCCAATTCACAGTCTACTTTTACATTTTAATGACGGATTCCTTTGCCATACAGAAGCATTTTTTAGCTTTAAATGGACTCATTTGTTTATTTTGTTTCTCTTCATTCTTCATCCTACCCAAAACTACTGCCAACACCAATGTCAAAGAATTTCTCTCATTTTCTTCTGGAAGTTTTATGGTTTCAGGGTATATCACAGTGAGATATCACCACATTCTTGTTAGGATGGCTTTTATCAAAATGACAGTAGGCACCGTACACTGCAGAGGATGTGCAGAAAAGGAAACTTGGACTCTCTTGCCAGGAATATAAACTGGTATGGACATCATGGAAAACACCATGGGGGTTTTTCAAAAAAGTAAAACTAGAAATACCACATGATCCAGATATTTTCCTGAGCATATGCCTGTATTACTCAGGGTTCTTCAGAAAAACAGAATCAGTAAAATCTACACGTGTACATGTGCATATACAAGGGGACTTATCAGATGGATTCACATGATGATCATAGGATGAACAGTCCTAAAACCATTGCCTTCAGGCTGCAAAACTGGGGAACTGGTACGATTCAGTCCAAGAGGTGGAACATTGAGGTGGAAAGACCCCCACAGAGCCAATGGTGCAAGTCCACATTCAAAGGCTGAAGAATCTGAAGTCAGATGTCCACAGGTAAAGCTATCAGGAAAAAAGCACCCTTCAAGCTTGGAGCCTCTTGATATACACACACGTTCATGACAGGTCTTCCCACTGCTCTCTGACCCAATCATCAGGAAACAGACTCACACATGCCCCCACAGGTATTCTAGAGCAATTGTTAGGCAAACCTCAATCTACCCTTGCTGACAGCCCAAATTAGCCATGGCAATAATTTAAGGAAATGAAATCCACCTTTAGGAACTCTCAAGTTCATTGCAACATTATCCACAATAGCTATTTCATTAAAACAACCTATATGTCCATTAAAGAATAACTAAATAAGAAAATTAGAGTATCTCTTTTATATAAACGTACATATATAATCTTTTTCAGTTTTTAAAAATTATTTTGAGACAGGGTCTTTTTTAAATATTTTTTGGGGTTGTAGATAGACACAATACCTTCATTTTATTTATTTATTTTTATATGGTGCTGAGGATTGAACCCAGTGCCTCACACATGCCAGGAAAGCACTCTACCACTGAGCAACAGCCCCAGTCCCGAGATAGTGTCTCCTAAGATGGAGAGGGTCTTGCTAAAATGCTGAGGCTGGCTTCAAATTCATGACCCTCCCCCATCAGCCTTCTAAGCCCCTGGTATTACAAAAGGTATGTACCCCCACACCTCGCTAATCATTCAGCCTTTGAAAGAAAAATGCAGATGCTGTAGTTGGGAATACTGGCAAAAGTTGAAGGCCAGCCTTAGTAATTTAGCAAGAAGCTGTCTTAAAAGTGAAAAATAAAAATTTTATCTCATTGGGAGAGAAACCCTGGATTCAATCCCCAGCAATAAAAGAATATTCTGCCATTTGCAATATGTGGATAAAGTTGGAGGAGTTCATTCCTAGTGAAAAGATACAGACACAGAAAGAAGTCCATTGCAGACTGTGTGTGGAATCTGGGGTGGAGGGAAGATGAACAGGGGGTGGGGGGAGGTGGTTGTAGAGCACCAAGTTAATAATACTGGGTCATATACTGCAAGTTCCCAAGGATAGTAATGTCTCAGGTGTTCTTACTACAGAATGAAGTAATTATGTGAGATTATGGGTCTTATTCACACATGTCAATTGTATACATTACTGGGATTCAGTGTGATACGTTCATATATGCATATGTATGTATTGATAATATTCAAATGCCCCTCTTCCACCCTCGATGCCTCAGCACCCTCCCCAGCCACAGTGATCAATATTCTACCTTCACATAAACTTATTTAAGTTATCATGTATGAGATGTGATACTTTGTGTGGTTTTCTTCACTTAGCATTACATTATCCAATTCCAACTATTTTGCTTAACATTACAGGGTTTATTTTTATTCATTTTTGGATAATATACCATTGTGAATATATAACATAATTTCTGATGGATACACTAAACTGCTTAACTATCCCAATGATTTTTTACTTTATATGCATTGCTAAACACACTGTTATACAACTCAGATTTATACCACAAAGGAAAGAAACACCAACAAAAGAATAAAGGAAACTATGCTCCTTGGCCTGGTTTTAATAAACTGAAAAGAAGCAATCCAAAGCATGGACTAAGATCCAGGTCTCTGTTGCTCTAAATGTGTTAACAAAAAGATAAAAATATGCTAATTCTCTTTAAACCTGACACACATTAATTTGGGAGTGTCCAATAGATTATATTACACACACTCACACACACACACATACACACACACTGCTTTCATGCAAATGAGATAAAACATTAGGGTGATAGGAGATGGTTATTCAAAATACTGCTGCACTTTTATACTCTCAGTGCTCCAATTATTTGGCACACTACTCCCAAGTTCACTTCATCCATCAATTTATCTATAAACTGAAATCTTATTATTGTTCTTATTTGTGTGTGACAGAGAAAGACAGATACAGAGATGGACTATCATTTCTTTGCTGGTTTCTGCCACATGCTAGGCAAGAAGTTCTGCCTTGGTGGTGCCTGGAGGGCCACTGACACTGACATTTCCCATCAAGCAGGTGCATGTGGAGCAGAGCTGATTGTGCACTTGGGTGGTAGAAAGGGGGTGAGTGATGTCTGTGGGTTTGTGGGTGGGTGTGATGGTCAGGAGCTTAGACCAAGTCCTATCCATGATCACCAAACACACTCACAGCCTTGCTTCCATTCCTGTGTATCTCCTACCACCCTGCAGTTAGACCTCAGGGACTACTCATACCCAGGTAGCTCAGCTTTGAGTTTTCTCAGAGTCCTCTTCCTCACACTTTGAAACACCTAGTCCCCCTTCCTCTTTCCATGTCTCAAACAATTATTTTTATAATGTCTGGGGAACCTTAAATACTGAATAACTGTATTTGAAATAGTACTTGGCTTTCCATTTCTTAGGCTATGGAGAGCCATTCCCTCTCTTTGTGGCCGCCATCTTCCACCCTCAGGAATAGAGATAGTAACACACATTTGCAAGTCTACATCTCATCCTGAGTCAACTTGTAATAATATCAAAATCAAGAATGCAATCCTTGCCAGGAGTGGTGGCACACACATGTATTCCCAGCTGCCTGGGAGGCTGAGTCTGGAGGATCACAACTTTGAGTCCAGCCTCAGTAACTTAGCGCGAGGCTGTCTCGAAATAAAGATATGGTGAGAATCTCAGCCAAAGTCTAGTCCCTACAAGTCAGAAACCAAGAGAACAAGAAAACAAGCTGCCACAAACACGTTTCCAGACACAAGAGATGATAGAATCACTAGCCAGGGGAACTTTCTGTTCCCCATCCAGAAGAAGATAGAGTCAGGAAAGAAATCCACCAATCTCCAAAACTAAAAACAGGTATTAACAGGAAATTATGAAAGCATCAGACCTTCCCTTATGTAGATCAGGGTTGTTCACTGCAAATAATAATAAAAAAAATTACTGTTAGCTATAGAATGTTTCTTCAGGAATAAATTCTGAGATTTAGTGTAAAGCAAAGAGGGAAATGTTCCTCAGACTACAACACAGAACATATTAATACTTCAGATTGAAGAAGTTGTCTGACAAAAGTGTTGCTGTTTCTGACAATAAGATCTAATCTCCAAAAATATTCTGCAAAAGATGTGCATGGCTTTGACAACCACTAGTCAGCTTTATCATCTACCATGTGAGCACCTGGCAACACGGTTAATTTAAATGGCAGAAAGAAACTTTACTACTGTAAAAGAAATCTTCAAAAATATTATTGCTAAAATAATAGTTATTTGTTTTCAGTTATGAATGTTTTAAGTATCCTGACAATGGACTAATGTCACAGTATTAGCAGAGACACACTCCTTCCACAAACTGTAGGAAAAAATCATTCTACCTTCTAGTGACTGCTGACACTGTTCACCTTAGGGTCACAAATGTTTCTCTTCTATTTGTTTTCACAGGGATTTAACCCCATGCATATTAAACCTGAGCTAGAGCCCCAGCCCTTGTTTTAAAATCTGGAGACAGGTCTTGCTGAGTTGCTACAGATCTACCTAAATCTCTGAGGTTGACCTTGAAATTGTAATCTTCCTGCCTCAGCCTCCTGAGTCTTTGAGATTATAGTCATATGCTAATGCACTCAGTTAGAAAACACATCCTTAAAAAGTTCATGGTAAAACAAAGTAAAAGTACTGTGCCATTTGAATCATAGCATGGGAAACCAATAGCTGATAATATTGTGGAGAGGGGACGTTGTCATTGGGAATGTGGAAAAGAAGCTGGAATTTTAGAAATTTATTGGCAGATGCCAAAGGTTTAAGATGGGAGACAGGGTTCTGGACTTGGAATCTGCTTCCCATGCATTTAGAATATTCAGCAGGATCCAGGCAGGTGGCACATACTTATAATCCCAGCAACTCAGGAGACTTCAGTATCTATTCAAGGACAACTTGAGAAACTTGGTGAAACAATACCTCAAAAAAAAAAAGTACTGGGAAAGAAGCTCAGTGGTAAAGTACCTCTGCATTCAATCCCTAGTCACTGCGCCCCGCCCCCAAAAAAAAATAGAAAGGGAGAAAGAAAAGCAAGCTCAGCAGGTACAGCCCCCTGATGCAGGAAAACAACACATGTAGTTGTGATTCTGATGATCATCCCACTCCTCAGTCCCCACACAACCCGGGAATGTGCTGGAATGCTAGCACTTAAGTGCCCAGATAGGGCTTCAGGTAGGGGTGAAGACACTCTGCAGAGATAGGGCAGGACTCCCAGGGTCTCCACCACTGACATATGCCCCACTTCACTGTCCAGCTGGGAATCAGGGCTGACCTTCCCCAGAGCAGACCCAGCCCTGCAGACCACAGAGACTACCACAGGGATTCCCACCCACCCACAACTGTGAGTTCCCACGGCAGTCAGTGTGGCCAGTGGCCAGCAACCTTGCTCCCTGTTTCAGGAGGCCACTGCTCGCTCACCATTCACTGGCTTTTGAGTGGCCCAGTTTTCTCCCTGTAGATCTTCAAGCACCTGCACAGCAGAGCAAACCAAGCCTCCCGAGCAAAGCAGCAGGAGCCTAGTGATGGCCACCAACACTGGCAGGCCCTGGAGCCACCCAGGGTGGCCAAGCCCGCACTCTTCACTGGCCGTGTGCTGGACTGAACAATGCTTACCTAAGGGCTCCTGAGGGACAGGGCTTAAGGCTTCATCCCCTCAGGCTGAGCCCAGTGAGTCTTCTGTCTGGGTGACAGATGACATTAAAAGCAGGAATGAATGGGGTCAGAATGACAGGTTCTTGGCTGCAGCTTTCTTTCTTCTTTTGAGGTGCTGGGAATTGAAATCCATAGCCTCAAGCCTCCGCTAACCAAGGGAAGGTTTTCTTGTAGTAATGGAAAGGATGATATTTGCCTTGAACATTGCATATAAGCTCCTTTCAATTTAGGGTTATAGATGTCTGTATATTAGTCATGAATGGAAATAGTATAATGACACTTATAAAATTTCACCTCCTTTGTCTGCTCTCTGCTCTTGTGAAGAGACAGATTGAACTTTGAACTGGGAGGCTCCCACCCAAAGCAGCAATGTTGAATGATGATATGTGAGGCACAAAGGTAATTTAAAAGTTTCTAGAGTTCCCAAATCCAGATGACAGGATGCATGATTGATTATCAAAAACATTCCAGGAAAAAAAAAAAAAAAGAAAGAAAGAAAGGAAAAAAAACCTTCAAGAAAGAGGAACAGTTGTTATTTATTTTGAGAAAAAAAGGAAAAAGGTGGTTTACTGCTTTGCTAGCAAAGGAGAAACAGAAAACTCTTGGCCCAGAGACTGTGATTCTTCTCATCAGCAGGAACAGGAAGCTTTTAAAGAGGTGATTCAAAGGCTAAGTTCCATGTGTTCTCTGTTGGAGTTGTAATTCACTTGTTAATTTGGGAGACAGTCATTTCTGAAATCTTGTGGTACAATCAAAAAGTATGGATTATTTCCTTCCTGTCATGGGTAGTACTCAGGGACTGGTAAATCTACCTAAAATAGGAAAGAAAGATAATCCTGTTTTCCCTGAGAATAGGGAGGGGGAGAGATCAGGGAGGAACAGGGAGAGAGGAAAAGAAGAAAGCATATCCATTTTAAAAATAAATTGCAGTGGCAGAGCAACAGGGGTTATACTCAAGCATAAAGTGGACCACTGTTGCATTTCCCCACTGTCAAATTCTATATTCCATTTCTATGGAAAAATGGGCAATGACATCTCCAAACTAGAAGCAGATATTTTAGGGAATGTGTCATTCACTAATTTCCTTACCAGATGATTTGAGGAAATATATTCATTTTTCTGCAGCCACAGGGAAGAGAGATTTTCCTAATTTATTTTTCCTGTTAAAATTTCCAAAGATAAACCTTAGAACTTAATTTGAAATAGCCTCCAAAAACAGAACAGAGAAGGAACCTATAGTACACACTCAGGAGAAGAAAAAAGGCAAATAAACATTTTTGATGATTAAAAAAGCAAAATAATTTTCTCCCTGAAATCTCTCTCCTGCCTCTTTTTTTTTAATATTTATTTTTTAGTTCTTGGTGGACACAACATCTTTGTTTGTATGTGGTGCCGAGGATCGAACCCGGGCCGCACGCATGCCAGGCGAGCGCGCTACCGCTTGAGCCAAATCTCCAGCCCTCTCCTGCCTCTTTGGATGGCTTTTCTTTTTTTAATTTTTAAAATATTTTTTAGTTACACATGGATACAATGTCTTTATTTTGCTTATTCATTTTTATGTGATGCTGAGGATCGAACCCAGTGCCTCACATGTGAGAGGCAAGAGCTCTTGTCACTGAGTCACAACCCCAGACCTGGATGGATTTTCTTATCTTTGAGAAAACAAAACAAATGCAGGGTAGAGACTTGAACTGCCAATTTATATAGGAGATATCTGTGTTCAATAATCATACAAAAATCAACATCTTTAGACATTAGAAAAATGTAAAATAAAACCCATTGTAGACAACATTAAATAGTATAGATGAAGATATGAAGCACATGAATTCTCATAAACTGAAGGAGTTTAAGTTGTTATTATCTATTTGTGGAAAGTGTTTTACTATTGAAGATACCTGATACTCTCCCACCACAGAGATGTAGGGAAATCACCATGACAACATGTAAGAACAGCCATGTTCATACAAACACGGGAAACCCAGGTGGGTGGTTTAGGAGAATGTACATTTTGGAAGAGAGAAACAAGGAACTGTGGAAAAAATGGTCACTAGGGGACAGCCACATTCTTGTTTATATTATATCCGGTTTTAAAACGGTACAAAGAACCCCATGTTTAAATTTTATATTGCTATTACAAGCATGTGGTATTTCACATGTACACATGTTTAAATAGAAAAAAAATGTAGAAACTATGAGAAAATAAAAATAATCAAAAGCGCATGAAAGACCCAATCATAGCATTCCATGTGTACATGTAACAAAACTCATCATTACAAAGATGACCATTTTTCCCAAAATCAATCTACAATATTTTCCCAAAGTTATTATGTCATAGTGAATTTCATTTTATATATCTATGAAGCAGTAACCTAAAAATCTATGAATAAATAGAAGGATAATCAGGAGAGGGCAAATGCGGAAGGCAGGAGGAGAGGGAAAAGGTAATTACTAGGGACTGAAATGGAGCAAATTATATTCCATGCCTGTTGGATTATGTCAAAATAAACCCCAATAGTACTATAACTGTAATGCACTGATAAAAAAAATTCAGCATGCTTTACTTTTAATAAAAGAACGCAAAGCACAAAGTCCTAAAACTCATCCACAGTTAAATATGTGTTAAGTAAGCCAAAAAACTTTTTTTTAATATTTATTTTTTTTAGTTGTTGATGGACACACACAATGCCTTTATTTTTATGTGGTGCTGAGGATCGAACCCGGGTCCCGCCTGCGATAGGCAAGCGCTCTACCGCTGAGCCACAATCCCAGTCCCCAAAAAAACTTTTGAATTACAAGGGCAAAACAAGTAGCTAACATTACCTGACACATGTATATTAGACATATGAAGGGAAAAAAAAGCAAGGAATCACAATATAAACAAGTCCATATAGGAATCCAAATGTACGTTAGAATTACATTCTTCATTACAACAGAAAAATCTCTATAAATGGAACCATAACAAGGCCAACCTCAGCTACTTAGCTAGTCCCTGTTTCAAATAAATAAAGGTAAAGTATCAGGACGTAGCTCGGTGGTAAAGCACCCCTGCGATCAGCCTCCAGGACCAAAAACAACCAGGAGAGGAAGCTGCTAGCCCGGGGAAAGCCAGGCCCCTAGACCGCAGCTCTCCCGCAGGGAAACCCCACGAACAGGGCGACCCGGACGCCATCCAACTTGTCAATCACCGCGCCTTCAGGGAAGAGGCCGGCGGCCGCGACCCCGGCCAGAGCCGGGCACGCCCTGCGGCTCGGGGCCGGCTGCGCAGCTACCCCGCCCGGCTGGCCCGTGGGACTCACGGAAACTGCCCCAGAGCGGGGCGCAGGCCCGCAGACCCCGGCGGCTGCCGGCGTCCGGGCAGCCATCTCCGTTCCCGCCGCAGCGACCCCGCGTCGCCCAGGGTCTTCCTCCCCAGACCCCTTCCGCAGGTTCCAGACGCCCCCGCACACTCACCATTTCCCGGCACTCGCGAGCCTGGCCGGCTCCCAAGAACCGTCAGCACCTGCAGGCGGAGCAGGCCGGGCCTCCCAAGAGCAGGAATGGCGGAGTCCGGGAAAAGAGCCTAGGCTGGATTGTGGGGCCCGCCCCCGCTGGCCGGCCGTGAGCAGGATTGGTCAGTGCTCACTACACTACGCGCTCCTTATTGGACATGGCTGCAGACCGCGCCCCCTGAGTGTGAGCCCAGTGAGCCTGGGTCAAGCCCAACCATAAGAATATTTGCACTTTAGCTTGCATATGATGTCATCTCAACTTATGGATTGTATGTGTTGCCATATTATTCATGAATGAAAATAATATAATGACAGTTACGGTAAAATGTCATTTAACTTTTCTGCTTGCTGGTCTCATGAGGAGACAGATTAAACTTTGAACTGGGAAGCAAACCCCTAAAGCAACAATGTCCAATGAAAACTATATGCAAGGCACAGATTTTTTTCTAACATTTACAGTAAAAAATAAAAGAAACAGTTGAAATCGATTTTAATAACATAACCCAATATATCCAGAATATTACCTTTATGTGACTAAAGAAATACTACTAGTGAAGTATATGTTATTTGGAACAACACCCTCAAATCTCTCTCCAGCATATCTCAGTTAACAGCAGCCACATTCCTGATTTGAGAGCCATGGGTGCCCTCCATTAGGGAGGTAAGGGGCCTGGTCTAACCCTTTATATGCTAGCATTGAGGGATACAGTTGCTTACTAGTATTTCTTCTCAGGCCTAAAGTCACAATGCCCTGAGTGAGAGCAGGGAGCTCCAACCAGGAAGTGTCCACTTGATGCTGGTCACAGGTTCTTTTTCCATTGCAGAAACCAGACAGCAAACAAATGAAGATGAGATCCCAGGAGGTGAGGGACACATACCCTGCAATCTGTACGCAGCCTTAACTCCATTGTTTAAATATTTTAAATGCAAACTTCTCGTTTGGCAGTTTGGCCTTAGACCTAATGGCCAGGCTGTGATATCTGTTTCCTCCTGTGGTCAAAGGCCCACGCTGATAAGCAACTAGGCTGGTAATCCTGATGAGCTACATCTCATTCCAAAGCCAAAATACCTCCACCAGACACAAGGATTATGCAATATTTCTTATTCTCTTCAGACTTGAAAAGTGACAATTATTCAAAAAACACAGAATCTGTGAGATATAGGTATAATATAGTATAGAGTGTTACATATTATACCACAAATAGAACCCTCTCATGTATCTGAGTCATCTTGGGGCTCCCATTCCAGGATCAGGGGAATCTGGTTTTGTTTACATTAGAGAAAACATCAGCTAGAATTAATCTCAACCCACCATTACACAACAAAATATAGGTTGATATTGAAAATGTGGTGCAGTTAATCAGGGTTTATCAACTATAAAAAAGGCTGATCTGGAGGGCTGTAAAAGACCACTAAGTCCTGTGTTTTTAAAACACAGATGGACAGGCTCTGTAGAGGCGAGCAGCTGAAACTTCTTTATTGGGGGTATAGCATGAAGGGAGGTCAAAGGGGGACATATAATGTTTTATGTCATCAGCTGAATTGTGTCCTCTCCCCAAATCTCATATGTGGATGTTCTAAGTACATGATTAGTGTTAATCCAGTTAGTTGGGGTGAGGGATAATCCAATTAATATTTTCCCCTTATAGGAAATGGCAATAAAGATGAAGAGAAGCTCAGGGAAATGTCATGGAAACAGACAGAAGATGGCAATCTCCATGTCAAAGAGTGGGCCTCAAAGGAAATCCTTCCAGCCAGACCCTGATATGTAGTCTTGGGAATTAGGACAAATAAACTTCTGTCCTAAACCCCTATCTGTGGCATTGTCTTTTGATGCCATATGGTACTGAGGCAGCCCACTAGGACACACAGACTCTGTCCCTGCAGCGTGTCTGAATGAAGATGCAATTGAATCACGTCACATTCCACCAGCACTGAAAGGCTGAACTGCTGCAAGAAATGACATTTCTCACTGGAACATTATGAAGGCAGGTGAGGACACAGCTGCTGGCCTGATGGGGCTTTAGAGATTTGTTTTGTGGTGTGGCACAGTCCTGAAAAACTCAGAGAGTGCTTTTACCTCACTTGTTTGTGCAACCCTCACTCCTCTTTGTCCCAACACTTTCCTGACAAAGGTGTGAGTTTTTAAGTCTTGTAAAGGAGTGTAAGTAAAGTGGAGATGACTGGCACATGGGCTCCTGGGGCAGGTAGCTAAAACAAAAACAGTAGCCACAGGAAAGGAACATTCAGGGCCCCCTGTAACATTGAAAATGATGTGAAAATGTTTTCTCTGTTTTTTCTAAAGTGTGCAATCTGGAGATTTACACCTATTCAGTTGCCAGAGGGAGGAATGCAGTCTAGATTTCTTGGGCAATGGGAATGTAGGTCATTCAAGTGGTCAAGTCCTCAGACAGAGACTAGAGGAATCCCCATGCTTGGCCATTTGTCCTGGCCTATCCTAGAAATCTCCCGTTCCTGCCATGGAGACCCTACCCCAGTAGGCTCATCTAACCTCAGACCAGAGATATCATTGTTCATTATGTGGTGAATTTCCTCTTTCCCCAAGGAGACAGAATTAACAAGGAGCTGCATGGAACTCTGCAAAGAGATTGTCTTACATGTAGGCCAAAAATTAACGCTGACCATCCTGGCTGATTCCACAGGACACTTCCATTGAAAATCTTTATACCCAGATCAGGTAAATGTGAATAAGTACATAGGCCTCCATACAGTGATGACGCTGGGTCAGAATAAGGTCTCTGGATAAATATTTGTGTAGCAAAACTAGGATCCAATACTTAATAACCAGGCATGTCCAGTGGTACAAACATGAACATTCTGCCAGTTTCAACATGAGATACCCTACTCCTGTCATTGTAGGATGCCTACAGTTTCCCCCACCACAGAGTGAGGGAGAGAGAGAGGGAGAGGGGGAGAGAGAGAGAGAGAGAGAGAGAGAGAGAGAGAGAGAGAGGGAGAGGGAGAGGGAGAGAAGGCCAAAGGACTTCCCAGGGGTGATCACAGGACTGGCCTGGATTGGTCCTCTCTGGGCTGTTCTTTTTACCTGTGGGTGCCTCCTGATAAGCGGCCACAAGGGGGTTGGGTCAGGGCTGAGTCCACATGTGAAAATGCTCCCACTCTAAACTTTTGGGGCCTAGAACCATAGAAAGTTTGTACACATCAAGAAAACATCTTGCTCTGTTGTGCATCTCCCTTCACGTGAGCTGAATAGGGGACTGTCTCTAGAATGAATGTGCCTGGTCACCAGAGTTCTACGTTCTGTTGGGTCATAACACTAAAAAATTGAGGTTGCTTCCTCCAAGAGCAATGACCTGGACCTCTTCCTGTACTAAGACCTCCCTAAAGTGTCCTTTGGGGCTGACTTGTCATCTGCTTCTCTATGCAAAATGGTACAAACAGAAATGGCCTTTCTGCCCCTTGGGAAGCTGTCAGTGTGTTGCTGCCCACCTTGGTGGAGGCTCATGGCAGGCCTGGCAAGTGTCCTGGGGAAGACTCAGACCTGGATGGCAACATGAGAACCCAACTAAACTAAACAGAGTTTAATCCATATCTTGAGTCCATGTTCTGTCTGGAGGCAGAAAACCGCCATCATCATAGAAGAGTAAAACCCGTCCTGTGCCAATGTAAAACCCAGCTGGGCCTGGGCTTCCTGGCTCCAGGCCAGGCCACTTTTGGAGAGAAATGCCTGCGACCGCCACATGAT
This sequence comes from Callospermophilus lateralis, assembly GCF_048772815.1. Taxonomy (NCBI): domain Eukaryota; kingdom Metazoa; phylum Chordata; class Mammalia; order Rodentia; family Sciuridae; genus Callospermophilus; species Callospermophilus lateralis. The sequence goes on from NC_135321.1 coordinate 65,238,265, forward strand.
GGCAGCCTTGCACAAACCGAGGCCAACCTTAGAGCTCTCCCTGGTTCCCGCCAGTCACAGGGATCCCAGGCAGTGGGTGCACACCTGCCTTTCTAAAAAACCTCAGAGGCCCTGCCCAGCGTGCATCCTTAATTGCAGCTGGACACTCTGCACTTTACAAGAGAAAACACAGCATCAGAACTGCCCACCCCTGCCTGTCTTGATGCAAACAGAGCTGGTCTGTTTCAAAGGGAGCTGTGTGCTACCTTGCTCCCCAAATTTCAGTGCTGCAAAAAGTCACATAGTACAGAGAAGACACATTGTAAAGAGGAGCTCAAGGGTCTCTGTCTTTAAGGAACAATGTTTGGCTTTCAGTGAGTCCAAAAAAGCTGATTCCAGACTTTCCTAATTTTGTAAATAACTCCATAGACTTGTCAATAAATAAATATGTAAAGACTCTGACTAATCCACTGAAATGCACCCTGCTTCTCTGTGCCCTACTTAAATGTGGGAGGCCTTGAGACTCCTGCTTCCGAGATCCCTTCGTATTGTATGATACACCTGGGAGTCGGGTCCTTTCTGCTCCACTGTGCTGCACCCTGAACCTCTACCTTCCTCTCAGTCTCTGACACCTTTGGCAGCCTCCACTGTGGGAGAGATTCAGAAAATACTGGAACACACTTAGAGACATTTCATCATCAGGCTATGATGCCTTCAATTTGGTTCCATGTTCCTTCCAGTATTTTGAAGTGTGTTTCTCAAACTGCATTCGAGTTATTTTGGGGATCAGTTTGCTCCATTTATGACATGGAAACAATGTTTCTCTTGAAGCACTGACTGGGAAGCTTAAGGCACATGTCCACAGGTGTCTCACCCTTGATGATGAGAAAAATGGATGTGGGGTGAGAAGAGGGAAGGAAGCCAGAGAGGAGGACAGAAAATGAGCCTGCCCCCATGAAGTGCAGGCTAACGGGAGCCAGACCTGGTCCTCAGGTCTTGGTGAGAGGGGTGGGCACTTCCGTAGCTAAGGCTATTTCCCCAGCTAAGCCAGCCTCAGACTGGTAACAAATGTGCCCAATGTCCTCCCAGCCCTGGCGTGCCATGTGACTGTGGGAGTCACAACCTGAGGTCAGTGCACTCTTGGCTTATGGAGGTTCAATTAATGCAGCCATTCCTTCCAGGGACCTTGGGCCAGGTGCTGTGCTGAAGGCTGGCACAGACTCTTGGCATGGCAGACATGGCCTGCTCTCTCCTAGAATTTTCTGGCCAGTACAAGTGGCAGCCTCAGGAAGAAGAAAAGGCAGTAGGGGACCAGGCTCTAGTTTCACCCTCGTATTAACAAGCCTGTCACATTGGCCTTAAACAGTGCTGATGAAGGAACTCCTTGGTGGGGTCCTGCTGAGGGGTTGGGCAGCAGGGAGAAAGAGACTCAGAGAACTGTGGGAGTCGCTTGTGGCATGGTCTGGTGACTTCGAATTCCCCTACATGGCCAGAGGAGCAGCCAGAGCAAAGGGTTCACTTGTGAGTATTTACCCTGGGTGGTAAACTCCCCAAGATCAGAGTCAAGGCTCAATGTCCAGGCAACACTGACACATTCAGCCCCATAGGAATGTCTAAGCATGAGTATTTAGGGGAAAAAAACTCAAGATGACTTGGACTCTTACGATGCAGTACCATTCTTGGTGTTTCATCTCCCAAGAGGCAGGACATTGCTGAACACACCAGGAGGAGCTTCCTAAACCCGAGTTCCCAGTGACAGCTGTGCAGGGCATGCAAGGCAGAGCTGGATGTCCCAGGCAGTTCTGAGGCTCTGAGTTGGGACAGGGGCATAATTGGGTCATATCTTTCTATATTTCTACACACCACCCCAGAAGTTCCCTAGCACCACTGTAGTTGTATATGCTTCAAGACCTTTAGCTCAAGAAGTGCAGCTCAGAGAGCACAATAGTAATCTCATCATTTACATTTGAGCATTATCTGAGTGAACCATCCATATGTTTCAACCATCTTAAGTCTGCAAAAGAGCTTGTAGAACAGACGTACCAATTGAACATGCCATATGGTTCCTCTTGAATATTGAGGTTCCTTCTAGTTTTTAGCCAGTATAAAGATAATCTGTAAAATATAAAGATATTACCCAAAATAGTAAAACCAGAGTGAGGGTAGAGGAATATTTTTGGATGGGGGAGGATTTCTGTTCCTTCCCATCCCTTTCCCACAAGACCAGACTTCCTTGGATCCTGTTTCCTTGACACAAGCTCTTCCCTTGAATGGTCTTTGTCCCCTTAGCCTCTTTGTGTCTCTTGCCCCTACTCAGCTCTCTTCCTGGGGTAGTTGTGCTGAATGAAGGAGGTGGGAAGCAGCGTCCCTCCTGGCCATCTCCCACCAGCACTGGGAGAGGAACCAGCAATGGCCAGACCAAAGTTCAGTTGTGAAATAGAGCTGAGAAGCAGGGAGTACCCCATTATGAGAGAAAAGAGCCCAGGCCACAGCCTGGCTCCTGGAAGACACAACGACTCCATGTTGCTTTCTGAGAGAGGTGAAATTTAGTCTATGTGCAGCATCTGGTTTAAGAAGTCAAGTGAACCCTTCCCCATCCACAGGGTGGAAAGTCTTGGAGTCTTCAGGATGAGGGTGGGGTGGGGTGGGGCTGTTGGGAACCGTTTAAGTTGACCCAAGCCTCTGATGTCTACTTCTATAGGATTAGCAGGTAATGTGGTTCATCTACCATGTGAGAGAATGTCATTGTGACTGCATGGCCATATCATAGAGACTAGATTATTCTAGAGTGAGGGGTTTGCACACTCTGTCCTTGGAGCTAGAAGCTTAATGTAATTTGGGGTGGAAACAGTCTCAGTTGAATACAAGATGAACTTGTGCCAGGAGTCAGGGGACATCGATCCACTACAGTTCTGCCCCAGCTGGTTGTGAAGGGTGGGAGACAGGGCCCCCATGGCTGGCTTCCCTCTGTGTGCAGTGAGGGGCTTCTCCTGCAGGCTCTCATGTTGCCTTTGGAGTTGCTGGCTGCTCTGTCTCTCCATGGAGGTTAGTCTCTGGCAGACATTTGAGCAGCAGCTGGACAGAAGGACAGTGGGCAAATATGAGGCTGTGCTCAACCTAGTACAGCCTGGCTTTCTGAGGACCCTGGGCAAAATTGTTTTCTTCTTCCCAGAGCACTTACCCAGAAATAATCACAGAAACAAGGAACAACAGAAGGTTAAATGTCCAAAAAATGCAATAACCCACTTAATAATTAGCAAATGAACTGACCAGACACTTCTCAACAGAAGAAATACAAGTGGTCAACAAATATATGAAAAAAATGTTCACCATCATTACCAATTAGGGAAATGCAAATCAAAACTACACTGAGATTTCATCTCATACCAGTCAGAATTGTAGTCATCAAGAATACAAAAATAAAAACAGGTGCTGGAGAGGATGTGGAAGAACAGGAATACTTTTGCACTGTTGGTGGGACTGTAAATTAATACAACCACTGTGGAAATCAGCATGGAGGCTCCTCAAAAGACATGGAACCACCATATAACCCAGCTAGAATTAAACTCATCATATTACAGGGATACATGGATACCCATATTTATACCAGCACAATTCACAATTGTTGAACCATGGAACCAGCCTAGGTGTCCATCAATGGATGAATAGATTAAAAAAATGTGGTAGGGATACACAACGGAGTTTTATTCAGCCATAAAGAAAAATGAAATCGTGTCATTTGTAGGAAAATGGATAGAACAAGAGACCATGGCGTAAAGTGAAATAAGTCAGACTCAGAAGTTAAGGGTTGTGTGTCTCTCTAGGGAAGCTAAAGAAGAAAAAGAAAAACAAAGCTGGGGGTGGATCTCCTAAAAATCAAAGGTAGGTCAGAGAGGAAAGGGACAAAGGGGTGGGACCAAATGGGGGGAGAGGGGGGGATTTGCTGGGCAGTAATGTTGGCTAAACTATACTGTTTTAATGGGTGCACGTACAAATATATAACAAAAATCCCAGTAAATGTATAACTATAATGCAATAATAAAAATGGGGGGAAAACATTAAGTCCATAAAAGCCTTGAAAAGAACCTGATTCTGGCCACAGGTTGGAGCATGGCTTTTAAGAGACTTGCCCCCTTAATGGGCGCAGACGGTTGAAATTTACACTTTCCTACCATGCTAGTATGAAGATGGATATAATCCAGGACAGATTGAATTTATTTATTTTGGGTTTCAAAATAAAACGTTTCCATGCAACGTAGGCACTCTGCCTATTGTGTCTCAATGGGTAAATCAACTCTGAAAGTGCTTGCTTTTTTTCCTGTAGTATACATACATTTCTGTCAGTGGGCAAACAATTGTAACCGACAATTTCTGTCTAGTTTTGGGCAAATCATTTTTCACTACATCTACAATGCACATGAAGAACCACATATTCCTTGAGTGAACAGAACAGATGGAGCCAGGTTGTGGATTCCTGTCACCGGTGTCAGAGCCACGGTCAGTTCTGATTGGCCACATGTATTAGAGTTTCTTTAGGCTGAGCAGGATGGGAGGGAGGAGCTCAGAGCACTGCTCACTCTGACTGACTGAATGCACAGTGGTCTTATTGGACCCAGTGGCTGCCAGAGCCCCTACGTGCTGGACACTGCAGGCTGGAAATGGTCCTCTTATGAAATCCTGCTGGTTGTACAGCGCAGAGGCTTCCCATCTGTGTAGGTGAATCTCTAGCAGGAAATGCCTCACGTGCAAATCTTTGTGTAAAAGTGATGGAAACGTATGTCTATCTTGTGGAGACATCTAAACATGGCCTGGGGACTGTGGGTGATGAGCAGCCTGGCCTCACTGACCATGGGCTGCTGCAGCAGGGACCAAGGGCCTTTGCTGCTCAGGAACAGGGTCCAACTGTATCTCCCGGGGGACCTCCCGGCTAGTGTGTGAGAGGGGGGGACAGTCCTGGGGTTTGGCTCTGTCTTACACTTTCTCCTTTGGCTTTTTGTGAAAGGGCTGAGACCGAGGTCCCAGAGAACTTGGCAGTGGAGCTGGAGCCGATCATGAGAACCTGTCAAGTCTTCACTGTTGCAGGGCTGGTGCCTTCTGGGAAACTGGGGCAGCATAAAGACCCCCCAGCAAACCCAGATTTTTGCCATCAAGTCAGAAAGAGTTCAGAGATTTCACTCAGAGTAATAGGCATAATTTTATTGAAGGGACAGGAGAAGAGAAAGGGGACACTCTTAAGGGAGAGGCTGGGTTCTCCCAGAAAGGAGAGAGACAGTGTGCCTCTCCTGCCCTCCAGTATGACTGGGGATCCCTGAGAAGTTTCCAGAGAGTCCTGCCCAGGTTCACCTCTTGACTTTTGACTGACAGCTGCATCGCTTGGAGACCCAGGAGAGGTGTGGATCACAGGAAGCTGTGTGGTGTCGTAGCCTGCAGGTAGGGCAAATGTCTCCTTTCCTGAGAGAACCAGAGTCCCCCCAGCCTAGACCCTGGCCTGACCCATATTGGGTGAAACTGTCGAGAACCCATCTGTCCTCATGTTTACTCACATCAGTCGCTGGGGACAATTGTGATGTGTAGAAATTAGAACAATCAACCAGCTTTTACTGGGTGTATCTCAGGGAATACAACCAGGAATTATGGTATAGATCTGAAGGTACTCTCAGCACAAATTGATTTGAAATTTTTAAAACCCCTAAAATGGAGCATGGTCCGGTGATCTGTGGGAGGAGTGAGTGAGTTCACTTAGCAGTGATGTCATGGACATGTATCACTGACACAGAAAGGAAGTCACCACCATGTCAAGAAAGCATAGCAGACCTACGTTCAGAGCTCAGACGTTGATGTTTTTCAGATTAATGTGCTTATTTTCTATGAGTTATGGTACAAGATGGAGTCCCTCTTTATGCATTAACTTATTTCACTTCTTTGAAGTGAATAAAAACATTTTTGTATTTCAACATTTGAGATCATTTAATCTTAGAAAGTGGTATCTCAAGGATTTAGTATTCATTATAAAAATGAAATTTAGTGTTTAAGTTAAAATGATTTCTTCCTTGTTGGTGATGTTCCAAAATTTTTAATCTAAACTATATTTAAGAATGTTTAGCCACACATTATTGCAGTGCCAGTTATTATATAAATATGAAATGTCTCAAAAAATTAAATACTTGGAGGGAAATCTCATAATCAGAACAAGGAGGAATTAATATTTTAGCAGTTTCTTAATGCAAACTAATTCCCTTTGTTTAATGACCAGTGCTAACTTTTCTATCCCCTGCCTACGGGTACCCAATATCTGGTCTATGAAAACTCTAGAAAAAGAAACCCCGTCTTTATCCCTTCTGCCTGTCTCAAGAGCACTTCCTTTTGCTTCTTGGTTAAAGGGGATATTAGTTCATAAATGATTCTGGGGGAAAAAAAACACCCTGGCAAGTGGTTAATCTAGATAAGAACTATAAAAATCCTTGTTTTTTTCTATATTTTTATGTATATTTATGTGCAAATGTGTATTGTATATTATCTACATGGCACCAAATTGGGTTATAAATAATGAGCACTCATAAAATTAAAAAGACAGATCCAAATACTTTCTAGCTCATGTGACTTAAATAAACCTTTAACAAAAAGTCAATTTAAATTGATTTAGAAATAATAATAAGAGTAAAGTTGTGGCTGGGGATGTGGCTCAAGTGGTAGCTGCTTGCCTAGCATGCGTGAGGCACTGGGTTCGACTCTCAGAATCACATAAAAAAAAGAGTAAAGTTGTCTTTAAAATAACCACACATTTTTATAGATGATCAGCTAATCAAGAATGTGTTTTCTATAATGTTTAATGTATAATGTCCATTGCCTTTAGTATGTTTCCTTGTCAGAGAAAGATGGTTTAAAATGTTAACTGTGCTCATGACATTGTGGTTTTTATGTGTAACCTAAAATTTACTGTTAAAAAAGAGGTTTGGTATAAATTGTATTTATAAATGTATTAGAGAATATTATCTGATAGATTTGCAAAATTAAAGTGCTAAAATATCAGCTGCTAAATATAAATTCAAATAATTTGGCTTATTAAACTCAATAATTTGGGTCTACTAATCTGGGTTCCCAAACACCAAGCTGCACTTAGCTCCAGTATCTGCTAGGGGCAATACTTTCTGTACAGTGTTTGGGGATCAGTGGATGGCAAGTTCCACATGTCCCCACATGTCCCCACAGGGTGGGCACCTTGGCTGAATTCCTAGTCATACTGGAACAAAGTCTCTTCATTCTTCCAGAGTAAGACAAACCATCTTTCATTTGCACAGTCTTTTTTTTTTTTTTTAATTAATTTTTATTGTAGGTTGTTCAAAACATTACATAGTTCTTGATATATCATATTTCACACTTTGATTCAAGTGGGATATGAACTCCCATTTTTACCCCATATACAGATTGCAGAATCACTTCAGTTGCACAACCATTGATTTACATATTGCCATTCTGGAGTCTGTTGTATTCTGCTGCCTTTCCTATCCTCTACTATCCCCCCTCCCCCCTCCCCTCCCCTCTTCTCTCTCTACCCCCTCTACTGTAATTCATTTCTCCCCCTTATATTTTCCCTCCTTTCCCCTCACTTCCTCTTGTATGTAATTTTGTATACCCCTGAGGGTCTCCTTCCATTTACATGCAATTTCCCTTCTCTCTCCCTTTCCCTCCCACCTCTCATCCCTGTTTAATGTTAATCTTCTTCTCATGCTCTTCTTCCCTACTCTGTTCTTAGTTACTCTCCTTATATCAAAGAAGACATTTGGCATTTGTTTTTAAGGGATTGGCTAGCTTCACTTAGCATAATCTGCTCTAATGCCATCCATTTCCCTCCAAATTCTATGATTTTGTCATTTCTTAATGCAGAGTAATACTCCATTGTGTATAAATGCCACATTTTTTTTATCCATTCGTCTATTGAAGGGCATCTAGGTTGGTTCCACAGTCTTGCTATTGTGAATTGTGCTGCTATGAACATGGATGTAGCAGTGTCCCTATAGTGTGCTCTTTTTAGGTCTTTAGGGAATAGACCGAGTAGTGGAATAGCTGGATCAAATGGTGGTTCCATTCCGAGCTTTCCAAGAAATCTCCATACTGCTTTCCAAATTGGCCGCACCAATTTGCAGTCCCACCAGCAATGTACAAGAGTACCCTTTTCCCCACATCCTCGCCAGCACTTGTTGCTGTTTGACTTCCTAATGGCTGCCAATCTTACTGGAGTGAGATGGTATCTTAGGGTGGTTTTGATTTGCATTTCTCTGACTGCTAGAGATGGTGAGCATTTTTTCATATACTTGTTGATTGATTGTATGTCCTCCTCTGAGAAATTTCTGTTCAGGTCCTTGGCCCATTTGTTGATTGGGTTATTCGTTATCTCATTGTCTAATTTTTTTAGTTCTTTGTATATTCTGGATATTAGGGCTCTGTCTGAAGTGTGAGGAGTAAAGATTTGTTCCCAGGACGTAGGCTCCCTATTTACCTCTCTTATTGTTTCTTTTGCTGAGAAAAAACTTTTTAGTTTGAGTAAGTCCCATTTATTGATTCTAGTTATTAACTGTTGTGCTATGGGTGTCCTATTGAGGAATTTGGAGCCCGACCCCACAGTATGTAGATCATAGCCAACTTTTTCTTCTATCAGACGCCATGTCTCTGATTTGATATCAAGTTCCTTGATCCACTTTGAGTTAACTTTTGTGCATGGCGAGAGAAAGGGATTCAGTTTCATTTTGTTGCATATGGATTTCCAGTTTTCCCAACACCATTTGTTGAAGATCATTTGCACAGTCTTGAAGCCAGCCTCAGCAAAGGCAAGGTGATAAACACTCAGTGAGACCCTGTCTCTAAATAAAATACAAAGTAGGGCTGGGATGTGGCTCAGAGGTCGAGTGTCCCAGAGTTCAATTCCCAGCACACACACCTACAAAAATCACAGTGAGATGCTACTATTCATCTATACAATGTCTAAAACCCCAAAAGACTAACAACTCTGAGTTTTGGCAAGAACATGAGGATGTGGAGGAACTGGACTTCTCCTGGATTGCTGGGACCACTTGAAAGACCACTTCTTAAAAATATCAAACAGAAGCCTAGGATTTGACTCAGCCATTCCACTTCTAGTTAAATGAAAGCATGTGCCACAAAAAGACTTGAACCAGACTTTTGTTTTTTTTGTGCCAAGTATTGAACCCAAGGGCAATTAACCACTGAGCCATGTTCCCAGCTACTTTATTATTATTATTATTATTAATTTTGAGACAAGTTCTAACTAAGTTGTTCAGGGACTTGCCAAGTTGCTGAGGCTGGCTTTGAACTTGCAATCATCTTGCCTCAGCCTCCCAAGCCACTGGGATTACAGGCGTGCAACACTATGCCCATCTGTTATCTGTCTTAAGAAAGAAGGAATAATGGAAAGAGAAGACAGCTCACAGTTTTTTCCTCTTGTGATTTTTTTGTGAGTTTTTCCTAGAAGGAATTGGGAAGCTTTTTCATTTCCCATTTCTTATGGGGATGATTGGGAAATAACCACTGTGTAAAACCGAGTCTATTTGGAGTATAGTTCTTCGCTTTTAATTTTTCCAGTACATGTGTCTCCTACCCCAGAGAACATCTGAGTATAGATGTGCTCCAAGGACTGTGGCTGTAGACCACGGTGGGGAATTCCGGCTCTGTGAGAGAGTTCTAAAGGTTGTGAGAGGATGTGCAAACCATACGTTCCAGGTCCTGTCACAACCCCGGAGGACTAAATCAGGAAGCAGTACTGCCTCCCTGGGTATATGCAGCAATTGGAGCTACTGTCTTGGAATTGGAGACGATGGGTGTAATTGAGCCCACACGGCCCCTTTAACTCTCCAGTGGCCAGTGAAGAAGCCTGATGGCACCTGGAGCATGATGTGGCTTATCAAGAACTGAATACAGTGGTGCCTTCTTTGAATGCAGCAGTTCTCTCAGTGCTTGACCTCATGGACCAATCAACCTTGCGGCTGGGCACTTTCCACTGTGTGTTGGACCTGGCTAACACTTTCTTCTCTATTGCTATGGCTCTGCCAGGATCAGTTTGTCTTCACATGGGAAGGCCAGTAGTGGACATTTCAACTGTTGCCCCAAGGTTATTCGCATAGCCCAGGTTTGGTGGCCAGTGGACGCAGTCACCCACTGTACATTTCATTATGTTTATGATGGACTATTGACTTCTGACTCTGATGCAGATTTAGAGCTTGCAGCCCCAGCCTTAGTCACATGGAGACATTGCCCAGGTGCAGGGACTTGGCATGTCAGGTTCTTGGGTGTGGTTTGGTTCGGGGAAGACAAGTTGTGCCAGAAGTCATTATTGATGAAATCCAGGCCTATTTGGGACCAACAACGGTTGCTCAATTGCAGATTGATGTGGGCTCATTGGGACATTGGTGACCTTTATTCCCCATTTAGCCCAATTGTGTCATTTCCAGTATGTCCTAGTGAAGACAGGGGCTCAATGGGGACTGGACACAGCAGCTGAACAGGGCTTTCAGGCCATAAAGAGCCATCCAGCAAATGCAGGCCCTACAGGCAGTAGACCCGGCTTGCCCGCTTTGAGCTGGATGTCCATGTAACCCAGGATGGTTTGTGTGAGCCATAGCAGCAGCATGATGCTTGGAAACCAGCAGGTCTGGTCATGGTTGTGGAGGGGTGCAGAGGCTCCTTACACCCGGACAGAGAAGAAGCTTGAGGCCCTGGTGGCCTCAGAGGCCATCTGATGCTGCTGAGGTTTTTGTGTGCACTGTGCATCCTGTGGCAGGATGGGTATAGAATTGGGCAGTCAGCCCGAGGACAGGGGTAACCCAGACTCCTATACTAGCAAAGTGGTGCACAAGTTTGGAACAAAAAGTGCTTTGTCTACTAGTCCCTTGTCCCATGAACTTCAACAGATTCTAGGGCCAGTACAATATGCAACCGAGGAGGCCCCAGATCGTGCTGATGCAACAGAGTCAGCAGAGCCATGGCCCTTTAAGGAATGAGCAGCCCCCGAAAGTGACTACACTTGGTACACCTGTGGATTTAGGAGGGGGTCCTCAGCCATGGGACTGCTGTTACTACACAGCCCTCTACTGACACCTTGTGGCACGATGTGGGAATGGACAGCAGCCAGCCAACTGGGTCCTGCGCCTTGGCAGTGCATAGACCACGACCCCTGATTGTCTGTACAGACAGCTGGGCTGTTTTTCAGGGGTTAACTTGTGGATACTCCATGGAAAGTGGACAACTGGACGTTAGGGCATCGGCCTTTGTGGGGTTAAGCCATGTGGCAGGATCTTTGGGCCATAGGTCATGAAAAAGGGATAACTACATCACAAGTCACTGGCCATGCCCCCGGAGTAGCCCAGGAATGATGAAGCAGGCACTTGGGCACTTGGGCTAGAGTGCCGCGGTTAGAGCGGCGCCTCCTACCAACTTGGCAGGCAGGCTGCATCCGCTTACATCATGCAGTGGGGTCTGCCTTTAGGGTGGGAGGCCCTGCTAGCGGAGCCTCACCCCCTACACCAGGGAGCCCCCAGGTGGCCAGGAAATGCAGTGGTACATCCCTGCCACGATGGCAGGTTGCCTACATTGGCCCTTTACCAAAGGCAGAGTGACCCTATTTGCCTTGGTGGCAGTGGACATGGTACACACTTGTTTTTTCCCTGGCCCAGCGGCCAAGCGAATCAGTGTGCTACGATTGGCACCCTGACTGTGTTGACAGCCTTGTATGGTCCGCCCATCACAATAGGAAGTGACCGAGGGACTCACGTTACAGGTCAGAGTGTGAAGTGCTGGGCACCTCAGGAACAGATTCAAGGGAAGCCACATGTCACATACCAACCACAGGCTGCAGGCATGACAGAGAGCTATAGTGGCCTGTTTAGCAAGGACCCAGAACTGCAGTCAATCCACCTCCCACGAAGGGGTGGGCCCAGCACCTGTGGGTCGTTCTGAGGGCTCTGAATGGGCATCCTGGTGAGGGGACTAGCTCCTATGGAAGTTTCGCTGCATGCACAGCAGCCCAGTACAGGTCCAGGTGACAACAGAAGGTGTTGTACTTAACCCTGGGTTTGGGAAACAAGTAAGTGTTCTTTTGTCTGCCCCACCCCTGGACTAAATAGGGGACAACTGTGATTGGACATGGCCCTGGACAATGAAGGCCCTCCACCTTCACTGGGTAGCCTGTTATCCCCATGAATAAAGGGTCGAAAGCATGTTCTCCTTGTAACCAGTGAGTGGACCCCCTGGGTACATGTGACTTGGATAGGTCCCATGGGTAGGACACAGATTTTAAAGGGCCTGTTTGTTATTTCCCTTTGGCCAATTATGAGTTCCCGGGTGCACACTAAGCCCATTGAAGTTCAGACAAAACTGTACGGTGTGTTATCACCACCCAGGGAAGCCACTGTAGGTGGTCACAGTGCTTTCCCAGGATTCAAAGCTGACATTCATTTTCCCAGATGGATGTGATTTTCCTGTCCTAATGCCTGTAACTGCCTTGCCCTTTCATCTGTAGGGGTGTCCTGACCAACACCATTGTGAACTGGACACATAGGCATGCAGAGGGGTCCTACTGGGTATACACTGAAATGTCTGTGAGTTTTACTGGACAACCCTGGTGAATTTAGTCTGTCCTTCAATTGGATATGACTGGAAAAGACTTTTATTGCCACCTCAATATTGGATGAAAGCAGCAATGACTTTTAGTAATCATAAGTGATAGGGCTTGGCTTTGGGTTGCGTGATTTTGCAGCCTGTATTATTGTTGTGGCCTGTGGATGCAGGGCTCTGCCCTCCTTGCTAAGGGATCATTATGGATTGTAGATGTGTAGATGTATGGTTTGTTGGGTAAGGAATCCTAAAGGGGTGGATAGTGGGGGCAGGCCCCAAATGTCTATAATTAGGCTTCCTCATTGAGACTTCTGGTGGGCTATGTTGTCTGTTTAGTGTACAGTCAGCTGGTTAATGGCTATGGCCACCTCCCAAAAAAGAATGACCAAGATTCCCACTATGCTTCATCTTCTCTCAGTTGCCATATCCTTGAGCCTTGTTTCCTGGGTCAGAGCCTCTGCATGACAACATGCTGTGTTCACATAGCTGAAAACCAACTATAAAAACTCCCTCCACAATCCAGTAAAACTGCTGCCTGTGTATAAAATTTAACATAAAATTGACATCTGATTTATCCACAGGAAGCATGGAAGCCAGAAGAAAATGCTGGCTGCCTGAGATGATCTGTGAAAATGGTTCACTACTCTCTTGACCTGGAAAACCCCACACAATCATGCAAATCAAAGGCTCAAGTCTTTGCGTTCACTTTAAGAACACCCATGAAACTGTGCATGCCATCAAGCGTATCTGAAAAATACTGAAATATGTCACTTTAAAGAAGCAATGTGTGGCCTTTTGGCATTACAATTGTGGAGCTGGGAGTTGTCCCCAGGCCAAACAGTGGGGCTGGACACAGGGTTAGTGGCCCTAAAAGAGTGCTGAATTTTTGCTGCTCATGATTAAAAATGCAGAGTAATGCTCATCTTAAGGGTTTGGGTAGAGATTCTCTGGTCTTTGAACATGTTCAGGTGAACAAGGCAAGCAAAGTGCCTCAGCACATACAGAGCTCATGGCCAGATTAATATTCATACATCAGCTCCCCTGCTGCACTGAGAGGACCCCCAGCAAAAAGGAGCACCTTGTTCCTAAAGCAGAAGAGCAGGTTGCACAGAGGGAAAAGATGTCCCAGAAGAAACTGAAGAAACAAAAATATATGGCCCAGGCACTTAAATAACTCATGGCACATAAAAAAATGTAAATGAAAGTAAAAAAGAAAAATGAAAAAAAGATAATGCAATGTAGTTTTTAAAATTTTGAGAAAAAAGACCACCAGACTGGAATTCTGAACCCTACAAACCAGAAATTTTGCTTTCTAAAAGAAAAAAATAAAGATCTTTTGCTAGTAGACTTGCCTGGCAAGAAACGTTTTAAAAATTCTTCAAGCAAAAGAAAAATGATAGCTTTTAGAAGCTCTTATCTGCATAACTGTCATCACAGAATAAATAACAGAAAGTAAAATAAATGCTTTATTTTTATGTGTGCACTTAAGTGTCTCTGTTCTACCATTGCTAGGTAGGAGTGCTTGGTGTTTGTCATGTCCCTTGGTCCAACATGAAGTTGGCACCTTCTGTTTCCTTGTTGATCTTCAGTCTGCTCTGCCTGTACCAGAGTGGAGTATTGTATACTGGTGTGCTTTCCTCTTCCTTTCCACAATGTTTTCTTCATATATTGGGACATTTTATTTGGAATTTTTATGTTTATATTGATTCTGTCTTCTTGGTGAATTGATCCTTTCCAGCACACAATGTCTTTGTCTCCTGTGATGATTTATGACACAAAGACTGTTTAGTCTCAGTATAGTCACCTCTGTTCCCCTGGGGCTAAAACTTGCATCAAATTTTTCTTCCAATGAAAAAAAGATAATGTCAGCCAAGGCCACAGAGAACATATCACCAGTAACTCTGGTGTTGACAGAGTCGCTGCCCCTGAGGTTTTCAGAGGACTGCAAGTGAGACCAGTCATTGTCCTGGGCTCCATGTGCAGGCCTAGAAGCCATCCAGCAGCCTCAGCTTTGAAATGTAAGATCTCTGCATGAGTAGGTACTCTGGATGCCTGGACAGATTATGGTCACTTCACCAGAAAAGTAAAATGGATCTTTAGAGAGGGGAGAGCCTGGGACTATTAAGGTCACCAGTATTTTGGCAGTACTACGACATTAGTCCTAAACTGGAAAAAAAAATCCCAGAAAAGCTGCCTGGGCTGTGGAGAATGGCCAAAGAGAGCCTGGCCCCTTCCCTGATTCCAGCTCCTTCTGCTCGTGGGGCCATAAAGAATGTGGCAGTAGGTTTCAGCATTGTCAGCATATGACCTGGGGACAGGCATAGTCTCTCTTTTTAAGCTTTGTCAGGACAACCCATGTGGCCAGGGGATATCCATCACTGGGGCATAAGCAATCTCTGCTATAACCGTATCCGTCAAGGTAAATACCTGGGGAGACAGGCAGAATAAAAAACTGAACCCAGAAAAGAAAAAAGAAACTAAGGCCAACTCATGTTTGTAGGCTGCATCTGCAAAGGGATCATCAAGGAAGCCTAAGAAAAGGATGGAAAGGGCTCCCCCACTGCATATCAATATGACTAGCACAAGGAAAAAGCCCCAAGCAGCCTCTGGGTACAATGATGGCAGGGAACCCACTTAAAGTGGACAGCACTAGGAAAATAATAATGGAGACAGATCAGAGTCAAAAATATCCTGTGCTCCAACCCCTTGAATGCAACGTTGGAGAAAAAATATTAAGATATAGTTTTTGTATATACTGGATTATCCAACCCTCTCCTAGGATAAGTTTTGTTGTATAAATTAAATGTACCCACAACATTCATAAATATTGTTCCAGAATATGAATTTAAGAAAGTATCCAAAACTAGAAAATGTAAAAAAAAAAATACATATGGAATTACTTTAGTATGGAAAATTAGAAGGTAAAAAAAGTGTTTCTGGATAAGAAAGTATTTTGTCTAGTAAAGATGAAAGAGGGCAAAACTAAGGATATAAAGAAGTTGTGAAGTCACAGAAGGTTTGCAGAAGGTAAATCTCAAAAATTTTGTGTTTGTGATTAAATTGGCTATAATTAGCACAGTTGGCTAAAGTTATTTGTATTTTAGTATACTGATATAAAGCAAAGTCTGAAACATCATCTCCTTTTATCAAGATAAATTTCTTGTATCTGTTAGGTTTTATTACTGGGTGAAACTAAGTCTTAAAGGAATTAGGATTTGTACCTGTTTTAAAGTCTTAAATGATTACTTTGTAACTGGTTAAATAAACAACGGTTATTTTAGTTATAACAATACAGTTGACATCCAAAATACATGTGACTAGGTATATGTATGCCTCTCACTATATCTATCTAAGCCTTGTCTCAGAGTTAGGAGGTACTAAATTTATAAAGTAAAAGTTTATGTAAGTTTACTGGCAAGATAACAAATAAGTGTTCTCTTTTATACATTGTATCTGACATAGAAGGGCCACACTGTCATTTGAAGACCTGTTTTATATCTGTTTGCTTTGATTAAGTTAATTTGATCCTTAATACTGTTTCCTAAATGTCTGAGATTTAAGGCTATCCTTTGATTTTGGTTAAACCATGCAGACCTGTGATTATTTTTACCATATACTCTGGATTCTAAATTGTACTTTAAAAGTTAAACTTAGTTAAATCTAAAGCTTAGGAGAGCACTTTGCCAAGTTGGTGTCTCCAAACTAAAATTATCTGAAGCAATAGCCTCAGATGTGTATAGAAATAACAAATTGTTATTGGTATTTATTCCTGTCATTTGCTGTTTTATAGCTGGATAAAATAACCTATTATCAATAAATTATATATACAATTTTGTTTTACTCTTCACACTGGAAATGGAATTTACATGTATTTTTGAAAGATAATGAGGAGAGCCTGATCTGTTTAAAGGGAACATTGTAAAACATGGAAGCATTTTGCCACTTTTCACACAAAAAGAAAGTTAAAAGCTCTCTTAGCCTTTCTTTGATTCATGTTTCAGATGTGATGTTGTATAATTTATGAAGTTCCCTTCTGTACCTGAGATAAGGCTCTGCCACCACCTTACTCCATGTTAGAATAGCTCCAAGATAGTCTAGGCTTCAGCTCATCTAAAGTTGTGTTCAAAAGATTGATTTTTGTTGTAAAGATTACTGTGATCTGAAACGGGATATAATATATAACTAAGTAAGGTAGAAGATTATAAAAATAATTTTTCTTAGTTCATAGTTATTACACAAACTGAATGTCTTTGCTCTGTTAATTTCATTTTATATTTTCCTTGTAAAGTTTATAACTGTTGCCTGTTAGTATTTTGCAGAGATGGTGTTTCTAAAAAAAACCAACCTGGGTTAATTTGATATAATAAGCCATCATTTATAGGAAAGATAGTATATAATGCTGACTTCCAGTACTAATAGAAGCCCCAATTAATGAAAGAGGTAATTGTAAAATTATAAATATTAAAGTTACTCCTTCTTTAAAACTGGTGAACTTGGCTTACTGGGTGTTTACAACTGAAAACTTGGAGATCAAAGTCAAGTAAAAGGGCGAAGGGAAAAGCAGCCAACATTGTGGCCCTTGCCTTCTAAGGTCAGCCAGGACCCAGTGAATGATGGGACCCCCTATCTGGGTCCTGCAACTCTGGTGAGTCATCTGATCTGCTGATCAGGGAGACTGAGTGGACTTAGAGAAGACAACCAATGCACATTTTTGCAAACAGAAGGATCATAAGAGACAGAAATGTCCCCCAGTGCTTCCAAGAGAAGCCATATATGGACAGCAGGACCCTGACCCATATCCAGGTAGATGGGACCACCAGTAAAGAAAGCTAAAGGACAAGGGGGCTTTGTGTACATCCCCAAGAGTGATCTGAGGAATCTCAGCCAACTCTTCAGAGTAGATAGGAATAAGATCAGTTTTGACTAACTTGCTTTTAAACACCTGGCAGGAGAGTATAGCCTCAGCATCCCTACATGGACATTTAAAAGGAAAAATGTAACTTACAATGTACACTTGTGTCAGCCCTGCCAAAAGTAAGTAGGGCTGGAGAACATGAAGTAAGGGTTCTTGTGTGGGAGTGCTTTATAATAATGATCACAAAGGACTCTAGAGTCACAGTTTGTCCTGAATTGATTTGAGTCTAATCTCAGACAATAAATCTTCCTAACTTCCTACTCTGATAAAAGTGATCTATTTTTCACTGTTGTAATCATGAGTTCCCATCTTTGTGGTTTTCAGAGACTGGCTGAAGTACTTATTGATTTTGTGCTAATTGTTTACAAAAAAGTAATGATTTGCTGTCTTTATTGTTGTCTTAGCATGATCCCTGCCCTATGTGTGCCTTTGTCCACTCACCTGCCACTTCACACTGTGGACCTCTGGACAGCTATGATGATAAAGGTTCTTCACTGTCCACACCCCGCTGATAGAGAACAAGAGCTCTGGGTCACTTCCTCCAACTTTCCCCCCTTTCAGCAGGAAGAAGTTTGGAGATGTTGTCACCCATCTTTCCATAGAAATGGCATGTAGAACTTGACAGTGGGGAAATGCAGCAGTGGTCTACTTTGTGCTTTAAATACAGCCCTTCCTGTTTTGCCACTACAGCTTATTTTTTATCTTTATTTTATTTATTTATTTTTATGTGGTGTTGAGGATAGAACCCAGTACCTCATGCATGCTAGATGAGCACTCTACCACTGAGCCAAGACCCCAGCCCCTCTACAACTTATTTTTAAATGAATGTCTCTTTCTCTCCCCCTAATCTCTCCCCCTCCTAATATCAGGGGAAACATGATTACCTTTTTTCCCCATTCTAGGCTGATTTTTCTGTCCTTGAGTGCACACCCATCAAAGAAAAAAATAATGCAGACTCTTGGGATGGTATCACAAGAACTCAGAATTGACTATCTCCCAAATTTAACAAGTGAATTAAAACTCCAACAGAGAACATGTGGAATGTAGCCCTTAAATCACCTCTATAAAAGCCCCCTATTCCTGTGGATGGAGAATCGCTGTCTTTGGGACAAGAGTCCCCTGTGTTTCTCCTTTGTGAGCAAAGCAATAAACATTCTTTTTCTTTATTTTCAAAAAAAGAAAAATTATTCAAGGAAAAACTGGGCTTCAAAGGACAAAGATGAATTTGTACCCTGAGCAGTTTGTTGTAACAACCTCTCAAGAAATGCTAATAGAGCTATGAAGCATAAATGAAAGGATAAAAGACAGTACCTTGAGCCCATGTGAAATAACAAGAAAAAATGGTAAATACAGCCACATAGGTAAATATGCACTCTACTACCACAGACATTCTAGTTTCCTATTTCTATTTGTTTAAAAAATACATAAAAATTTAAGTTGAATGACACTGTGAGAGTCCCTTTTCTATTGCTCTAAGAAAATACCCAAGGCCAATTACTTCATAATAAAAATGTCATTTATTCAAAACTTCAGAAGGCTGAAAGTCCAGGATCAAGGTGATCTGGATTCCATCAGTTTGGCCTCTGGGGAGTACACACCTTGTTGTGTCCCAGTATGCTGTGTGACATTGTGTTTTGAGGATGGGAAATAAAAAATCATGTGGACAGACACAAAGCCAGAGAGCAGAGAGGCAATTACATAACAGGGTGACTACAGCTATTCATAATGCACTATGTACTCAGAAGTAAGAAAATAGCCTCAAATTTCTCCCCATAGCAGAGAAAAATATTTGAGGTGAAAGATGTGCTAATTACTGATTAGATTAGATAGATTAGATAACGCATACGTGTATTTGTGATGTGAAAGTCTTAAACACATGTGCACCTCCTGAATTTTGTACATCAGATCCAAAAGGCAATGAAGAGACTCAATTTATACAGGGTAATGTTTCTTTTAGCAATAATATGGAAGCAGAAGCAAAAGTGATAGTTGAGAAAGAAAGAGAAAAAATTACATCACCAGATTGGGTAAACACCAACACCTGAAGCCCTGTAGCTGGCAGTCCTGGGGCAACACTTCAGGTCCTGACTGGAAGTCCCAGGCAAAGCAGGTGAGACTCTGAGATCTTATTCCCAGTGGGGCTCTTCAAATACAAGTTAGAGCAAAGAAAGCTCTAGTCTAACAACTTGCCTGGCCTAGTTAACCCCTCAAGGACACTTCCTCACTTTACAAAGACTGGCCAAATCCCTGAAGGGAGGAAGTGCTAGGGCCTTGAGATGAGTTCATGACTCTGCAGAGTTGCAGGGCCTATAGAAGTATTGTCACTCTATAAAGATGTTAACGTTGAAACTGAAGATATGTAAATCTGGTGCTTATTTTCATATCCTTATATCATTCCTATAACTCTCTTAATTTGTTCATCATTACAAACAGAAAAAAATGTGTAAAGAGTTGATTTATGCAAATGGCAATTCCCAAATACAGTCTTAATAAAATGTGTAAAAGAATTAATGGAGATGTGGCTACTAAGACACTATTTACCCAATATTATGTTTTACTGTTACATAGGTCCTCTAGTAAAGTGGAATAGTGTGATATCTGACATAATGACATGATTCGTTACATGACAGTGTTGACATTTACTTTTATGTAGTAAAAAATTGCATATATAATGTGAATACAAGTAAAAATTCACTGTAAACTGGGAATGGTGGCCCATGCCTGTAATCCTTATCCTGTAATCCTTGTGGTTGAATAAGGACTTTCACAAGTTTAAAGCCAGCCACAGTGACTTAGCAAGGTCCTGAGCAACACAGTGAGATATTGTCTCAAAATAAAAAATAACAAAGGGCTAGGGATGTTCCTCAGTGGTTATGCATCCCTGAGTTTAATACACAGAACAACAAATGGAAATTTAAAAATTAAAATTGAGTACAAAATCCCCCCAATACATTTTTCTTTTGTTTTTAGTTTAATTTTAAAATTCTTTTCAGATATATATGACAGTAGTATATTTTTACATATTATACATACATGGAGTGTAAGTTATTCTAATTAGGATCCATTCTCATGGTTGTATATGATGGTGAGATTTACTCGAATATTTATATATAGATATAGGAAAGTCATGTTGGATTCATTCCACTGTCTTTCCTATTCCTATCTTATCTCCCTCTCTTCATTCTTCAGCCTAATCCACTGAACTTCTATTCTCCCTTCACCCCACTGCTTGCTGTGTGTTATCATTCATACATCAACATTTCAACTGACAATTTAACCTTTGGATTTCTAGGATTGGCTTATTTCACTTAACATGATAATCTCCAGATCCATCCCTTTATTGGCAAATTCATAAAGTCATTCTTTTTTTATGGCTGAGTAAAATTCCGTTGTGTATATATACCATATTTTCTTTATCCATTCATCTGTTGAGGGCACATAGGTTTGTTCCATAGCTTAGCTATCATGAATTGAACTGCTATAAACAGAGGCGGTGTATCTGTAGTATGCTGATTTTAAGCCCTTTAGGTATATAGCAAGGAGTAGGAAAAATGGGTTGTTTTAGTCACCTTGTTGGCTACTATGATTAAAACACCTGACAAGAACAAATTTAGAGGACGAAAATTTTATTTGGGGCTCAGTTTCAGAGGTCTCAATTCTCAGACAGCAGGCTCCATTCCTTGGGGCTTGAGGTGAGGCAGAATATCATGCAGAAAGATGTGGCAGAGGGAAGTGGCTACATGATGATCAGAAAGCAGAGAGAGAGAGACTTCACTTGCCAGGTGCAAAATATATACCCCAAAGTCATTCCCCAAATGACCCACCTCCTCCAGCCACATCCTACCCAACTTCAGTTACTACTCAATGAATTCCATCAGTGGATTAATTCACTGACTGGGTTAAGGCTCTCATAACTCAATCATTTCTCCTCTAAACCTTCTCACATTGTCTCATATTTTGAGGAACATCCAAACCATACCCTCTGCCCCTGCCCCCAAAGCTTATGAACATCTCACAATGCAAAATACATTTAGTCCATTTACAAGGGTCCCCATAGTCTCAACATTTCCAGGGTTGCCCAAAAATTCAAGTTCAAAGTCTGCTCTGAGATTCAGGGCAAGCTCACACCAATAGCACCTGTAAAACTCAACAGCTATGTATAAGTACCCAATATATAAAGATACAGGTAAACATTTCCATTCAGAAAAATAGAGGCATAAAAAGAAGGCTTATGACCAAAGCAAGACCTAAATCCAGCTGGGCAAACAAATCCTGTAATTCTGTGTCCAGCATCTAGAGCACATGGTATGGTGTCCTCTTAAAAGGGCTTGTGTAGCTCCACCCCTGTGGCCTTGTATGTCATAGCCCAAGTGGCTTTTCTGTTAGCTTGTCTGCCTGACTCCTGCAGCTTCCTTCAGTGGACATTCTGTGATTATTTACATTTCTCAATCTTGGGGGTCTCCACTGCATCTTGGGCTTCATCCTCCCTTCCCCATGCGTGGCCCTGGGGGAGTGCCCAAGGGACTCTGACCCTGCTAAACATTTCATGGCCTCCCAGGCCTTCCTTTGAAATTTGGTGGAAGCCTTCATGTCCCCCAACTCTAGCACCCTTCATTCCTCAGACCCAGCACAATGTGGTTGAAACCAAGGTCTGCCACCCTCTTAAGCGGTAGCCAAGCATCCAGGGACCCTGGCTGCAGTGGCCTTCAAGTGCCTACGTGGTTGAGCAAGTTAGAAAAACTTCCTAGGCCCTATCCCTGGACAAGAAGGGTGCCTCTCTGGTGTCTTCTCAAGAGAATTTTTACTTTTACCCCTCCGAGTTGGAGATGGCTGTGGTCTTACTAATTCCTGGGACGCCCTCAAGCCATCTTTTTTATAGAGTATGGGCAAAGTCTTTGCATCCTTTAGTGGCAGTAAGGTCCTTAACAACTGCAAATTCTTTAGCCCCAGTTCTACTCTTTCCTTTAAAGTCCAAGGTTCTCAAATATTTCTGCTCCTGAATATTACAATAAACTTGACCAAAGCCACCTGAACTACCCATGCCACTTCCTAAATGCCTTGCTCCCTAGTTTTTAGTTTGATACAATCCCATTTATTGATTCTTGATTTTACTTCTTGCATTTTGGGAGTCTTGTTGAGACAGTTAGTTCCTAAGCCAACATGATGGAAATTTGGGCCTACATTTTTTTTTCTAGAAGAATCAGGGACTCTGGTTGAATGGTTTGGTCCTTGATCCATTTGAGTTGTGTGCAAGGTGAAATACAGGTTAAATTTTATGCTGCTACACATGGATTTCCAGTTTTCCCAGCACCATCTGTTCAAGAAGATATCTTTTCTCCAGTGTATGTTTATGGCACATTTGTCTAATATAATATAATAGTATTTATGTGGGTTTGTCTGTGTCTTCTCTTCTGATCCATTGGTTTTCATGCCTATTTGGGTGCCAATACCATGATGTTTTTGTTACTTAGATTAGTGGTATAATTTAAGGCCTGCCATTGCAATGCCTCCTGCTTCACTTTGCATGCTGAGAACTGCTTTGTCCGTTCTGGGCCTTTTGTTTATCCAAATGAGTTTCATGAATGCCTTTTCTATTTCTATGAAGAACGTCATTAACATCTTAATAGGAATTGCATTCAATCTGTGTAACACTTTTGGTAGTATGGCCATTTGGGCAAGATTAATTCTGCCTATCCAAGCAAATGGGAGATCTTTCCAACTTCTAAGGTCTTTGATTTTTTTTGCTTTAGTGTTCTGTAGTTTCCATTGTCGAGGTCTTCTCACCTCTTTTGTTAGATTGATTCCCAAGTACTTTTTTGAGGTTATTGTGAATGGGATAGTTTTCTCTTTCAGTTGAGTCATCATTGATGTGCAGGAATGCAATTGATTTATGAGTGTTAATTTTATATCCAGCTACTTTGCTAAATTTGTTTGAGTTCTAGATGTTTTCTGGTGGAGTTTTTAGGTCTGCTAAATACAGGATCAAGTCATCAGCAAATAAGGATAGTTTGATCTCTTCTCTTCCTATTTATATACCTTTATTTATTTTTTCCTAATGCTCTTGCTAGAGTTCCAAGAAATGGTGAAAGAGGGCATCCCTGTCTTATTAAAATTTGTAGAGGGAATGCTTTCAATTTTTCTCCACTCAGAGATGTTGACCTTGGGTTTAGCATCTTTAGCTTTTACAATGTTGAGGTATGTTCCTACTATCCCAAGTTCTCTTAGTGTTTTCATACATGAAGGGGTGCTGGGCTTTGTCAGATGCTTTTTCTGCATGTATTGAGATAATCATGTGATTCCTGTCTCTTAGTCTGATGTGATTAATTATGTTTATCGATTTCCATAGTTTCCAACCTTGCATCCCTGGGATGAACCCACTTGATCATGGTGCACTATCTTTTAAATACATTTCTGTATGCAATTTGCTAGTATTTTATAAATTATTTTTGCATTTATATTCATATAGAAATGGGTCTGAAATTTTCTTTCCTTGATGTGTCTTTGTTGGTATCAATGTGATACTAGCACGGAACGAGTTTGGAAGGATTCCCTCTTCTCTTTTTTGTTTTGGGTACTGGGACTAAACCTAGGAGCACTTAACTACTGAGTCACATCCCCAGTTCCTTTAAAGAATATTTTATTTAGAGAAAGGGCCTTACTAAATTACTGAGATTATAGGTGTATGCTACTGTGCCTGGATCATTTTTTTTCCATGAAATAATTTGATGAGGATTGATGTTCTTCTTTGAAGGTCTGGCACAGCTCAGGGACTCCATCTGGCCCTGAGCTTTTCTTTGTTGGTAGGCTTTTGATAGCATATTCAGTTTCCTTGCTGGACATTAATCTGTTTGAAATTTCTATGTCCTCCTGATTCATTTTGTGTAGGTCTATATCTCTAGGAATTTGTTGAAGTTTTCAAGATTCTCTATTTTATTGAAATACAAATTTTCAGAATAGGTTTTCATTCTCTTTGGTATTTCAATAATGTCCATGATGATACTTCCTTCTTTGTCATGGTTTTAGTAATTTAAAAAATTTCCCTCATTCTCTTGGCTAACTTGGCTAAGGGTTTATCAATTTTGCTTTTTTTCCCCAAGAGTCAACTTTTTGTTTCATTGATATTTAAATTTTATTTCAATTTCATCGACTTTGGCTGGTTTTAATTATTTCCTCTCTTCTCCTGCTTTAGATATTCTTATCTATCTAGACCTATGTTAGGCTGTGTGTGTGCGTGTGTGTGTGTGTGCACGCGCACGTGACTTTGTATTCTTTTAATGAATGAGTTTCATGCAACCAACTTTCCTCTTAGAACAACCTCCACAGTTTCCAGAGATTTTGATATACCACGTCACTATTCTCACTTACCACTAAGTATTTTTTGTTTCTCCTCTGATTTCTTCTGCTATCCATTGGTGATTTAATATCATATTACCTAGTCACCAGGTGTTAAAGTAGCTTCTGTGTTTTATTTTATCATTGATATCTAATTTCATTCCATTATGATCTGATAGAATGCAGGGTAGTATCTCTATTTTTTTTTATTTGCTAAGTGTTGTTTGTGGCCTAAGATATAGTCTATTTTAGAGAAGGATTCATGTGCTGCTAAAAACGTGTATTTAGTCTTTGATGGATAAAACATTCTATATAGTCTGTAACATTTAAATTATCAATATTTCACTTAAATTCAATAGCTCCCTTCTTTAGTTTTTATTTGGAGGATCTGTCCAGTGGTGAGAGAGGAATGTTAAAGTCACCCAGTGTGATCTTTTACATTGAGTCTGCAGATGTCTTTGCTTATGAGGTGAGTCTCCTGGAGACAACATATTGTTAGGTCTTGTTTTTAAATCCAATCCGCTAGTATATAGCTTTTTGATTTTTACAATGTTATTACTGAGAAATACTTTTTATTGCTCACCATTTTTATTTATGGTTTTTAATTTGAATACTTTCTCCTTTGATATTCTTCTAGTGTAATTCCTCCCTTTGCTGGCTTTCAATTTTATTTTTCTACATTGTATAGGTATTCTAAATATTCTTCATGAAGCATTTTCTTGAATATGTCTTGTGGTACAGGCTTTCTAATTGTGAATTCTCTTATCTTTTACTTACCATGGAAGATTTTTATTTCATCATCAATTCTGAAGCTTTATTTTGCTGGGCATAATAGTCTAGGTTGCTATCCATTTTCTTTCAGAGTGTGGTGTATATTATTCCTGGACCTGCTAGCCTTTAGAGTCTGGACTGAGAAATCAACCAATACCTGAATTGGTTTCCCTTTAAATGTGACCCGTCAGCTTTTCTGGCAGCCTTTAAAATTCTATCCTTATTTTGCATGGCAGGCCATTTCATGATAATGTGCCTTGTGTGAGCATGTTTTAATTTTGCATATTTGGAGCTTTGTGGTCCTGTATTTGATTTTCCATTTAATTTTTAAGATATGGCAAATTTTCAAATATATTTGAGAACACCGTGCATTACTTTAGTTTGTATCTGAGCCTTCATTTATTCCAATAAATCTTATATTTGGTCTTTTCATGTTGTCCCAAATTTCCTGGAAGTTCTGTTTATCGACTCCTAACATCTTTTCTTCAGAGTCAACCTTATGCTCAAAATTACATATTTTGTTTTTCTTGTGTGAAACTCTATCTTCCAAATAGTCTATTCAGCCAGTGATGCTTTGGGTTGAACTTTTAATTTGGTTTATTGATTCCATAATTTTGAGGATTTCTCATTTTTTAATTTATTAAATATTTTTTAGTTTAAACAACACCTTTATTTCACTTGTTTATTTTTGTATGTGGTGCTGGGGATTGAACCCAGGGTCTCGCACGTGCAAGGTGAGTGCTCTACTGCTGAGCCACAACCCCAGCCCCAAATTTTGAGGATTTCTGCTTGACTTTTTCCCCAAATCTCTCTTCATTGAAGTGATCTTTCACTTCCTGTATTTTCTGATTACACTCTTTACTTTCTCCTTTGCCACACAGATCAGTTTAAGTGTGAACTTTCTAAACCCCTGCTCTGGCATTTCTTCCACTGTAACATCAAAGAAATCTGCTATTGTAGTATTATGCTTTGCTTGTGATGTTTTGTTCCCTTGCTTATTCATATTGTTTGTGTGTCTACCCATCAAACAGTATGGATTTTATGCAGCTGAGTTTCCACCCTGTAGATGTATAGTGTCTTTGAAGGTTTTCAGTACCTCACAGCTTAGGGGTGTTGTGATGAGATTACAATAAATCACCAAGTTGATATTAAAGCAGGAGAAGAAAACTTGATTCATTAAGTGGTAGTCTGGATTTACCATCAGATGGGCCAAGGATAGACTGCAAGTCTACCACCTTTGACCCCCTCCTAGAGTTTGAGTATACCTTTATAGTCCAAAACCATATTGATCATAAGTGGCTGTTACTACAATTCAAAACCATAAACTAATATCATGAGATCTAAAATCATAAGTAGAAAGGGGAGTGGGTCAAAACGTCCCTAGTTGAGTACAAGTTAAAGAATGATTACTAATGTTTAGATAATCTCTGACAGGGTACATTGTCCAAAAAATACAGGAATCAAAAAGAGAACAATTTTACATTGTATAAGAATTTTCTTTTTTTTTTCTTTTCTTCTTCTTTTTTTTTTTTTTTTTTTTTTTGCCAAATATGCTATGCTACACCACAACTGATGGATACAGAGGCAGGTGTTCCCACAGGAGAAGCACTTCTTACATGATGTGGAGTCTCAGGGTAAAATGGAGTCTGTTTGGTCATTTCCTATATAGCCTGGCCCATAACAGGGGGAGACAAACAATATACAGCATTAGAGCAAATAGTTCCTGTTTTGATGTCTACAATGTTATTTATCACAATAAACAGAAATGATGTGATGTGGTTTTGTCCACATTAAAAACAGTAAGTTTTCAAAAGGGTTTACAATTTTCATGGTGAATGGGGAGAAAATGGAAACAATAGTAGTATGGGGTGTTATGAGGGGGGGAGAGAAGATAGAAGAAATAAATTAAAGGAAGTGTGAAAGAGAGAATAGACTTTCACTGTTAGTAGAATTAAAGAGACTCAAGAAAAATAGATACGTGAGAAAAAATACGTAAAGTAAAAATAAGTTAGAACTAAAAGAATACAAAACCAAAATATGCTAATCAAACAGCCCTCAAAATGCCAAGCCATGAAAAAATAACTGCCTCCAAAAAATGCTAGAAATGAGAAGCAGAAACAAATATGCATAGGTATAATTGTCCATGAATCACTCAGATCACAATAAACAAAATTTTTAAAAAATTTAAAGGTTTTATTGAAAACTTTAAAAAGCTGTTTCCATTGGAGTTCAAAAAAATTCTTGGCTTCCCTTCTCAGCAGTGTTGGGTGGAAGGTGGGCTGGAGTGTGATATTTGTGCCACACACAGGGAGGGGTCATTGGTGTCTGAGAGATCCTGAAAGTGAAATTTAGGCTGAGGTAGGCTCCATGCTTTTTTTTTTTTTTTTTTTTTTTTTTGAGAGAGAGAGAGAGAGAGAGAGGGAAATTTATTATTTATTTTTTAGTTTTTGGTGGACACAACATCTTTGTATGTGGTGCTGAGGATCAAACCCGGGCCGCACGCATGCCAGGTGAGCGCGCTACCGCTTGAGCCACATCCCCAGCCCCACCATGCTCTTTTTTGAATGGTGATTGATCTGAAGATTTTAAATCAGTGTACCTACAGGTCCCAGCAGTTGCCAGTCCATGGTGGGGGACTGAACTCCAGTATCTCCCCTCGGTTCCCTTGTGTCTAAGGCACCAATCTTTTGTCCCCTCCATCACCCACTGACCCCACTTTTCTATTCTCTAGGGTTTGATCTCCAAAACAATCACCCCCATTCCTGTCCTTTCAAATTCCTGGGCAGGCAAGTCTCTCCCAGGTTGTCCTGTGAACTGCTGGACTCAAGGCGAGAAGGAAACAGGGTGGGTTTCCATGACCTATATCATCCCGTGTAAACCCGTTTGTTCTCCTCATCACTTAGGCACTCTCTTTGTCATGTGGTGTGGGTCTGCCTGGCTTGTAGTTTAGGTCCAGGTTGGGTTTCCCTGGAATAGGCTCCCCCAGGTGCCAATTCCCACAGCACTGCTGCAAAATGGCTCCCTCCTCTGTCCTGTGCAGGGTGTTAGAGGGAAGTGGCTTCTTTACTGCCCTAGGATACTGATATTATGCACATATTATACCTTTCAGGTTAGTATAGCAGTGACTGATATCTGATCTTTCTGTACCCAGACATGCTACAGGCCTCCTAAAAATGTGGGCTCCTTTAAAGCCCTTATCCCTCTAATTTGCTTGTGGAGGGGCCACGTAACTGGTGCTAGGGATTTCTTCCTTATTTGATTGCATCCAACCTCCTGAGTCATCCATCTGCTTACGAACTCTCTCTGTTCTTTAAGATTTGTGTTTCATTAAAACCTCTGCCCTATTCTTAACATTGTAGGGCTTCTCTCCTGTATGGATTCTCTGGTGTTGAGTAAGCAATGATCTTCGAATAAAAGCTTTAGCACATTCTCCACATTTGTAGGGTTTCTCTCCAGTATGAATTTTCTGGTGATCTTTAAGACATGATCTTTGATTAAAACCTTTGCCACATTCTGTACATTTGTAGGGCTTCTCTCCAGTATGAATTATTTGGTGTTCCGTAAGAAATGATCTTCGAATAAAAGATTTGCCACATTCTGGACATTTATAGGGTTTCTCTCCTGTATGAATTCTCTGGTGTTCCTTAAGATTTGTTATTTGATTAAAACCTTTGCCACATTGTTCACATCTGTAGGGCTTCTCTCCACTATGAATTCTCTGGTGTTCTTTAAGATTTGACGTTTGATTAAAACCTTTGCCACATTCTTCACATTT
The DNA here is from genome assembly GCF_048772815.1 of Callospermophilus lateralis. Taxonomy (NCBI): domain Eukaryota; kingdom Metazoa; phylum Chordata; class Mammalia; order Rodentia; family Sciuridae; genus Callospermophilus; species Callospermophilus lateralis. Next base: position 65,267,661 of record NC_135321.1, read on the forward strand.
GTAGGGCTTCTCTCCAGTATGAATTCTATGATGTTCAGTAAGAAAGGAGCTTTTAGTAAAGGCTTTGTCACATACTTTACATTTGTAGGGCTTCTCTCCAGTATGAATTCTCTTATGTTCTTTAAGATATGATCTATGATTAAAACCTTTGCCACATTCTTGACATTTGTAGGGCTTCTCTCCACTATGAATTATCTGGTGTTCAGTAAGAAATGATCTTCGATTAGAAACTTTGCCACATTCTTCACATTTGTAGGTCTTCTCTCCAGTATGAATTCTCTGGTGTTTTTTAAGATTTGATGTTTGATTAAAATTTTTGCCACATTTTTCACATTTATAGGGCTTCTCTCCAGTATGAATTCTTTGGTGGCAAATAAGATACGATCTTTGATTAAAAGCTTTGCCACATCCTCCACATTTGTAGGGCTTCTCTCCAGTATGAATTCTCTGGTGTTGAGTAAGCAATGATCTCCGAATAAAAGCTTTGCCACACTCTCCACATTTGTAGGGCTTCTCTCCAGTATGAATTCTCTGGTGTTCAGTAAGCAATATTCTTCGTTTAAAATCTTTGCCACATTCTTCACATCTGTAGGGCTTTTCTCCAGTATGAATTCTATGGTGTTCAGTAAGAAAGGAACTTTTAGTAAAGGCTTTGTCACATACTTTACATTTGTAGGGCTTCTCTCCAGTATGGATTCTATGGTGTTCTTTAAGATATGATCTTTGATTAAAACCTTTGCCACATTCTTTACATTTGTAGGGCTTCTCTCCAGTATGAATTATCTGGTGTTCAGTAAGCAATGATCTTCTATTAAAACCTTTGCCACATTCTTCACACTTGTAGGGCTTCTCTGCAGTATGAGTACTTTGGAGTTGAGTAAGGATTGAAAATTTTTTTAAGACTTTGGCACATTCTTTACGTTTGTAGGATCTGTCTCCAGTACAAATTATCAGGTGTTCAGTGCCAAGTGAGCTTTTTTTTCCCTCAGTGCTATGATGTCTGAGACATTTAGAAAGGGTTGAGTAATTGTTAATGACTCTGCCACATTCTTTAGATTTGCAGGGCTTCTTTCCAGCATAAATCCTCGGATGTTTAACAGGAGGTGATCTTTGATTAAAAATGTTGCCACATTCTTTAAATTTGTGGGGTTTATCACTGTCATGGTATCTGTGGGGTTTAAAAAGGGTTGAACAATGAAATGCTTTGATACTTTCTTTAAACCCATAGAACCCCCTTCCAGTATAAATTATCTTCTATAGAGTAAGTTTTGCAATTTGATGAAGAGTTCCTTCACACACCTTACACTTGCAAGGCTGGTTTTGCCTATGAATATTTGGATGGGCAGTAAGTTTTCAGCACTGAAGTAAGGCTTTCCCACATTGTTTATCTTTGTAAAGGGTCTTGGAAAAGTGAACATACTAATGATTTATTGCAACCAATAAACTAAATTTTCATGAGTGTCTCTATATTCAAAATTTTTATCACAAATAAAAACACACTGGTAATTAACCAGGGTAAAGACTTGGCTAAAGGTGTTACTTGTTTCATTATGTATGTAGTATACTTTCCATAAACCTATATCTGAATGTTCATTAAACAATAGTGGGTAAGTAAGGACTTCCCTAAAATCATTATAATTGTATGTTTGAGCAAAAGGAGAAATTATTGTTTTATTGCAGAATAACACTGTGTATAGGAACTCTCAAAAGGATCACTTTTAGAAATTTGTCCTTAACTTTTTAAAATTTGTTCTTATTATTATACATGACAGTAGAATGCATTTTGATACATCACACATAAATGGAATATAACTTCTCATCCTTCTGGTAGTACATGAGGTAGAGCTACAATGAATGTGTAATAATACACACACATACAGTAATAATGTCTAATTCATTCTATTTTCCTTCCTAGCTCTATGTCCCCTCCTCTCCTTTCACTTCCTTCTGATAACCCAAAGTATCTCTATTCTTCCCTAGTCGCCCCCCCACCCCCCAATATTGGGTGTCCTTTACTTCTGAATCTCTTATCTACTCAATTGTTTGACTAGAACTTTAACTCAATGCATTTAAAATTGGTCAAGTTAAAAATGAAAGCACGGAATAGGTCTCTTTTCAAATTTTCTACATTTCCTTTCAGAGGAAATGTAAGTTTCAAAAATTGCTGTGGATGTATTCTTAAAGACATACATAGCTCCTCAAAATAACTGGCGTAAATTGAATTCTTCTCTATTGTATTAAATGTTCTGGATGTCTGTTGGCATTACATTACATTACAAATAGTCACTGCTAATTGGCTTTGTCCTTTGTAATAATTTCTAACCTTCACGATCACTTTAAGTTTCCCATATTTTTCTTAGTTGTACATAGTTAAAGTCACAATTTTCATACCTTCCCTTCATCATTTTTTGAAATAAAGATTTTATTTCCTGCTCTGGTGGAGATTCATGGATATGATGAGAAGTTGTGGCTGAAATAAACGAAAATAACAATTATTTTACTTATTAGACTGAAGTGAATATATTTAGCAAAGATAACAAAATTTTACCCATGTGAGGACATCAGCAGTAAATCCAAGACATGAATCATTACTTCAGGAATACATAGACTAAATAAAAACGTACAGACAAATTTGTGAGACTGCCCAACCCATTGTAGAGAACAAAGGATCCAAGATGAGTACATTACTAAGGAGAAGAATATAGTAGAGGGAAGGGAACTATGTTCCTTTTATCAACCACACTCTACCCTCCTCCACAATTTAGCATTGTGCAATTAGGAAAAAAAAAAAACCTATCAACTCCCTTCACTCTCAGTAGTATAAGGGAAATATGAAACTTATACAAATATGTGTGGCTTTCATGGAGAATGTGTGATAATTAGTTTCTAACTGCCATGACACAGACACCTGGAGGTAAGAGAGATTTTGGATGAAAATACCACAGAGATGTTCAACAGGGAAAAAGACATTATAGACTATGAAGAAGAAATATGAACAAAAATATTAAATTGGAAAAAACAACACACATGCTTCAAAAAGATGCACCATGAAAAAAAAAGCTTAAGAAGCGATAAAACCAAGCATGGCCCATGACCACATTACCTGGATGAAGCCAACACATGGCAATCAAGACACACAACTTGTACTTTTTGTTATTTGTGGACTTATTTCATTGACAAATTTTATATATGTACTAAGTATGTCATATTTTAAAATACATATACATGGTAAAATGAATAAATGTAGTGAATTAATGCATGCATTTTTTCACATAATTATCAGTTCTGTGCTGAGAAAGCATTGCATTCATTCTATTAGCATTTATCAAAAGTACAATATACTAAACTCACCATGTACTAAAACACAACTACATCTATTGATATTATGCCCAATTTAAAAAAAATATTGAAGAAAGCAAGTTTTGTTTTGTGGTTTTAAACCAAATCACAATTTCAAACAACACATAAGTTAAATGGAATTGCAAAATTTTTGAAAGCTACCATTAAAATGCTATGGTTTTAATCTATAAATAAAAATAAATTCATCAATATGTAATTGATGGTTATGCATATAATCTCTGCTTCTGGCAATTATGAGGCAGGAGGATTGTAAATTCAAAGCCATCCTTGATAACTTAGAACATTTCTCCAAATATAAATAAAAAGGGGCAGGGGACATAGCTTATTATTACAGTACCCTGGAATTCAATCTCCATTAAATTTACAGATACAAAATTTTCATTACTATGTACATAGGCAGGATGAAAAACCAATGCAGGTAAAATATACAAGTCATTAAAAAAAAACAGGTGTAATATTTATCAAAGCAAGTAAAAGCACATGTAATTTTATTGGCAACAGAAACGTGGTTTAATCATATTTTAATTTCAACTTCCATTGTCCTAATTTTTGAAATGATGGAAATTGCCATCTAATCACAAAATAAAACAGTATAACTGATGTGAGAAAGCCTACTTTATAAAATGAAAGAAAAAAAAACGAAATCGTAAATAACCACAGATGCATTATTTTATAAACCCTTTTGTATAAATACAATTTATACCTGTAACTGTAGACCCAAAAAGAGCAGCCATTGTGAATCTTGACATTCATTACATGGCAGAAAACTTCACAGGAAATCCATTACTAGCATTCAAAAAGAGCTCTGACAAGGGAATTTTAATGAATAAATATACAAATAATGTAAGAGAAATATATTACAATGTTAATATATTACAATGGTTTGACTTAGAGTTCTCCAAATATTGGCAGAGATATCCAAGAGACCCACAAATACTGGAAGCGCTGTCAGATCATGCTGACCCTCACAAGCAAAGGGAAGTGCTGTGGTGGGTAACTGGGATGAACTGGGGCATCCCTGGAGGAAAAGGACAATCTGAAAGCATGACAGATGTCACACCAAGAAAGGGAAAGATTAAAGACTAAAAGAAACATAATTAATATTCTATCTGTACCCAAGCATGCCCTATCTTTTTTTTTTTTAAAGAGAGAAAGAATTTTAATATTTTATTTTTTAATTATCGGTGGGCACAGCATCTTTGTTTGTATGTGGTGCTGAGGATCGAACCCAGGCTGCACGCATGCCAGGTGAGCGTGCTACCGCTTGAGCCACATCCCCAGTCCCCTATCTTTTTTCTTGAAAGCACAAATCTGAAAATTATTATTGTAGAGAAGTTCCCAAAAGATATTCTGTAAGAGAATTAAATATAGTAATTAATTAGGAATTCTGAAAGGAAGTCATCCTCACCAAGGAAGACCAGGTTTCTGTAGTTCTCTAACATCACGTCTGCATATAAATTTTGCTGAGCAGGCTCCAGGCATTCCCATTCCTCTTCAGAGAAATCAACGGCCACATCCTTGAATGTCAACAGTTTCTGGAATAGAAATTGTATGTAAATAGCACATTGGCCACATGACCATTCACAGAGTTTTAAATTTAACTGAAGTTGAAATAAGATTTAGTAGAAATGGCTGTCTTGTAAGTGAGGGACTTCCAGTATTTAGTGAGATACTTTTGAACACAGTGATACTCTCTATGATCTAACTCCAAGGAAAAAGGGACGTAAGTGCAAAAAGAGTGCATATACTTGACTTTTATAAAGTAAAATATAAAATTAAGGCATCCACACAAGAATAGACATTTTAATTGTTACTTTATATATATCAAAGGATAAATTGTGTATATTCCTCACATGAGAGTTATGGAAGGGTAATTCTCAAATTTTAATTGTACAACCATGAATCAGAGATTTAATAAAAAGGAGACCCTGATTCAGTAGTTCTAAGATGAAGCCTGGTTTTATGAATATGTGGCAAGCTCTTTGGTGATTTCAATAACAGCAATACAAGAAAAACTTGGATTGCAAGGAGGTAGACCACTAAAACAATCATTCATTGATATTCAAATATTGAATAAGATTTATGTGTGTTATTAAATAGCAAAAACCAACAAGTCTTTTTGATAATTTGAAATGTGTACATATCACTCTAAGAGTTTTTCATATCTTAATTCATAAAACCCAAAATAATGGGATAGCAGTAAGAGTATTCATTTTTTTGTGAAAATATATGAAGCATCCAGTAAATGGCAGGGCTTGATTATTACCAAGTTTGTTTGGTCTGGAATTCAGAAGAAAAGAAACACTAATGTCAAAAGAAAGTGTGAATGATAAAAGAATTTTCAGAGAAAGGCTGTTATTATAAATGAGATCAGTTTTAGAAATATATTAAGACAACAAAATCAAATTGATCAAATGATATTTATATTTTCCATACACAGACATAAAAATGTCAACTTTTTATATAGTAAAATAATGACTTAATGTGAATGAAAGAAATATCTTCAATTTTTAAAAACTTGTACATGAATTTGGGATAGAGTCCCTTTTTTCAAACACACTATTGACCCAGGCTTGGTGACACACTTTCAAGATATGAGAATGATCTACTTACAGTCCAGCCCAACTATGAATTCTGATTTTCAAATATTATTGCTGCACTGAACCACCACAGCTCATGTGGATATGAGGTGTCCATTAAAATGGCTTATTTCATAAACATGTCACCCACCTGGGATTCCAGATTAGCCAATGACCTAAATCTCAATGTCAGATAAAAAGCATACTAGCTTGAGCGATAAATAAGTCAGGACCAGAGACAGGTACATGGGTTCCTGGAAATGTCAATGTTATGATTTAGATTTTAATTGTCTCCAAGATGCTCATGTATGAGACACTGCAAGGTTCAGACATGAAGTGACTGGGTTATGACAGTCTTACCTAGTAGTGTATTAACCCCTGACAGCTACAGCATGGTAACTGTAGGCAGGCAAGGTGTGTGGCTGGAGGAGGTGGGTCCATGGGAATATGCCTTTGGGGTTTATATTTTTTCCTTCTTGAGCAGAGCTCTCTCTGCTTCCTGGCACCTTGTTCCCGATTGCTTTTCTCTAGCACAGGATTCTGTCATGATGTTCACCCCGAGGAATGGAGTTGGCCACCTATGGACTGAGACTTCTGACACTGAGAACAAGCAAACAAATTTTTCCTCCTCTTAAATTGTTCTTGCTGTGAATTTTGGTCACAGCACTGAAAAAGCTGACTAGAACAGTCAACATGCTGCCATAATTGGGTCCCTAATTGTGGACTAGCAGGTAAACTCTTGTATGAGACCTTAAAAGAAATAAATAAAACATTTCACTTACACACCAGAATGCCAAGGTGCCTTTGAGAAGTTAAAACAAAGTCTCATGAGAGCCCCTGCCCTAGCCCCTTCTGTGCCTGACTCACAGAAGGTGTTAAGACTCTATGTGAATGAGAAACAAGATACAGATGCTAAAGTTCTCTTACACACACTGGAGGTATACTGCAACCAGTAGCCTGTGTGTGGGAACAGCTTGACCACACCATGAAAGGAGGGTCCTGTGGGGTGTGACTGACATCAGTGATTTACCACAAGAGGTTTAGAAACCCACTCTAGAACAATCCATCACTGGGTTTGTTGCTCACCAAGTCCTGTCCTACTAAAACAAAAGGATGGGTGTCGGCTGACTGCTGGGAGGGTAGGGAGATTCCAGGCCATCCTTTTTAACAATCTAAATGTCAACTTCAAGAGAAACCATGCCACCTTAAATCAAGGAAACCTGTTGCCAGCAGATGACAATGGCCCAATACAATGTGACTGCTCAAGAGACTTGCCAGACTAAAGTGTCTTCACCAATGAAAGCAAGCCCATAGGCAATGGCCAGTGGATATCTGGGTATTCTGCAGTCATGGCACAACAGGTATTAAAAGCTGAGACTGCTGCTAACAACATCAGCCCAGAAAACCAAGCTAAGTTCTCTCACATGAGCTCTGACTGACCAAAGGAAAGAAGGTAAGCAAGGGGCTGGGGTTGTGGCTCAATGGTAGAGCGCTCGCCTAGCAGGTGCGAGGCCCTGGGTTCGATCCTCAGTACCACATAAAAATAAAATAAATAAAATAAAGGTATTGTGTCCAACTAAATATAAATAAATAAAAATTTAAAAAAAAAACATGCCTCCAAGATGGTACATGCATATGGAGACACCTGGAAAGAAAGAGGAGTCCTCACAGCTGAGACAAGGACACTAAGGATGCCCTTGAGAATACTGTCAATAATACAGGCTGTGTCCACCCCATAGCAGGTGGTTATCCTGCACTATCCTGCCTTGAGACAACTGATACCTGTGGGGCCAGGAGAAATCAGGCTGCTGACAGGGCAGTCAAAAGTATTAGGAAGGACAAACTCCTTTATCAGGGCCCTAGCACCTCAGCTTGTAGCAAACCAATTCCAAATCTGTTTATACTGAGGGTAATGAGAAAAGGGGCAAAGAATGGAGTTGGGACTCTGGGACAACAGTGCCAGGTGCAGACAGAAATCGCACAGGCTCACCCTTCTTCCTGAAGCACCCCCTGTTCTTGATGAAACACTCCGAGGAGAGTGCTACTAGGGGAAGGGTGTCAATTTCATCAAGCCCACTTGTGAGGGCCACGCCTCCAGTGGACTGTTCAGCAAGTGATTCAGAACTGTGTCTTCTGCACTCATACAATTCAAAATCTAATACACACTTAGGGTATAAAAACATAGCCTTTTGATGACTGACAAGCATACTTTACCCAAATGCCCATTCATATAACCTATAAATATTTGCTTGTACTGGTAGATACATTCTCTGTGAGTCAGGCTGATTCCACTAGAACAGAAAAGACTTCAGAACACTAGTCCTCTTAAAGGAGCTGATCCCAAGTTATGGGCTCCCCTCAATACAAACTAACAGGGACTATCTTTCATTGCAGAACTGACCTATGAGTGAGCAAAATATTGCATATATAATGGAGATATGTATTCTGAAGACCCAAATCTACGGGAAAACAGAAATCATCAATCATACCTTTTAAAAGAAGGTGGCTAAAATATGCCAAGAAACCTACCTGCTGTGGGATAAGGTGCTTGTAAAATGCTCTCCTCAAAAGGGTATCCACAGAACAAGGATCAAATTGAGTATGGGGTGTGGTGCTGAGAATCAAGGTGTCTGACTAACTTGTGATTGTGGTGCGCTTGTGCTAGTATTCCTCCATATGAAAGTATAGGGTTAACATTTCCCTGTGCACAAGTACAGGGTTCAGATTTCCCAGTTGCTATGGCAATGCTGGCTACACTAAAAAAATGCCAAACAAAGGAAAAAGCAAGTCAAGTTAAAATGAATAATAACCCTGAATGTTAATGGCCTAAACTCATCAGTTAAAAGACAAAGACAAAGACAAAGACTGGCAGAATGGATTAAAAAAAAAAAAAAAGACCCAACAATATGCAGACTTTAAGAGACTTATCTCATAGGAAAAGACATTCAGACTGAAGATGGGGAAAAACATATCACTCACATGGACCATGTAAACAAGCAGGCATTTCCATCCTCATAACCAAAGTTAGTCAGAAAGGATAAAGAAGGTCATTTCATACTGCTTAAGGTAATCATACATCAACAAAACATAACAATAATAAATATCTATGCCACAAACAAAGAAGCATCCATCTATATCAAACAAACCTTTCTCAAAAATTTGATGCTAGATACAACTTAGAATTTTATTTGTTTGTTTTATCATTCATCTTCTGGGAAGTAGATGCTTTTTATAATGCCCCTCTCAGCCTGTGCTGAACTTGTAAGAAAACCTATCATTCCAAATTTTAAATTGCTTTCCACTTTCATTTCACATGAACATGAAATTGACTCACCTTAAAAATTTTTATTTTTGTATTTTAACTGACAAACATTGCCTACATTTATGGTGTCAAACATGATGTTTTGATAAATGTATGCCTTGCAAAATTGCCAAAACCACCACAGAGACTTGGGGCAATCACATGTGACCATGACAACATGTAAGAACACAGCTGTATTCATCCAAACATGGGAAACCCAGGAGGATGGTTCAGGAGAATGTACATTTTGGAAGAGATAAATGAGGAACTGTGGGGAAAATGGTTACTAGGGGCCAGCCACGTTCTTGCTCATATCATATCCAGTTTTAAAATAGTACAAAGCACCACATTTAAATTTTATATAGGTATCACCTGCATGTGGTATTTCACATGTATACATGTTGAAAAATAAAGTATGTAGAAATTATGACAATAATCAAAAGCACATGAAAGACTCAAGCACACATCCCATGTGTAGATGTGACAAAACCCATCATTACAAAGATGACCATTTTCCCCAAAATTAATCTCCAATATTTTCCCATCAAAATTCCTATGTACATATGTTAAAATATCATAGTGAATTTCACTTTACATATATCTATGAAGCAGGAGGTTTAAAATCTATAAATAAATAGACCAGGAAACGGCAAATGGGGAAGATAGGAAGACAGCGCAAAGGAAGTACTGGGGCCTGACATGGAGCATATTATATTCCATGCTTGTTGATGTATGTCAAAATAAACCTCAATAGTACATATAAATGTAATGCACTAATAAAAAAAATTCAGTCTACACCCAAAGGACTTAAAATCATCAAACTACCACGATGCAGCCACATCAATGTATATGGCAGCACAATTCACAATAGGTATACTGTTGAACCGTCCCCCCCGCCAGATGCTCTTCAATAGGTAAACAGATAAAGAAACTGTGGTATATATACACAATGGAATATTACTCACCATTAAAAGAGAATAAAATTATGGTGTTTCCAGGTAAATGGATGGAGTTGGAGAATATTATGCTAAGCAAAATAAGCCAGTCCCCAAAACCAAAGGCCAAATCTTTTCTCTGATTTGCAGATACTAGGGAAGAATAGAATTACCTTAAGATTTAGAGGGGAATGAAGGGAGGGAAGGGGAGGGGATATGGGAATAGGAAGGTGAACAGAATAAAATGGACATTATTACCTTATGTACATATATGACTGCATAACTGATGTGATTCTAGAACATGAACAATGTTGTAGAATTAAACCTCCTCTACGTACAATATATCAAAGTGCATAAATACATTCTACTGTCATGTATAACTAATTAAAACAAATTTTAAAAAATTAACCAAAAAATTCAGCATGCTTTACTTTTTTAAAAATCTTTTATTCTAATTTGTTATATATGACAGTGGAATGCATTAGAATTCATATTACACATATAGAGTACAATTTTTCATATCTCTGGTCATATACAAAGTATATTCACACCATTTGTGTCTTCATATATGTACTTAGGGTAATGATGTCCATCTCATTCCACCATCTTTCCTACCCCATGCCTCCTCCCTTCCCCTCCCACAACTTTGCCTTATCTAGAGTTCATCTAATCCTCCCATGTTCTCCCTCCCAACCCACTATGAATCAGCCTCCTTATATCAAAGAAAACATTTGGCATTTGGTTTTGGGGATTGGCTAACTTCACTTAGCATTATATTCTCTAACTCTATCCATTTACCTGCAAATGCCATTATTTTATTCTCTTTTATTGCTGAATAATATTCCACTGTGTATATATACCACATTTTCTTTATCCATTCATCCACTGAAGGGCATCTAGGTTGGTTCCACAGTTTAGCTACTGTGAATTGTGGTACAATAAACATTGATGTGGCTGTGTCCCTGTAGCATGCTATTTTTAAGTCCTTTGGGTACACACCGAAGAGTCGGACAGCTGGGTCAAAAGATGGCTCCATTCCCAGTTTTCCAAGGAATCTCCAAACTGCTTTCCATATTGGTTGCACCATTTTCCAGTCCCACCAGCAATGTATGAGTGTGCCTTTCCCCACAAATCCTTGCCAACATTTATTGTTGTTTATATTCTTAATAGCTGCCATTCTGACTGGAGTGAGATAAAATCTTAGAGTAGTTTTGATTTGCATTTCTCTAATTGCTAGAGATGTGGAAAGTTTTTTCATATATTTGTTGATTGATTGTAAATCCTCTTCTGAGAAGTGTCTGTTCATTTCCCTGGCCCACGTATTGATTGGGTTATTTGGTTGTGGGGTGTTTAGTTTTTTGAGTTCTTTATAAAGCCTAGAGATTAGTGCCCTTCTGATGTGTAAGTGGTAAAAGTTTGCTCCCAAGCTATAGGCTCTCTGTTTACCTGATTGGTTTCTTTTTCTGAGAAGAAGCCTTTTAGTTTGAATCCATCCCATTTATTGATTTTTGATTTTAACTCTTGCACTATAGGAGTCTTATTAAGGAAGTTAGGGACTAATCTGATATAATGGAGATTTGGGCCTACTTTTTCTTCTATTAGGCTCAGGATCTCTGGTTTAATTCCTAGGTCCTTGGTCCACTTTGAGTTTTGTGCTTGGTAAGAGATAGAGGTTTAATTTCATTTTGTTGTATGTGGATTTCCAGTTTTCTCAGCACCATTTGTTGAAGAGGCTATGTTTTCTCCAATGTATATTTTTGGCACCTTTGTCTAGTATAAGATAACCGTAATTATGTGGGTTAGTCTCTGTGTTCTCTATTCTGTATCATTGGCCTACAAGTCTATTTTGGTGCCAATACCATGCTGTTTTTGTTACTATTTCTCTGTAGTATAGTTAGGTCTGATGATGCCTCCTGCTTCATTCTTCTTGCTAAGGATTGCTTTAGCTATTCTGGGTCTCTTTATTTTTCCAGATGAATTTCATAACTGCTTTTTCTATTTCTATGAGGAATGTCATTGGGATTTTGAATGGAATTGCATTAAATCTGTATAATGCTGTTGGTAGTATGGTCATTTTGACAATATTAATTCTGCCTATCCAGGAACAAGGAAGAGCTTTCCATTTTCTAAAATCTTCTTTAATTTCTTTCTTTAGTATTCTGTAGTTTTGTTGTAGAGGTCTTTTACCTCTTTTGTTAGGTTGATTCCCAAGGTATTTTGTTTTGTTTTGTTTTTGAGGATATTGCAAATGGGGTGGGTTTCCTCCTTTCCTTTTCAGAGGATTTGTCACTGATATACAGAAATGATTTTGACTTATGGGTGTGGATTTTGTATCCTGCTACTTTGCTAAATTCATTTACTAGTTCTAGACGTTTTCTGGTGGAATTTTTGGGGTCTTCTAGGTATAGAATCATATGGTCAAATTAGCAAACAATGCTAATTTGAGTTCTTCTTTTCCTTTTTGTATCCCTTTAATTTCTTTTGTCTATCTAATTGCTCTGGCCAGTGTTTCAAGAACTATGTTAAATAGAAGTGATGAAAGAGGGCATCCCTGTCTTATTCCAATTTTTAGAAGTGATGCTTTCAATTTTTCTCTACTTAGAACGAAGTTGGCCTGGGGCTTAGCATAGACAGCATTTACAATGTTGAGATATGTTCCTGTTATCCCTAGTTTTTCTAGTGTTTTGAACATAAAGGGGTGCTATATTTTGAAAAATACTTTTTCTGCATCTACTGAGCATGCTTTACTTTTAATAAAAGAAAGCAAAGGAAGAAGTCCTAAAACTCATCTACAGTTAAATGTGTTAAGTAAGCCAAGAAACTTGAATTACAAGAGTAAAAAAGTAGCTAACATTACCTCACACAAGTATATTAAATATTATACTAAAAAAAAAGCAAGGAATCACAATATAAACAAGTCCATACAGGAACCCAAATGTATGTAAGAATTACATTCTTCATTACAATAGAAAAATCTCTATAAATGGAACCATAACAAGGCCAATCTCAGCTACTTAGCTAGCCCCTGTCTCAAATAAATAAAGATAAAGTACCAGGACGTAGCTCGGTGGTAAAGCACCCCTGCGATCAGCCTCCAGGAAAGAACCAGGAGAGGAAGCTGCTAGCCCGGGGAAAGCCAGGTCCCTAGACCGCAGCTCTCCCGCAGGGAAATCCCACGTGCAGGGCAACCCTGACGCCATCCAACTTGTCAATCACCGCGCCTTCAGGGAAGAGGCCAGCAGCCGCGCTCACGCCAGAACCCGCCTGCCGCCGCAGCCGAGGACGCCCTGCGGGACCTGGCCTGCTGCGCGGCGTCCCCGCCCGGCTGGCCCGTGGGACTCACGGACACTGCCCCAGAGCGGGGCGCAGGCCCACAGACCCCCGGGGCTGCCTGAGTCCGGGCGGTCAGCTCGGTTCCCGCCTCAGTGGCGCCGCGGCGCCCAGGGTCTCCCTCCCCAGGGCCCCTCAGCAGGCTCCGGACGCCCCCGCACACTCACCATTTCCCGGCACTAGCGAGCCAGGCCGGCTCCCAGGGATGTCAGTACCTGCAGGCAGAGCTGCCCCGGCCTCTCGAGCGCCCACGGGAGCCCCGAGCCGGAGGGTAGGAATGGCGGAGTCCGGGGAAAAGCGCCTCGGCTGGATTGCGGGGCCCGCCCTCCTCGCCGGCCGTGAGCAGGATTGGACAGTGCTCACTACACTACGCGCTCCTCATTGGACACGGCTGCAGACCGTGCCCCCTGAGTGTGAGCCCAGTGAGCCTGCCTTCTGAGTGACAGAAGAGGACAACCAATCCAGGCATGCTTGAGGCCGGAGTGACAGGCTGCAGCTTTCTTTTTCTTTTTTTCTTTTTCTTTTTCTTTTTTTTCCCTTTGAGATCTGGAAAGGACACCCCAGAGCTCCAGGTTGCAGTGATTTTAAGGGAAATTTTCCTCCCAGAAGTGGGGGTCAAGCCCCACCATCAGAACATTTGCACTTAAGCTTGCATATGAGGTCATCTCAACTTATGGACTGTATATGTTGCCATATTATTCATGAATGAAAAAAATATAATGACAGTTACGGTAAAATGTCATTTAATTTTTCTGCTCGCTAGTCTTGTGAGGAGACAGATTAAACTTTGAACTGGGAAGCAACACCCTAAAGCAACGATATCCTATGCAAACCATATGCAAGGCATAGGACTTTTTTTAGTATTTATATCATAAAAGAAAAGAAACAGTTGAAATTGATTTTAATAACATAACCCGATATTTCAGAATATTACCTTTATGTGATTAAAGAAATACTACTAGTGAAGTATTGTTATTTGGAACAACACCCTCAAATCTCTCTCCAGCATATCTCAGTTTACAGCAGCCACGTTCCTGATTGGAGAGCCATGGGTGCCCTCCATTAGGGAGGTAAGGGGCCTGGTCTAACCCTCTATATGCTAGCATTGAGGGATACAGTTGCTTACTAGTATTTCTTCTCAGGTCCAAAGGGCAGGAGAGACAATGCCCTGAGTGAGAGCAAGGAGCTCCAAGTGTCCACTTGATGCTGGTCAGAGGTTCTTTACCATTGCAGAAATCAGACAGCAAACAAAGGAATATTGGGTACCAGAAGGTGAGGGACAAATGCAATCTGTCCGGAGCCTTGACTCCATTGTTTAAATACATTAAATGCAAACTTCTCATTTGGCAATTTGGCCTTAGACCTAATGGCCAGGTTGTGATATCTGTTTCCTCTGTGGTCAAAGTTCCACAACTAACAAGGAACTAGGCTGGGACTCCTGATGAGCCAAGTCTCATTCCAAAGCCAAAACAGCACCAGGCTACAAGGTTCATGCAACATTTTGTATTTTCTTCAGACTTGGAAAGTGATAATTATTCAAAAAACACAGAATCTGTGAGATATAGGTATAATATAGTATAGTGTATATAGTATAGTGTATTACATATTATAACACAAACAGAACCCTCTCAAATATCTGAGTCATCTTGGGACTCCCTTTCAAGGATCCAGGGAATCTGGTTCTGTTTACACCTAGAGAAAACATCAACTAGAATTAATCTTTACCCACCATTACACAACAAAAAATAGGTGGACATTGAAAATGTGGTGCAGGGCTGGGGATGTGGCTCAAGTGGTTGCGCACTCGCCTGGCATGCGTGCGGCCCGGGTTCGATCCTCAGCACCACATACAAAGATGTTGTGTCCGCAGATAATTTAAAAAATAAATATTAAAAAAAAAAATTCTCCCTCTCTCACTCTCTCTTTAAAAAAAAAAAAATAAAATGTGGTGCAGTTAATCAGGGTTAATCAACTATAAAACAGGCTGATCTGGAGGGCTATAAAAGACCACCAAGTCCTGTGTTTTTAAAACGCAGATGGACAGGCACTATAGAGGCGAGCAGCTAAAAACTACTTTATTGACTCAAGTTTGTCAGTTGGGAAATTGGAAAAGAATGGAGCAGTGTGATTTTATTTGCCACATGGACAAGAGATTAGCCAAACAAAAAAAATTTTAAATGCCAACACCCAGGGAATCCGGGCTGCAGAGAAGCAGCTACAGTCAGAGATTTCTGGTGGCAATGTAACTTCTGCAGCTCTTTGTGATGTAATCTGACTGTGGCTATTAAAATGTTCCCTGTGCATATTTCTTCACTCGGTATTGCCTTTCCTGGGAGCCTGTCTTCAGCAGGAGACTGTTTTAGGTCATCAGAGGAATTGTGTCCTCTCCCCAAATCTCATATGTGGATATCCTAAGTACCAGTGCCTCATACTGTGACTCTATTTGAATATATGGCTCATGAAGACATGATTAGTGTTAATCCAGTTAGTTGGGGTGAGGGATAATCCAATCAACATTTTCCCCTTATAGGAAATGGCAATAAAGATGAAGAGAAGCTCAGGGAAATGTCATGCAAACACAGACAGAAGATGGCAATCTCCATGTCAAAGAGTGGGCCTCAAAGGAAATCCTTCCAGCCAGCACCCTGATATGTAGTCTTGGGAATTAGGACAAATAAACTTCTGTCCTAAACCCCCATTTGTGCATTGTCTTTTGATGCCATATGGTGCTGAGGCAGCCCACTAGGACACACATACTCTGTCCCTGCAGCATGTCTGAATGAAGATGCAATTGAATCACGTCACATTCCACCAGCACTGAAAGGCTGAACTGCTGCAAGAAATGACATTTCTCATTGGAACATTATGAAGGCAGGTGAGGACACAGCTGCTGGCCTGATGGGGCTTTAGAGATTTGTTTTGTGGTGTGGCACAGTCCTGAAAAACTCAGAGAGTGCTTTTACCTCACTTGTTTGTGCAACCCTCACTCCTCTTTGTCCCAACACTTTCCTGACAAAGGTGTGAGTTTTTAAGTCTTGTAAAGGAGTGTAAGTAAAGTGGAGATGACTGGCACATGGGCTCCTGGGGCAGGTAGCTAAAACAAAAACAGTAGCCACAGGAAAGGAACATTCAGGGCCCCCTGTAACATTGAAAATGATGTGAAAATGTTTTCTCTGTTTTTTCTAAAGTGTGCAATCTGGAGATTTACACCTATTCAGTTGCCAGAGGGAGGAAAGCAGTCTAGATTTCTTGGGCAATGGGAATGTAGGTCATTCAAGTGGTCAAGTCCTCAGACAGAGACTAGAGGAATCCCCATGCTTGGCCATTTGTCCTGGCCTGTCCTAGCCATCTCCCATTCCTGCCATGGAGACCCTACCCCAGTAGGTTCATCTAACCTCAGACCAGAGATATCATTGTTCATGATGTGGTGAACTTCCTCTTTCCCCAAGGAGACAGAATTAACAAGAAGCTGCATGGAACTCGCAAAGAGATTGTCTTACATGAAGGCCAAAAATTAACGCTGACCATCCTGGCTGACTCCACAGGGGATACTTTCATTGAAAATTTTTATACCAAGATCAGGTAAATGTGAATAAGTACATAGGCCTCCATACAGTGATGACGCTGGGTCAGAATAAGGTCTCTGGATAAATATTTGTGTAGCAAAACTAGGATCCAATACTTAATAACCAGGCATGTCCAGTGGTACAAACATGAACATTCTGCCAGTTTCAACATGAGATACCCTACTCCTGTCATTGTAGGATGCCTACAGTTTCCCCCACCACAGAGTGAGGGAGAGAGAGAGGGAGAGGGGGGGGGGAGAGAGAGAGAGAGAGAGAGAGAGAGAGAGAAGGCCAAAAGACTTCCTAGGGGTGATCACAGGACTGACCTGGATTGGTCCTCTCTGGGCTGTTCTTTTACCTGTGGGTGCCTCCTGATAAGCGGCCACAAGGGGGTTGGGTCAGGGCTGAGTCCACATGTGAAAATGCTCTCACTCTAAGCTTTTTGGGCCTAGAACCTTAGAAGGTTTGGACACATAAAAAAAAAAAAAAAAAAAAAAAAAAATCTTGCTCTGTTGTGCATCTCCCTTCATGTGAGCTGAATAGGGGACTGTCTCTAGAATGAATGTGCCTGGTCACCAGAGTTCTACGTTCTGTTGGGTCCTAACACTAAGAAATTGAGGTCACTTCCTCCAAGTGCAATGAGCTGGACCTCTTCCTGTACTAAGACCTCCCTAAAGTGTCCTTTGGGATGCTGACTTGTCATCTGCTTCTCTATGCAAAATGGTACAAACAGCTTCTACCCCTTGGGAAGCTGTCAGTGTGTCGCTGCTCACCTCGGTGGAGGCTCATGGCAGGCCTGGCAGGTGTCCTGGAGAAGACTCAGACCTGGATGGCAACATGAGAACCTAATTAAACTGAACCTAGTTTAATCCATATCTTGAGCCTGTGTTCTGGCTGGAGGCAGAAACCCATGATCATCACAGAAGAGGAAAACCCGTCCTGTGCCAATGTAAAACCCAGCTGGGCCTGGGCTTCCTGGCTCCAGGCCAGGCCACTTTTGGAAAGAAATGCCTGCGACGGCCACATGATGGCAGCCTTGCACAAACCGAGGCCAACCTGAGTGCTCTCCCTGGTTCCCGCCAGTCACAGGGATCCCAGGCAGTGGGTGCACACCTGCCTTTCTAAAAAACCTCAGAGGCCCTGCCCAGCGTGCATCCTTAATTGCAGCTGGACACTCTGCACTTTACAAGAGAAAACACAGCATCAGAACTGCCCACCCCTGCCTGTCTTGATGCAAACAGAGCTGGTCTTGGTGAGAGGGGTGGGCACTTCTGTAGCTAAGGCTATTTCCCCAGCTAAGCCAGCCTCAGACTGGTAACAAATGTGCCCAATGTCCTCCCAGCCCTGGCGTGCCATGTGACTGTGGGAGTCACAACCTGAGGTCAGTGCACTCTTGGCTTATGGAGGTTCAATTAATGCAGCCATTCCTTCCAGGGACCTTGGGCCAGGTGCTGTGCTGAAGGCTGGCACAGACTCTTGGCATGGCAGACATGGCCTGCTCTCTCCTAGAATTTTCTGGCCAGTACAAGTGGCAGCCTCAGGAAGAAGAAAAGGCAGTAGGGGACCAGGCTCTAGTTTCACCCTCGTGTTAACAAGCAGCCTGTCACATTGGCCTTAAACAGTGCTGATGAAGGAACTCCCTGGTGGGGTCCTGCTGAGGGGTTGGGCAGCAGGGAGAAAGACACTCAGAGAACTGTGGGAATCGCTTGTGGCATGGCCTGGTGACCTTGAATTCCCCTACATGGCCAGAGGAGCAGCCAGAGCAAAGGGTTCACTTGTGAATATTGACCCTGGGTGGTATATTCCCTGAGACCAGGGTCAGGGCTCAACGTCCAGGCAACACTGACAAGTTCAGCCCCATAGGAATGTCCAAGCCTGAATATTTAGGGGGAAAAACTCAACATGACTTGGGCTCTGATAATGGAGTGCCATTCTTGGTGTGGCAACTTCCAAGAGGCAGTGCTGAACACATCAGGATGAGCTTCCTAACCTGAGTTCCCAGTGACAGCTGTGCAGGGCCTGAAGGGCAGAGCTGGGTGTCCCAGGCAGCTCTGAGGCTCTGAGTAGGGACAGGGGCATAGATGGGTCATATCTTTCTATATTTTTACACACCATCCCAGAAGTTCACTAGCACCACTGTAGTTGTATATGCTTCGAGACCTTTAGCTCAAGAAGTGCAGCCTCAGAGAGCACAGTAGTAATTTCATCATGTATACAATTTACTTATTTTTTTTAACATTTGAGCATTTTCTGAGTTACTGAACCACCCATATTTTTCAAACATTTTTCTTGTGTCTCAACATAAGAGCAGATGGTTGAATCCATCCATATTTCTCCTCTTGAATATTGAGGTTCCTTCTAGTTTTTAGCTAGTATAAAAATAATCTGTAAAATGTAAAGATCTTACCCCAAATAGTAAAAGCAGAGTGGGGGTAGAGGAAGTGTTTTTGGATGGGGGGGCGGGATTTCTGTTCTCTCCCATCCCTTTCCCACAAGACCAGACTTCCTTGGATTCTGTCTCCTTGACACAAGCTCTGCCCTTGAATGGTCTTTGTCCCCTTAGCCTCTTTGTGTCTCTTGCCCCTACTCAGCTCTCTTCCTGGGGTACTTGTGCTGAATGAAGGAGATGGGAAGCAGCGCCCCCTCCTGGTCATTCACCATTAGCACTGGGAGAGGAACCAGCAATGGCCAGACTGAAGCTCAGTTGTAGAATAGGGCTGAGCAGCAGCAGGAAGCAGAGTGGCCCACTGTGAGAGAAAAGGGCCCAGGCCACAGCCTGGCTGCTGGTAGACTCAGTGACTCCATGTTTTGCTTCCTGGGAGAGATGAAATTTAGTCTGTGTGCAGCATCTGGTTTAAATAGTCACATGAAGCCTTTCCCATCCACAGGGTGGAAAGTCTTAGAGTCTTCAGGATGAGGGTGGGGTGGGATGGTTTAGTCCTCGGCCAGTGCAGAGGGTGTGAAAGGTTCTGTCATGCGGGGAAATTCTCAGGAAGTTTAAATTAAAGACACAGACACCATGTTACCTTTAAACCAGCTCCAGGACGGCTCCTCAAACCCCCAGTCTCAAGATCCCCAGGGGGGCAGTGAGGTTTTACTGAAGAGGCTAGGGAGAGAGAGTGAGCACACTAGGAAGAGGGCTTTTATTGGAGAACAAAGAATTCTGGGGAAAATCCCATCCAATGAAGATCAAGGGAGGCAGTGTGGCAAGGTCAGGTGCGATGATTGGATCTTTGGGCAGTGGTGAAACACGCCTCCATATGTTTGAGCTCTGGAACCCAAGAAGGGTGGGGAAAGTTCTACCACATTAAAAGTGACTGAGTGCCTCACACCCAGCAGGGGAGGAAACTCAGTCACGTGCAAGGATGGTCTCCCACAGGAGGGGCTCTTGTGGTCTTTTGAGGTGACCCCAGCCTCTGATGTCCACTTCTATAGGATTATCAGAGTTTAGCAGTTAATGTGGTTCATCTACCGGGTGAGAGAATGTCATTGTGACTGCATGGACATACCACAGAGACTAGATCATTCTAGAGTGAGAGGTTTGCACTGTCTGTCCTTGGAGCTAGAAGCTCAGTGTAATTTGGGGTGGGAACAGTCTCAGTTGAATACAAGAGTCAGGGGACATTGATCCACTTCAGCTGTGCCCCAGCTGGTTGTGCAAGGTGGGAGACAGGGTCCCCCATGGCTGGTTTCCCTCTCTGTACAGTGAAGGGCTTCTTCCACATGCTCTCAAAGGCCCTGTTGCCTTTGGAGTTGGTGGCTCCTATGTCTTTCCATGGAAATTGGAACAGCAACTGGACAGAAGGACAGTGGGCAAAGATGTGACTGTGCTTAGCCTAGTACAGCCTGGCTTTCTGGGGACATTGTGCAAAATTGTTTTCTTCTTCCCAGAGCACTTACCCAGAAATAATCACAGAAGAGGTAAATTGGGAGTTATGACATGACTCAATGATCAGGAAAGAAGGTGTTGGAAGGGACCACAGCCCCGAATAAGGTCATATGTCTGCAAGGATATGTGTTGGAAACTAAGGATGCAGTGGCCAGGACCAGGAGTCTTGTGATGGGATGTGTGGACTTGGCCACATTTGGGGTAGAACATCCTGGTCTCCTGGCTGAGAGGAGCTGGGACCTCCCTCACCTTGCTCTCAGAGTGCAAGGGAGATTGCAGGCATGCCTGGAAAACTGCATGTGGCAGAGGAACAGAGGGGTCATTTGTGTTCTAGTGTGACCTGGTAGCTCTAATTCCCCATACTGAGTCTGAACACCCTGCCTCAGATGTGAGATGATTTTGAATGGTGTGCGCTAACTTCCAATAACTGCTCTAGTAGTTCTATGGAATTTTGAAGTTAATTTTTATTTGAGGCAAGTGGTACACAGTTTGATTGGCAATCCAAAAACAGTAGAGGTTCTAAATACATTTTTGTAAGCATAACAGGTAAGGTGACATAAGAAAAATAAGCAAACAAAAAGTAATTCAAGTAGCAAAATTGCAAAGGTGATATGCAAAAATTGTGTGTGGAAACTTCTAGAAGATGTGAATAGGCAGGAAGCCTCCCAACAAACTGACCAATACAAGGCCTCTGTGGGGACCTATCGGGTAGTCGTCATCCTTTCTGCTTCCCCTCTTTCCCCTCTAGGTCTAATAATCTTCGTGGATCTGAGGGAAACTAGCAATGAGCTGGGAGGCCAAGATTGGTTCAAAACACACTTTGGAGACTGGATTTGGCTTCATATTCTGGCTCTACCACTTTCAAGGCCAGTGGCCTTGGGCAGGAAGTTTATTTAACTCCCTCAGAGCCCTGGTCTCCTCATCTATGAAGTGGGGATGTCCTGGTCCCTGGGTGCTTGGACAGTGCCATGAGCTGACATAGACAGGGACTTCCCAGCTCTGTGGAGTAGCCAGCTGTTCCCCTGCAGATCAGAGGGGAGTCTGCCCAGAGGGTGTTATCTGTCTCCAGTGTCTGTTTTCTCTTCTTCCAGGAGTAGCTCCTGATTCTTCCTGGGATCTCTCCTCTGCATTTCACCCCATGTTGGGTGAGTGGGTAGGTGACTGGGCCTAAGAAGTCACAGCTTGGGGGCTGGGGATGTGGCTCAAGCGGTAGCACACTCCCCTGGCATGCATGTGGCCCAGGTTCGATCCTCAGCACCACATACAAAAAACAAAGAGGTTGTGTCTGCCGAAAACTAAAAAATAAATATTTTTTTTTTTTTAAAAAAAAGAAGTCACAGCTTGGAAACTCTCTGAACAAGGAGGCACTTAGACTGCCAAGTTGGCTTGGGTTGGTCCATACAGACTGTTCTAGAGGCCCACAAATGACTGTAGGAGGTGAGCATGGAAAGCTTAGTGCCTTCTTGTGTCCAGGGGAAGGCTGAATGTGGAAATGGAGAAATAAGACAGTGGGTCACTGAAACCAGCGGGCCTGCCCTCAGAACTACCCCCAGAGTTTTCACTTGTAAAAGAAAACACCCCCCACCTTTGTCTCTGTTAGTTTGAGTTGATTTTGTCACTTGAAACCAAGAGTACTGCCTGACCTATTGTTTTTCTCAATTCTCTTTCTTTTATAGTAATGGAGGGACAAGAGAATGGTCACAAGGGTCAACAGAAGATTAAATCTCCAAAAAATTCCAATAACCCAATTAATAATTGGCAAATGAACTTAACAGACACTTCTCAAAACAATAAATATAAATGGTCAATATAATATCAAAAAAATGTTCAACATCATTACTAATTAGGAAAATGCAAATTAAAACATCACTGAGATTTCGTCTCATATCAGTCAGAATGGCAGCCATCAAGAATACAAATAACAATAGGTATTGGAGAGGATGTGGAGAAAAAGCAACACTTTCACACTGTTGGTGGGACTATAAATTAGTACAACCACTATGGAAATCAGCATGGAGGCTCCTCAAAAGACTAGGTGTGGAACCACCATACGACCTAGCTAGACCACTCCTCGGTATTTATCATGAAGAATGAAAGTCATCATACTGCAGGTGTTCATGTGTACCCACGTTTATAGCAGCACAATTCATTGCTAAACTATGTATTTATCATCAATGGATGAATGAATAAAGAAAATGTGGTAAAGATACACAATGGAGTTTTACTCAGCCACAAAGAAAAATGAAAATGTTATCATTTGCAGGAAAACAGATGGAACTAGAGACCATGATGTTAAGTGAAATAAGTCAGACTCAGAAGGTTAAGGGTTGTGTGTCTCTCTAGGGAAGCTAAAGAGGAAAAAGGAAAACAAAGCTGGGGTTGGTAAAAATCAAAGGGCAATCAGTAGAGGAAAGGGACAAAGGAGTGTGACTAAGTGGGGAAGGAGGAAGGGGAAGTGGGAGGGAGTGATATTGGCTAAATTATATTGCTTTCTTGTATGCATGTACAAATATGCAAAAACAAATCCCAGCATTATGTGCAACTATAATGCACTAATAAAAATGGGGGGGGGGAGTTTAAATCCATACAAGCTTTGAGAAGTACCTAATTCTGGCAACAGGTTGGAGCACGGCTTTCCAGAGACTTGCTTTTGCCTTCGTGAGGCCCTTGCTATGCAAAGAAAGTGAAAAGTTACATTTTGCTACTGGGCTGGTATGAAGATGAATATAATCCAAGACAGACTTTATTTATTTCAAAATAAAACGTTTCCATGCAACATAGGCACTCTGCCTAATGTGTCCAATGGGTAAATTAAGTGCTTGCTTTTTTCCTGTAATTATACCTTCATTTCTGTCAGTGGGCTAACACTTGTAACCATCAATTTCTGTCTAGTTTCGGGCAAATCATTTTTCACTACATCTACAATGCACATTAAGAACCACATATTCCTTGAGTGATCAGAACAGGCGGAGCCAGGTTGTGGATTCCTGTCACCGGTGTCAGAGCCACGGTCAGTTCTGATTGGCCACATGTATTAGAGTTTCTTTAGGCTGAGCAGGATGGGAGGGAGGACTTCAGA
Organism: Callospermophilus lateralis; assembly: GCF_048772815.1. Taxonomy (NCBI): domain Eukaryota; kingdom Metazoa; phylum Chordata; class Mammalia; order Rodentia; family Sciuridae; genus Callospermophilus; species Callospermophilus lateralis. Next base: position 65,291,700 of record NC_135321.1, read on the forward strand.
GCACGGCTCACTTCTGATTGACTGAATGCACAGTGGTCTTATTGGACCCAGAGGCTGCCAGAGTCCCCACATGCTGAACACTGCAGGCTGGAAATGGTCCTCTTATGGAATCCTGCCGGTTGTATGGCACAGAGGCTTCCCATCTGTGTAGGTGAATCTCTAGCAGGAAATGTCTAACCTGCAAATCTTTGTGTAAAAGTGATGGAAACGTATGTCTATCTTGTGGAGACATCTAAACATGGCCTGGGGACTGTGGGTGATGAGAACCTGGCCTCACTGACCATGGGCTGCTGCAGCAGGGACCAAGGGCCTTTGCTGCTCAGGAACAGGGCCCAACTGTATTTCCTGGGGGACCTCCCGGCTAGTGTGTGAGAGGGGAGGACAGTCCTGGGGTTTGGCTCTGTCTTACACTTTCCCCCTTGGGCTTTTCTTGTAAGGGCTGAGACCGAGGCCCCAGAGAGCTTGGCAGTGGAGCTGGAGCCGATCATGAGAACCTGTCAAGTCTTCACTGTTGCAGGGCTGGTGCCTTCTGGGAACTGGGGCAGCATAAAGACCCCCCAGCAAACCTGGATTTTTGCCATCAAGTCAGAAAGAGTTCAGAGATTTCACTCAGAGTAATAGGCATAATTTTATTGAAGGGATAGGAGAAGGGAAAGGGGACACTCTTAAGGGAGAGGCTGGGTTCTCCCAGAATGGAGAGAGACAGTGTGCCTCTCCTGCCCTCCAGTATGACTGGGGATCCCTGAGAAGTTTACAGAGTCCTGCCCAGGTTCACCTCTTGACTTTTGACTGACAGCTGCATGACATCAAACTGTGAAATCCCCACTGACATGACAACTCTAGCTCACTTTGGCCCATGCTGACTGGTTCTCATTGGATTCTTAACCACAGATTCTTACATATTTTATGGTTAAGAGGAATCATCCGTAACCCCTGGAATTTTGAGATCTGGACTTTGGAAAGGATCACAAAAGTCTCCCTCTTCAGGGTAACTTGGGTTCCTCTTACTGATGTTATTTCAGGCCTGCATTTTTCTTGCCAATAACAGGTAGCTTGCTGAGGAATGTGACATAGCCCCTCCACTTAGGCCAGGCAGGGACTCAGGTAAATTGCTTCCTGGAAAAAGACTTCATGTGGGGGTCAGCACACTGGGAACCTCGTGTTCCCACCAATGATGTCTGTCTCCTATCAAAAGGACCTCCCTCTGATACTCAAATAGAACCTATACAAGTTCTCTCTGTACCCTTTAAATGATCTCTCCATGACAGATATCACCTAATGCAATGTAAATGCTATGTGGATGGTTGCTACACAGAATCACATAGGGAATCTTCACAGGAAATAAGTCTGCTCATTTGGTTCAGGCAAGCTCTTCCCCAAGTGTATCCAATCAGTGGCCACTGAATCCATGGATGCAGAGCTCACAGACACAGTGGTACAACTTTATGTGCCAGGCCTCCTGTGCTGTGCTGTGGTCTGTATGGTGGGCTCAGGTTGAGATGCTGATCTGCAGGGCTGCCAAGTGAGGTGAGAGCAGTGACAGAGGCAGAACTGGTAGCAAACCTTGCTTCTTCCAGGAATTTTTTTGTGAGCTCTGCATCCATGGAATGCTCATTACCAATGTTATAAGAGGAAGATTTGGTCTCAAAGAACCTCATGATTAATGGTCAGCTGTTCTCTTTGTACTGAGGCCCAACAAACAGCCAGTCTTAGTTATTCAAGGAGTATCCTGAACACCTGAACAGGTAAGATTGGAGACCAAAATCCTAATGGCATGCTCTGTCCTTCTTGTTTTTGTCAAAACTCTAGTGAGCATAATTATCCTGGGACTAGTATTTCCACTGGCCCGTCCCTCATGTTGGTGCTCTTTGGATAGAAGCCTTAGCCTCCTCAAAAGCTTTGTTTCTTCTTTACACCATTCTAATATTCTTTCCTTGTCACCTGATATAATGGTTGTACTTGAGTCCTTTAAATTTTTGTGCACCACAATTGCACAGATGTTCTTATATTAACTTTGAAAATAAAATTTAGAATCCACCGTGTACAGTAACTATAATCATAGGTCTGCATAGGTTGCTAGGAAAAATAAAAGGATAGCCTTAAATCTCTTATAGTAGGATTTAGGAAATAGCATTAAAGATCAGAAAAAGCCTTAGTCAAAGAAAATGGGTGTAACCCAGTTTTTAAATGTTGATGTAGCCCTTTTGTGTCAGATATGATGTATAAAAGAGAACACTTATTGGTTACCTTACCTGTATTAAACCTACACATCTTCCGTTTTACAAACTTTTAAGTAACACTCAGATAAATCTCAGACAAACATATTTAGCTCTCAGAGGTATATATCTCTACTCACATATATTCAGGGTGTGAATCATATTGCAACAACCTGAAATCAGTTGTTTATTTAATCACTTATGAACTAATCATTTAAACAACTTTAAAACAGGTTTGGACCATAATTCCTTTAAGACTTAGTTTAAGTGATAAAACCTAACAGATAAAACCTAAAAAAAATTATCTTGATAAATACAAACAGATCAATGTTTGAAGAAACTCTTGTTACTTCAAACAGAGAGAATTAGAGTCTGGTTTATATTGGTACATTAAGATTTGACTTTAACAAAAACATGAAATAATTTTGGGCTAATTATGTCAACTTAATCACATACTCAAGCTCTCTGAGATTTACATTGCAGGAACCCTCTTCGACTTATTTAGACATACTACAACTTCTTTATGTCCTAGGTTTTATCATCTTTTTCATTTTGGACTTTAGCACAAGGATATTACCTTACCATCCAAAATTCTTTGTCATCTGTGGGGACAAGTGCATGGAGTGCTGCATCCATGGCACAGGTTAAGGGTGTCTGAGTGGCAGGCCACTCCCCTCATGCCAGGCATGTGAGCAGCAGGCCGCTTACCTCATAGGCACAGCACTGGGCATGAGGCCATGTGTTACAGTCCCTGTGCTTGCTCCATGGCCCACTCCTCATTTGGTCACTGCAAGGACAGTTAGCACACATTGCATTGGTGGCTTCCTGTAATCTAATTAGCTACTGTAAAATCAGACCTGCTTCCTGCTTGGTCTCTGGAGGGCTTCATTAGTGACTCCTCTGCCACACTCTCTTCTACCCTGTTCTGTGGACCTCCTCACTGAATGAGAGGCCACACGGTCATCCAGAAACATTTCCTTTTCTGTAAGTATTCTGTGTTTGAGATTGGGGTCTCTGATGACTTCGTGTCTGTGACATGCATGGTGACTGGGAAAGTTTCTATACAAAATCAGGAAGCTTAGCTGCCGTGAAAGTTTCTGTGCAGTCACAGGATGCCTAGCTGCTGTAGTAATGCCCTCCATAAGCAGGCTCTGTGCTAGATTTTTATCAGCCTTGACTTTGATCTCAAGCACACAGCTCCTGGGAATAAAGAAACTCTCTTGCTAGACAATCACAATGTTTCACCAAGCTCCACTGTGCCTGAACCTGTCCACCTAACAGTAACTTTAAACAATGGACTTTCTTGAGAGCCACACAAACCTCCTAACTTTGCACATTAACATTCAGGGTTATTATTGAAATATGATGTGTATTCCCAGCTAGTTTAGTTTAGTTGTTTTTTAACTTGACTTGGTTTCTCCTTTGATTGACTTTCCCTTTTGTGTACTTCCTCCCTTTGCTGATTTTCATCGTTGTCTTTCATTTCCTCTACATGGAATGTTTCTGAGAATGCTCTGTAATACAGGTTTCTCATTATAAATTCTTTTAACTTTTGTTTATCATGGAAGATTTTTATTTTGTCATCAACTCTGAAGCTTAATTTAGATGAATATAAGATTCTTGGTTGGCATCCATTTTCTTTCAGAGCTTGGATTACGTGTTCCAGGATTTCCTAGCTTTAATGATCTGGGTTGAAAAATCTGCTGAGATCTGAATTTGCTTCATCCATATGTAATCAGAAACTTTTCTCTTGTGGCTTTTAAAATTCTATCCTTATTCTGTATGCTAGGCATTTTCATTATAACGTCCCTTGGTGTGGATCTGTTGTAATTTTGTACATTTAGTGTCCTGTAAGCTTCATGTATTTGATTTTTCACACTAAACAGAGGTTCAACCAAGAGATTTTTGGAAATGAGGATGGCTGCCCACCCACCCAGGTTGGGAGAGCAGCCATGTGCCCATCGGCACTAGGTTAAGTAGGTTCATCAAAAGGAGGAAGCATGATCTGGTTGGGCCTGAAAATTAAAAAAGGGCAATGCTCTCTCATGGTGTCCTGCTATTGTTTGGAAGGTGGGCTCCTAGTGGGACCCTGCTATTGGTGGGTGGAGAGCAGGCAGGGTGACCCACTGCATTGTGACACTAGGGGGGAATGGGTGGTGGAGCTGGAGGGGGTAAGGCTTCCACCTGGAAATGGAAACTTAGTTTAGTCAGAGCCCCAACCACATCCATATAATTCTATTCTTTTTTATAGCTGAATAGATCTATTGGTGACTGGTGACTGTTATATCATAAAACCTTGGGTAGGGAGTGTATTCATTACATTCATCTCCTCTGGCTTTTTCCTACAATGTAGGAATTTTCTGTATCAACATCATAGAAGTTTGGTGGAGATTTCAATATCCATTGTGTGTGTGTGTGTGTGCATATACATCACAATTTCTTAATCTATTCATCTATTGATGGACACCTGGGTTGATTCTGTAATTTGACTCTTGTGAACAGTGTTGTTATAAACATTAAGGCAGCTCTATCATTCACTATAATATATTGATTTTAGATCTTTTAGGAAAATACCACCAAAGAGTGGGATAGCTGGATAATGTGGTAGTTCCATTGCTTTTTTTTTTTTTTTTTTTTGAGAAATATAGAAACCATTCTTGATAACATAATGTGATTTTGGAGATTGGAGTCCAGACAGTTGTAGTGAGCAGACTCGATGAGTATGGAATTTATATAGATAGGTACAGAAATTGCATTTTACCTCCAAGGATTTCTGTGAATGCCTGGTTGAAAAGTGGAAACAAGTCGGAAAGAAGTGAAGCCAGATTTAAAGTTAGGTAGTCAGTGTAGTTAGGTAAATCAGGTCTAATATCGAGTGAAATCTAAAATGGAGGCCATGCTGGGAATGACTCAGGGACAACTCATGGAATGTTAATGAAGTCCTGAAAAGGCCCTAGGCCAAAGTCCACCTCAAAGAAATGTTAATGGAGCTCAGGAAACAGCCCCCAACAGATTTGGAGATAGCCCATCCTAGAGAAATGATAAGCCCATCCCAAAAGGTGATAATTGGGCCCACCTGTGTCCTAACCCCTTCAACCTACATTCCATCACCAAAACTATAAAAAAGGGGAAACAACCGCACTTCCACGGATTCCACCTCTTGGGTCCCCTTCTTCCTCCAGGAGAAGTCTTTTCTGCTGTCCTTTAATAAACTTCTAATTTCTACTCTGACCTTGCCTCGGCGTGTGCTTTCTGGTGTTATTCTTCAACATTGGGGAAGCAAGAACTTGTCACCGGTCAACAGCGGTATCAGAAGATTGATTTGGAACAATGTAGTATACCTGACTCACAAACAGAATGGCCCCAAGATAGAGGCTATCTACACCCAAGGGCCTCTTTGAGCCAAACCTATATAAATTGGTGTAAGCCTTCTCTAACCAGAATAAAAGATGTTTAATTGAACTCAGCTGGGAAGGCAAAGGTCTGGAAGTCCCTTGTTGCCGCAGTCTGGCTGGGCACAAAATAACCGAGTCACCACACTGCCTTGTAGGTTCAAAGAGCAACTCTCACCGGCACTCTACATACACTTCCCGGGAACACACTGCCTCCACTGGGCTCTGCACACCAATTCTCTCAGAACCCCGGGAGAACTCAACGGAAACTCCAAAGTAGCGGCGCCCCAGGCAGCAGGATCCGCCCTAATCCTGGAGCCGCCCTATTACCAGCAGGATCGTCCTAATCCCGGAGCAGGGTCACCTTTCAACCATTCCCTCTGGCAAAAATGCCAGGCTTCATTCTGACTAAACTGTGGCTCTCAACACCTTGTCCTAATGGAATTATTATGCAAAGCTGAGAAATTCTGAAGAAATTCCTCAACAGTTTGAGTGCAGGAATTGGTTAAAAATGTTTGCCAAGGCAGACTGAGACCATTCCTGCCTGGCATGTCTTGGGAGGAAGAATTTATATGATTAAGAACTGCTTTTCAGATGTGGAGTGTATGACCTTGGTGGAGGTGAGAGAAGTGAAATGTTCTGCCAGAAGCAACACTTCCCATCTGGGGACATACACAGTATCATTATGCCACCCAACTACTGGGCATAATACATGCTGCATGTTGAGTCCTCAAACATCATTCTTTTTTTAAGGCTAAGCTGCTCTACTTGAATAGAATTTGGCAAGTATTTATGTTTATCTTCATACACACATTCATTTTTATTTTGGGTTTCCATAGGAAACCTGAAGTGTGTCCTCTGAATATTTGCCAGTTTACAATGTGAAAAATTATCCCTAAATGCCTATTATATGCCAGCCTAGCTTCCCTGAATTTACTGTAAAAAGTTCTTGCTGTGAGGCTTTAGGACAACATAAAAATTTGGCCTGGTAACTCAGTGTGTTTGGGGAAAATTCATAGAAATTCTGGATAATATTGAAATCTCAACCAAACTTCTGATATTGACACAGAAAATTCCTTCATGGTAGGAAAAAGCCAGAGGAGATAAATGTCATGAATACACTCCCTACAAGGTTTTATGATATAACCATCACCAGTCCCCAAAGGATCCTAACTTAAAAAGAGGACCTTTACATGGTCATCTCTGTGTTCCTGAAAAGAATCCAGACTACTTTCTTCTAGTCCCCTTCATTGTTATCGTGTTGAAAGGATAAATATATTGGGCTGGGGATGTGGCTCAAGTGGTAGCGCGCTCGCCTGGCATGCGTGCGGCCCGGGTTCGATCCTCAGCACCACATACATACAAAGATGTTGTGACCACCAAATACTAAAAAATAATAAATATTTAAAAATTTTCTCTCTCTCTCTCCCTCTCAAAAAAAAATTTAGAAAGGATAAATATCTTTCCCATTTACCAGATTTGACATGGTCTGGGAGATTGACCCTGTCTTCCTGAACATGTAGGGTGATTTTTCCAATGAGTCACAGAAATAATTCTTGTCATAATGAATTTGATGGAGGTGGGACCCCAGGATGGTGTGGGTGGGCAGATGCAGCCTGGTATGAAGTTGCTGAAGCTGGTTCTTCAAGGAATCTTTGAGAATGTCTGAGAAAAAAAAGCTTGGATTACATGTATTTAGAATGTAATGTGGATTTGGAAAATAAGAGACACTTCTCTTGTAGGCAGTGTGACCAAGGGTTGGAAGGCCCACACTCCTGGGGGAAACGTCTGGCAGAATATCTGAATTGGAATAAGAGGACAGCAGTTGGAACCAGCTGGGAATATACTGAACTCCTGAAATTCCTTGCTCTAATGGAACTGCTAAATGAAGGTGGAGAAAGCTAAGTACAACATTGCTCCAAGAAAAGTGGGCCTACATCATAGGCATGGCAGTCTGAGGCTTTTCATGGCAGGAATGCTAATAAATAATTTGAAGACTAAGGAGAACCACTTCTCTGGATGTCTTAGTCAGCTTTTTTGCTGCTGTGACTGAAGTCTTGACCAGCACAATTGTGTATTTGAGGGCTCACAGTTTCAGAGGTCTCAATCCATAGACAGTAGGCTCTAGTCCTCCAGAGCCAAGAAAATGAGCCATCAAGTTTTAGACATACAGCCTCTGGAACTGTGAGCCTAATAAATCTCCTTTCTTTGTACTTTACCCAGCCATAGTCATTTTGTTATAGCAATGAAAAATATATTAACACACATTTGAAACTGGAAATACGATTGAAAGTCATGTGCCCATTCCTTGATCATCCTAGATGCCTGGGGAGAAGTTGAAGTTCAGAGGAATCCACAAAAGAGCATAGCCTTTTGTTTTGTTTTGTTGTGTTTGTTTTTAATTGCTACAGAGAGGAATGCAGAGGTGACACTTTTAGACTCTGAGAACACTATGTAGAATAAATTTGGATAAGAGGAACCTAAGGCAATCAGACCAGGGAGGGGACTCTTCTCTGCTCCAGGTATGAGGAAAGACACTGGTAATGAGGATAGAGAGGAATGACAAGTTTAAAAGCCATTTAAGGAGTATATTTGAGTAAAATTTTGGCCAGGAATGAGCAAAACTAGGAAAGGAGCTATGAAGTGAACTGCAGGATTGAGCAGATGTGAGGAGGGACGGATGATATCCAAGAAAAAATGATGGGGCATAGGATTGCTGGACACAGTAGGTGATGAGCAATTTGTCTGCCCAAATCTCTGGATGGAGTTGCTCCCAAAGAGATGACACTGGATTGTGGTACACTATCTTTTTGATATGTTTTGTATGCAATTTGCCAGAATCTTATTGAGAATTTTTGCATGTATGTTCATCAGGGATGTTGGTATGAAGTTTTCTTTCCTTGAGGTGTCTTTGTCTGGTTTGGGTATTAGGGTCATATGAGCTTCCTAGAATGTGTTTAAAAGTGTTCCCTCCTTTCTTGCACAAATGGTGTGACTCTACTTCATGTACAACCAGAGAAATGAAAAATTGTGCTCCATTTGTGTACTATAAATTGAAGTGCATTCTGCTGTCATGTATAACTTATTAGAACAAATAATTTTTTTTTTAAAAGAGAAACCTTTATGGGCAGACACTTAAAGTGATGCTTAAAGATTGAGAATGCACTTTTGAAAGTAAACAACTTGTTATAATTTGTTGATAAAAATTTTCCTTGGTTTCCAGAGGAGGGTACTTTCAATTGAGATACCCAGGAAAAAGTAGGAGAGCAGCTACAATGTTGCTATATTAATGAGGGTTCAGATAAAATTCCATGTCAACTTCAACTTTATGGTCATTAAAGAATTTAAATCCTACCCAAGAGAAATCAGATTACCACCCTCTACCAAGACAACAGATATAAAACAGACTTTACGTGGTGTCAGTCTCTGAAGCCTTCTGCACCCTTTGCACTCTCTCCCTCTCTAAGATTGTATTGATAAGCTCAGCTACAGGTGACAGATCATTGCCCTTACAATATGTTCAAGAATTAATCTGAGGTGAATCAAGGTCAGCAGGCAGAGAAAGATGTTTTTGTTAACATTAAGTTGCCCAGTTAATTACAAAAGCTTGATATCAAGTGCAGTGCCTCTTAAGACTGGATCCTTCTCTTATTGTAATTCCTTTTATTACTTCTGGGCAACAAGATTGGCTTTGGCAAAATTCCACAAGTTGGCAGATTTTTCTGGCCAAATAGTCATTACCCTGCTAATAAAGTTTTACAGTTTGCTTTTATGACTACTTTTGTTTTCCCTAAAAGTGTTTGTGCTAAATCAATTTCTCGGGCATTAATAGTTTTTACTGATACATCCAACTCAAGGAGGGCCAGATTTTATAACAAAAAGAGTCTAGTTCATCAAGCAAGTTTTTCCTCTGCACAACGTGCTGAAACATGAGCTATAATTTTTGTCCTGCAATACTTCATCAGAATCTATAAGTATTTACAGTGACAGTACTTATGCAGTGGGGACAACTCAAGTAATTGAAACAGTCACTATTGGACATACTAACTCTGAGAAATTATTTCAGCTTTTTAAGTCTTTACAAAATACTATACAACATTATCCATATTTTATTGGTTATGTTCTAGGTCTTTCAGGACTTTTAGTAGAAGGTAACAATGTTAAAGATCATCTTGTTACATCAATGAAATGTATGTCACCTTATTCCTTAGCTCAAACATCACACACCCTGTATCATCAAAATGTTTCTGGTTTGGAGACCAAAAAAAATTCACCTTGCTAGGGAACAGGAAAAGACCACAGTTAATGCCCTCAATGTGTTACTCACCTCCCCTTATCAACTGGGTAAATCCTCAGGGGCTAAAACCAAAACCTCCTTGACAGATAGATGTTACCCATGCATGAGAATTTGGAAGACAACAATGGGTTCATTGACACCTAGTCTTATTTTACTTTTGCTACAGCACAAATGGGAGAAAATGCTAACCATACCATTAGTCCTTATCTGGCTGTTTTTGCAGTCACAGTCAAGTCTCAGGATTGCAAAACATAATGGTCCAGCTTTTACCATTTCTTCAATGCTTTTGTTCTTTTTATCAAATTATTCATAAAACAGAAATCCCATACAATGCTCAAGGACAAGTCATCGAAAATGTGGCAATAAAATGTTAAAAATTCAACTTCATAACCAAAAAGGTATTATCTATCTCTGCAGAAGCAATCACACCATGCTCTTCTTACTTTAAATTTCTTAAACTGTGACTAGGAGGAGGGCTGCACTGTGGCTGAATCTCTGGTTCAGTCTGTTCAGCAGGAATGTTGTGATGTACAGTCAGGAAAATGGAATGAGCCAGATCCAGCAATGATGTGGGGAAGAGGTTATGCCTGTGACTTTCCAGAAGGTAACGAGAAGCTGATCTGGGAACCTGAGAGAACAGTGAGTCATCAACATGGATCCAAAGCCAGACCCAATTCAAAAGATTGAGGACTGCTCCAGAATTGTGGTGCCACAGCAACAGCCACCCCCAAATCTCAGAAGCAAGGCTGAAACAAGCACCCAGCAAAAGGCACACTGAGTGCAAATTCTCCGATATGGGGTCAGATTAAGAAGTTGATTTCAGCTGGCACAGTGGCGCACACCTGTGATCCCAGTAGCTCAGGAGGCTGAGGCAGGAGGATCTCCAGTTCAAAGCCAGCCTCAGCAACTTAGTAAGGCCCTAGTCAGTAAGACCCAGTCTTGTAAGGAAAATAAAAGAGACACAGAGAAAAGATGCAGAAGTATCTTTTCTGTACATCACACATCTGTACATCACACCATTCTTGCTGAACAGACTGAACCAGAGACTCAGCCACAGTGCAGCCCTCCTCCTAGTCACAGTTTAAGAAATTTAAAGTAAGAAGAGTATGATGTGATTGCCTCTGCAAAGATGCAGAATGGCAGAAAGCTTTATTTATATCAATAGGTTACTTTAGGTCATTAGTGCCATAACTACATTTGGTTTAGTGTTCCTTTATTCCCAGGAGCTGATGTCTGAAATCAAGGTCCAGGCTGATAAGACTCTAGCACAGAACCTCTTCACAAAGGACATTACCATAGCAACTAGATACTATTAGTTACCTTACTAGCTTCTACAAGAAACTGCCAAGCATTCCAAGTGTGGGAAAAAGTTCCAGTTACCCTGGGAGTTTGCTCACCAGAGGAATGCATCCCTGTATACTTCCACAGTCAGAATCCCTACACAGTCTCAAATAAAAATATAAAAAAGGGAATGGGGATATGGTTTGGTGGTTAAGCACCCTGGGTTCAATCCCTGGTTTAAAAAAACCCAAAAACCTATCAACAAAGAATTTTCTACTTAGCAAAAATAGCATTCATATGTGAAGATAAAAGCCAGGTGTGGTGGCACATGCCAATGATCCTACCACTGAAAGAGGCTGAAGCACGAGGATTACAAGTTTGAGGTCAGCATCCAAAAAAGACCCTCAGCAACTTAGTGTGATACTGTCTCACAATGAAAAATAAAAAAGGCTGGGGAAATATCACTGCTAAAGTAGCCCTGGGTTCAATCTCTAGTATCCCCACCACCACCAGCCACCACCAAAAAAATTAAATTAAATTAAATTTAAAAATGAAGGATAAATTTATATAATCAAAAATCAAGAAGTCTGTTGTTGGAAACAAAACCTACAAGAAATGCCAAAGAAGTCATTAATCTTAAATTGAATGATAAGATACAGTATCTTGAAGCCATGCAGAAAAATAGGAAACAATGTTAAAGACAGCTATATAGGTAAATATATAAGCTGCTACTACAGCAGAGCTTGTACTCTTTATATTTGGTTTAAAATATAAGTGTAAAAGCAATATTCATATATTTGCCAAAGGGCACTGCATTTGACCATTCCCCAATGCTATACAAAAATATGGGGTACATTATCATGAAAAAAATCTTATTTAGCACCAGGTCTGGAGGTTATAACTACGATATCCTGATAGCCCCATCAGTTGGTCTCTGGGGGCTACCCATTGATCAGCATAACATGGGATGGCACCAAGGGGCAGAATGTGGAAGAGGAGAAACTAACACGGACAGAAAGAGAGCAAAGAGGGGCAGTTTTGCTTTTTCCATAGCAACTTATTTTCTAAAAACTTCACTCCAAGAGACTAGCATTAATCCCTTTTGAGAGTGGTGCCCCCAATGACACTTCCCTCCAACTAGACTCACCTCTTAAATCTCAACATTGTCATAGTAAGAACTAAGTAGGCAGCGCTAAAATGATAGGGGGACAAAATCACACCTGAATCAGAGCAGGCACACACTATAAAAAAAGTAGCCTGTGGCAAAAGTATGAAAGAGTTTAGGGGAAAAGCTGAAAATAAGCAGAATTTTGTATGTTAATGAAACTAAACTGGTATGAATTCAAGCCAATTTTTATAAAGCTGTTAATTAAAACTCATTAAGGGGAAAAAAAAAATGTCCAAAAGAAAATTAAAATGATACACTGGAAAATCAACTCATCATTAAAAAGCAGTAAAAATAAGAATGGAAAAACACAAAAACATAGCCATAGAAAATAACTAGGAAAATATCATAAGTCCTTTTTAATCAGTGTTATTTTAAATGCAAATATTGCAAAAATGGATTGAAAAGGATGTGGTAGAACACACTTGTAACCCCAGCAACTCAGGAGGCTGAGGAAGGAGTACAAACTTGAGACCAGCCTCATCAACTGAGAAGTACCCTGTCTTGAAAGTAACTAAACAAGGGTTGGGGATGTCACTCGGTGGTAGAGCGCCCCTGGATTTAATCTAGCACATAAAAAAAAAAAAAAAAAAAAAAAAAAAATCCAGCTAGAATAGAAAATAGAGGGGCAGAGGTTGTGGCTCAGTGGTAGAGCACTCGCCTTGCATGTGCGAGACCCTGAGTTTGATCCTCAGCACCACATAAAAATAAATAAGTGAAATAAAGGTATCATGTCCAACTAAAAATAAATACTAAAAAAAGAAAGTAGAATGAAAAAAAAAAGGTTCCTTGTAAAGATGGATAAAATTGAAAGCATAAGAGAAAACACTCAAATTATCAAAATCAAACTGGGGACAGACAACAATACTGAATTCACAGAAAAAAAAAGATAATTTTAAAAGAATACCATGAACAACTATATGTCAATAGATAACCTAGATGACATGGACAAATTTTTTAAAATAAAACTGACTCAAAGGGTTGGAATTGTGGCTCAGTGGTAGAGGGCTTGCCTGGCACGCATGAGGCCCTGGGTTCAATCCTAAGCACTGCACATGAATAAATAAAGATCCATTGACAACTAAAATATATTCTTTTAAAAAGTGACTCAAAAAAAGAATAGGAGGCTGGGGTTGTGGCTCAGTGGTAGAGCACTCGCCTAGCATCTATGAGGCCCTGGGTTTGATCCTCAGCACCACATAAAGATAAATAAATAAAGGTATTGTGTACATCTGCAACCAAAAAATAATATTAAAAAAAGAAGAAATGGGGGCTGGGGATATAGCTCAAGCGGTAGCGCGCTCGCCTGGCATGCGTGCGGCCCGGGTTCGATCCTCAGCACCACATACAAACAAAAGATGTTGTGTCCGCCAAGAACTAAAAACAAATAAAAATTAAAAATAAATTCTCTCTCTCTTAAAAAAAAAAAAGAAGAAATGAAAATCTAAATATACCCATAGTAAGAGATTGAATCAGTAATCAAAGAAAAATAAATAACATCTAGGTAAGAAATGAAATTAAACTATGTTAGCAGATTAAATGACTTTGTGAATAGAAAACCATCAGGAATCTACAAAAGAACTAACAGCTTACAAAAGTGCAGGATCCAAGATGAATACACAAAAAATAAATTCAATTTCAGTAAATTATGATAGAATCAAATAATTAAATAGTAATAACTTTATTAAAAAATGAAAAACTTGCAAGTCTCTGGACATTAAAAACTCCACTGAAAAATTGTTAAAAGAACTAAGTTAATAGAAAAGCATCCCATATTTATAGAAGACTTAAGGTTAAAATGGCAAATATCAATTAGATGCACATATTGAGGAAAACCCATCAAAATTTCCACCTGCCATTTTTGCAGAATTTTAAATGTGATCCACTGATTAATACTGATGTACAGGGAATTGTGTACACAAAATACTCAAAAAAGTACAAAATTGAAAGACTACTTAGAATTCCAATTCTTAATATATATATCTTCAGTATTGCTCAAACTGGATATATTCATCTCTCACTCTATAAAATCATCTCAAAATGAATAAAGACCTTTCTAGGGGGGATTGAACCCTGGGCACTTGACCACTGAGCCACATCCCTACCCTTTTTAATAAACTGGTCTTGCTGAGTTGCTTAGGGCCTAAGTTGCTGAGACTAGCTTGAAGTTCACACTCCTCTAGCCTCATCCTCCAGTCACTGGTATTACAAGCAGCAACCAATGTATTACCTCAAAGACAGAAACTACAAGGATAAAACATAGGGTAACACTTAAGACTTACAGCATGATAAGGTTTTTATATAACCATAAAAGCACAAAAGTCAAACACAAAAATAAACAAATGGGATTACAAACCAAAAGAGCTAGGCACAACAAAGCAAACAACTAAAAAAGCGGAGAGAGGACTAACAAATGGGAGGAAATCTTTGACAGCCATTCATGAAATGCATGAGTAATATGCAGTAATGTTAAAAAAAAAAAATCTAATACTGGAACAATAACATGTAATCCAGGGGTGGGAGTTGTGGGTCAGTGGTAGAGCACTCACCTTGCACATGCGAGGCCCTGGGTTCAATCCTCAGAACCACATAAATATGAATAAATAAATAAAATAAATGTATTTAGTCCATCTACAACTTAAAAATCAATAATAAATATTTTAAAAAATGTAACCCAATCTAAAAAG
Source organism: Callospermophilus lateralis (assembly GCF_048772815.1). Taxonomy (NCBI): domain Eukaryota; kingdom Metazoa; phylum Chordata; class Mammalia; order Rodentia; family Sciuridae; genus Callospermophilus; species Callospermophilus lateralis. Next base: position 65,306,738 of record NC_135321.1, read on the forward strand.
TGGGGAAATTATCTGACCAACTTTTCATAGAAAATACAAATAGCTGATAAAATGTTGAATATAACAAGCCTTCAGGGACATGTGAATCAAAGCCACAGTGAGATATCATCTCACTGCAGTTAGAGGCCATTTGCCAAGAGGGGAAAAAAACTAATTAATGCTCATGAAGATGTGGAGGAAAAGAATTTGCACACTGTTGGTAGTTGTAAATTTGTGCAGCCACTGTGGAAAACTGATTACACATTCTGCTTAATTTTAACCTAAAAAAAAATCAACTCTGTGAATTCACTAAATTTTATGATGTAACATAACAAATTGAAAAAACATAAATTACAATGACTTAGTGTTCTCCCAATGAGAAGGAAATAATGGAATATACTAAAAAAACAAAATATGTATTAACATGACCATTGTGGAACTGTGTCTTAAAACTAGTTTCTGAATAACACCAAATGTTCTAACCATCATTCATAAAATCCCTGAACAGGTGATTAAGTAGTGTTTTTATGATATTCAAGTCAGTTATATTAGGTATTACATGAGAAAAAAGAAAGGAGAACAATGAAAATTTGGAGAAATGAGATCATTGTACCTAAAATAGGTTTTGTCTTTTTTTTTTTTTTTTTTTTTAGGTATCTGAGGTTTCTAGTTTACTACTAAATCATCACCAATCTTGAAATTCTTTCAGTTGAATGATTCCCTTTTCTTCTAAAAACTGGCATAAGAAAACACATGCACACACACAGTGCCATGAGATTTACCATAAGATTATAACATTTGTATAATTAAGTCAATGTGAATCAAACCAATGTTTTGTAGATACACAGAAGTGACACATGGAAAAAATACTATAGGATAGAATTTAAGATACAGAAGTCTGGATTTATTGGCATTTCTATTTCTCTCCCATAACAGTCTTAATTTACAACTAAATACAAAAAGGAGAAATATTTAAAATACAATTTGCCACATAAGTTGAAGCTTAATAACACTTTCTAAATGGTGTAATAACCATATATATCCAATAACATCTTATATTATCTGTTACCTACAACATTAAGGAAAGCAAAATTCTTTTAGGCCTGGCAGAATAACATGTGACTCACTATATGACAGTGTTAACACATTGAAAAGCATTCACTTTATTTTATTTGAAATACTTTACTCATATTATGCATGAATGTTAACTATTTCAATTTCCATCGTGAAGTCTTCAGAAAAATACAGATTGAATATTTCATTAATGAGTCTTCTGATATAATTTTCTAAGTGAGAATTATAATTTCTTCAACTTTCAGGACTGAGTATATTTATATAATCTTTAATTTATAAGTTGATGTCTTTTAGAGATGTGCTACCACACTATTCTGATATCTGAGGATTTGTTTGTTTCGCATCAACTAATGAAGTCAAGTAAATTTTAATTAACAGTTAAAGGCAATGCTACCTTCTCCTTTTACCAAATTTCTCTCCATTAATAATTCTCATTTACATCTAGATATAAAGACTTTGCTATAATTTTCTCATTTGTCAAGATTTGATCTCCATTATAAACATTTTGCTGTTATATAAGGCATATATTTTGGACAAAGGTCTTTCCAAAGACACTTCGTTCATGAGGTTTTGATACAATATAAATTTTCTGATGTAGAACAAAGTATGAAGTCTGATAGTCATTGACACATTATCTTTTTGTTCATTGTAAATGAACCTTTATTGTATTCATTTATATATGATGCTGAGAATCAAACCCAGTGCCTCACACAATAGCCAAGCGCTCCACCACTGAGCTACAACCCCAGCCCCCTGAACACATTATCTTTTTATAGTTTCCGTACTATGAATTCTCTGATGTTGAGGAAGATGTGAACAACTACTTGCCACATTCCCTACGTTTGCATGGTCCCCTCCAGGATGAATCCCTGATGTTGAGTAAGGATTTAGTTTTGATTAAACGTTTTCAAACAACATTTTCATTTGGAGTGCCTCTCTCTGCTATGAGTCCTGTGGTGGCGAGTTAGGGTTGGACAAGACTTAAAGGCTTTGCCACATTCTTTACATTAGTAGGGCTTCTCTCCTGTATGGATCCTCTGATGCTGAGTAAGGGTTGAGGTTTGGTTAAAAGCTTTGCCACATTCTTTACATTTGTAGGGCTTCTCTCCTGTATGAATTCTACGGTGACTAATAAGGTGTGAGTTTATATTAAATGCTTTGCCACAGTCTTTACATTTGTAGGGCTTCTCTCCTGTATGAATTCTACGGTGACCAATAAGGTTTGAGTTTTGAGTGAAAGCTTTGCCACATTCTTCACATTCATAGGGCTTCTCTCCAGTATGAACTCTCTGGTGTTGAGTAAGGTGTGAGCTTCGTTTAAAAGCTTTGCCACACTCCTGACATTCAAAGGGCTTCTCTCCAGTATGAATTTTCTGGTGCTTATTAAGGTGTGAAGTTCTAATGAAAGTCTTGCCACATTCGTTGCATTTGTAGGGTTTCTGTCCAGTATGAAGCCAGTGGTGTTGAGTAAGTGTTAGAGAATCCCTAAAGGCTTTGCCACATTCATTACATTTGTATGGTCTCTCTCCACTATGAATTTTATGGTGTTGAGTAAGCGTTGCAATTTGTTTAAAAGCTTTACCACATTCTTTACACTTGTAGGGCTTCTCCCCAGTATGAATCCTGTGGTGTTGAATAAGGTGTGAACAATCCTTAAAAGCTTTGCCACATTTCTTACATTTATAAGGTCTCTCTCCAGTATGGATCCTCTGATGTTGAGTAAGGTTTGAGTTTCGATTAAAAGCTTTACCACATTCTTTGCATATGTAGGGTTTCTCTCCAGTATGAATCCTCTGGTGTTGAGTAAGGGCTGAACAGTCTTTAAAGGGTTTGCCGCATTCTTTACATTTGTAGGGCTTCTCTCCAGTATGAATCCTATAGTGTTTAATAAGGTGTGAACACTCCTTAAAAGCTTTGCCACATTTTTTACATTTGTATGGTCTCTCTCCAGTATGGATCCTCCGGTGCTGAGTAAGGTTTGAGTTTCGATTAAAAGCTTTGCCACATTCTTTGCACTTGAAAGGTTTCTCTCCAGTATGAATCATCTGGTGTTGAGTAAGGGTTGAGGTCTGATTAAAAGCTCTGCCACAGTCTTTACATTTGTAGGGCTTCTCTCCAGTATGAATTCTCTGGTGTTTAATAAGGTGTGAGCTTATATTAAATGCTTTGTCACAGTCTTTACATTTGTATGGCGTCACTTCAGTTTGAATTCTCTGGTGATTAATAAAATTTGAGCTTTGATTGAAAGCTTTGACACATTCCTTAAATGTGTAGGGCTCCTGTTCAGTATGAATTCTTCTGTGTTGAGTAAGGTTTGAAATTTTCTTTGAAGTCCTTTCACATTCTTTACATGTGTAAGATTTGTCTTCAATATGAATATTTGAATGGATATTAACTTTTGAGCTCTGATGACAGACTTCCCCATGTTTATTAACTTTGCAAAGGTTCTTTGTAAAATGAACACACTGATGTTTTCCATGATTTGAACCAAGGCTAATATTTTCATGAGTTTCACTGCATTCATAATTTTTTTCACCAATATAAATACACTGGTAATTACATAGGGTAGAGACTTGGCTAAAGTTCTTGGAGGTTTTATTATAAACATATAAAACTTTCCAAATATCTTTATCTGAATTTTGATTATGCAATAATGGGGAAACATGAACCTCCCCATTTTGATTAAAACTGTATATTTTGGCACAAGGAGGAACAATTTGTTGTTGATTGCAAAATAGCAGACTTTTTGTGAAGTAACACTCAACATGATCACACTCAGAAATTTGTTCTTTATTTTTAACTCTCTTATCTATACAAATGTTTGAGTAAAAGTTTAAACCAGTGCTGCAATTGAAATTGCTCATGTTGTTAACTGAAGCTTGGGACAGACTCCATTTCAGACTTTCCAAATTTCCTTTCAGAGGGAAGATATGGTTCAAAAACTGCTGTGGATATGTATTTAGAAACACAGAGAGCTCCTCAAAAGTGCCTGGAATAAATTGAGCTGTTTTCTGAGATGCTATATGTTCTTGATGTCTGCTGACATTGACATTTTCATCATGGATAGTCATCAAACATTTGTTATGCTCATTATGACAAGATTTCGGAACTTCACTCTCTCTGACACTTTCCCAGTCTTTCCTTAGATGTAAATTTTCAATACCTTGACTTCCATGTCTTCCCTTGATCACTTTTTGAGATAAATGTTTTAATCCCTGCTCTGGCAAAAAGTCTTGGACTTGATGAGAATATACAGCTGAAAGAAACAAAAATAATCAATTATTTCACTTTCTAGACTGATGAATATAATTTGCAAATATATGAAATTATACGAAGGTGGGACATCAATAAGGGATGTCCCACCTTCATATAGTAAACCCATGACTTTCATTATTCCAGAGATATGTGAACTTCAAAACCATATTCTGAAAGAACTGATCTGTAAGAATCTTCAAAACTGCCTGAGACTTCACAGTGCCACAGATGAGCACATTGCTACAGAGATGTGCAGTAGAGGGAGGAAAGGGTTACTTTTATCACCCACAGCATTGCAACTCAACTGTGCAATTAGGGAAAAAATATATCACCTACAACATTCCGACTCAACTGTGCAACTAGGGACAAAATAGCAATACTTTCTCTCTCAGTAAGAAAAAGGAACAGAAAAGCCTGTAAATATGTCTGACTTTATTGGGGACTTTCTAAACACTAGTTTCTGTCTATACAGAGACTTGGAGCTAAAAGGTAGATTTTGGATGACAGTACCCGAGAAAATCAATAGAGCAGACTTTTAAGAAGAAATACGAGCAAACTTTTATGGTGGGAAACATACATGTATACTTCTGGAGAAATATTCTGAAAAGAAAATTGAGAGGCAACAACAATCTCATAGAGCAGATATCAATATCACCTAGCCAAAGCTAACCCATAGGGATCAACCAAAATGACTTGCTTTATATTTGTTTCAATTTTTTTTCTATTTATTAATTTCACTGACAAGTCAACCTTTATATACTTACCATGTACATCATGTTTTAAAGTATATATACACATACATGGTAAAATGACTAAATCTAACACATGCATTATTTTGTATAATTAGCATTTTTGTTATTAGAAAACTTTACGTCCATTCTAGTAGCACTTCCTAGGCACACATTACACTACCCGGGCATGGTGGTGCACAGCTATAATGCCAGTGACAGCTGTAATCCCAGTGGCTCAAGTGGCTGAGGCAGGAGGATAGCAAGTTCAAGATCAGCCTCTGCAACTAGTGAGACCCTGTCTCTAAATAAATAAATGAATAAATGAATGGGTTGGGGATGTAGCTCAGTGGCTATCACTGATACAATTCTCAGTAGCAAAAATAAAATAAAATAGCATTCACCCTTTGTAGAGTAGAACTCTTGACTTATTTACACCAATTAAGATGAAATCTTGCATCTATGACTAACATTACAACCCCCTAAGTCCCATGCCCTGGTAACCACCATTTTATGTGACATTTGAGTTCTACTTTGTCAGTTTCTATGTGAGTCTACTAGTGCAGAAACTGACCTTCTGCCTTATTTCTTTTCTCCTTTTCTTGGGGGAGAGATGAGGAAGGGGGGTACTTGTGATCGAACCCAAAGTTACTTTACTACTGAGCTATATTTGCAGTCCCCCATCTTTTAAGAGTGTGTGTGTGTGTGTGTGTGTGTGTGTGTGTGTATTTTTTGAGACCAGGTCTCATTAGCTGCTGAGACTCATCTCAAATGTGCATTCCTCTAGTCTCAGTCTCAACTAGTGAGGATTACAGGAATGTGTCATTTCATCTGGCCTATTTTTTGTGTATCTAATAACTTTAATACTCCTTTCCCAAATGATGTTAATAATCTACTGTTGGCTGGTTTCCAAGTGAAAAATGTCCAGTGAAAAATAACAGAGAACACAAAGAAAAAGTGAAAAATGACTCCATCAAAGTAACAAAATAAAACAGTGGGAATTGACCATTAGGAAACTATTATAGATAACCTACAGAACACTAAGTAGCCATTTGAAAATGTTCAACAACTAAACCAGAACAATAGGAAAAATAAACGAAATTCAGACGAAAAAATTCCAACATAAGCAAGTAGAAACTGTGTAATAGAATTCCTTAAGAAATAATGTTTGAGGGCTGGAGTTGTAGCTCAGTGGTAGAGCACTTGCCTAGCACGTGCGAGGGACTGAGTTTGATCCTCAACACCACATAAAAATAAATAAAATGAAGGCATTATATACATCTGCTGGGAGCCATCAGCCAAGTAGGTATGACAAATTCCTTGCCAGCTTACTCCCATGCTGTCTAGTGGAAGGACTTCTGAAAGGTGACCTTGCTCAAGGACCAGGGCAGGATCCGTGTTTAGGGTGTTCCCCCTTTAGAATAGGGCAATTTAGCATAATAGGAGAGTAGGGTGTTTCCCCTTTAGAATAGGGTGGTTTAGTAATAGGAGATTAGGGTGTTCCTCTTTTGGAAGAGGGCGTATCCTGCTGCTGAGTTCCTCTTGAGTGCTTAGGGTCAGACAGTATTTTTTGAGAAACAGAAGCCCATGCGGAGTGGATTTAGGCAGGAGTGGATTTGGGCAGAGAACGTGGATTCCTCCAGAACGTGTTTGTAGACGGCCGGTGTGAGTTCGGGAATAAAGAATTGCTGTTTGAATCTACAAGCTGTGTGGAGACTCGTGATTTGTGCCCAGCCAGAGACTGCGGCATTTGGTGGCTCGTACGCGGAACGTCTGAAACTTGGAGGTAAGTGAAATTGCTCGCCCCTGAGGGAAGGCGAGAGAATGGGTGACCATTTCAGAAAACAATGTGTTCTTCTTTTGATTTATTTTGTTTTTCTTTCAAGCTGCCTATCCCTAGAAATTTCTCAGGCAAACTGGAAAAAATGGTTGACTAAAGGTTTGAAGTTTGTCGGCCCTGAGGAAGAGAAAATTGATACAACGATTTTTTATTCTGTTTTTGCTTCATTCAGTTTCGGTTTTGTTTTGTGTTATCTTATTGGGTTGCGTTATCTTTATAGTAGATTAAAACAAACTGAAAAGATGTTAAGTAAATTGTTAGAGGTTCAGAACATGGTGAAAGACATTTTAGATCAAGCAAAAGAGAAGGTCTCTCCAGCTAGTCAGACAGAGGAAGAAAATTTAAAGGAAAAGGGGTTGTTAGGAAAAAGGCCACAACAGGAGGCTGTTACTAACTCCGTTTTATCACAAGAGGGTTTAATTCAACCAACAGCCCCACCAATAGAGACAGCTGAGTGGCCCTCAAACCCCGTAGTTGATAAATGGAATCCTGAGACAGGACCTCAAAGATTAGCATGCCCTGTACTTGAACAGGTAGGAGGGCAGCGAATTCACCATGCTTTAGATTTTAAAACAGTGAAGCAGTTAAAAGAGGCTGTAACAACCTATGGTCCCCAAGCTCCCTTCACGGTGAGCATGGTCGAGTCCATTACTAACTTGGACATGACGCCAGCAGATTGGGCTAGCATGTGTAAATCTGTGCTAAATGGAGGACAATATTTGTTATGGAAGGTTGCCAATGAGGAATTTTGTGCAGAGACAGCTAGGAGAAATGCAGCAGCCGGTTACCCTCAAAGAAATTTAGAAATGTTGCTAGGAAAAGGACCTTATGAGGGTCAGCGGCAACAAATTGAATATGATCCTGCTATATATGCACAAATTGCTGCAGACGCAGTTAGGGCATGGAAGACTTTACAAGGACATGGAGATTTACAAGGTCAGCTATCTAAGGTAATACAGAGAGCTAATGAACCTTACGCTGACTTTGTAGATAGGCTAATTCAAACGGCTGCCAAAATTTTTGGGGATACGGAACAAGCAATGCCATTAATAAAACAACTGGCTTATGACCAAGCAAATCGTTGCTGCAGAGAGGTTATTAGACCATGGAGACATGAAGATTTAAACACATATATTAAATTATGTAGAGATATTAATGAACAAGGGCAAGTCTTGGCAGCTGCAGTACAACAGGCTTTAGATACCAGGCCAAAAACATGCTATGATTGTGAACAAACAGGACATTTTAAAAGGAGTTGCCCCATAGGAGGAGGATTTAACAAAACTAGGTATCAAAGAAATAGAATACCGGGTATTTGCCCACGATGCCGTAGAGGGAGACATTGGGCTAATGAATGCCGTTCTCAAACTACCATAGAGGGTACTCCCTTACCAAAAAACGGAAAAGGACCAGGTATTTACCCACGATACCGTGGAGAAAGGCATCAGGCTCCGTTGCCAAAAAACGGACAGCCGGGCCCAATGCTCCGGGGCCCACAACCACAAATATACGGGGCAGTGGAGGAACCCAGCAACACCATCAGAGTAGTGCCCAGGACACATTGTCCATTAAATCCCTCATCAGACAAACCCCAGGGAGCGCAGGGTTGGACATCTGCGCCTCTGCCAGAGCAGTACTAACTCCAGAGATGGGAGTTCAAATCATTCCCACAGGAATAAAAGGACCTCTTCCCCAAGGGACAGTAGGCTTATTATTGGGACGTAGTTCATCTACATTAAAAGGACTTATGATAAGTCCCGGGGTAATTGATCCCGATTATGTAGGTGAAATAAAAATTATAGCTAGTTCTCCAAGAGGTATATCAGTAATTTCACCTGGAGACAGAATAGCACAGTTGTTAATAATACCCAGCCTACATAATAAATTTCCTAGTCATAGTGTAAAAAGAGGTTCCAGGGGATTAGGCTCCACAGGTGTAGATTGGGCTATGTTGTCTTTAAATTTAGATTCTTGCCCAATGTTAAAACTAAATATTCAAGGACACGACTTTAATGGGCTACTGGACACAGGTGCAGACCTTAGCATCATATCTAGTAAGGAATGGCCAAAACATTGGCCATTACAACAAGCCACTCAAACGCTTCGAGGCCTAGGAGTGGCTACTAATCCCCATAGAAGTGCAATGATATTAGATTGGAAGGATCCTGAAGGTTGTGAGGGAACTATACAGCCCTATGTATTGGATCATCTTCCTATAAATTTATGGGGACGAGATGTCCTAGATCAATTAGGTTTGACATTAACAAATAACATCAATCCTAATGCGCCCACTACTAGGGCTAGACAAGGTTTTAGGAAAGAAAAAAGATTAGGAAAACAAGGACAAGGTATAGCAGCACCAATTCAAATAGATCAAGGAACAGACAGACATGGGTTGGATTTTCAGAAAGGGCCACTGAGACAATCAAAATTACTTGGAAATCAGAAAGACCAGTGTGGGTTCCTCAGTGGCCCCTGACTAAAGAAAAGATACAAGTAGCCCATGATCTGGTCAAACAACAATTAGCGGAAGGACATATACAACCTTCCATATCTCCCCATAATACTCCCATTTTTGTCATTAAAAAGAAATCTGGTAAATGGAGATTATTGCAAGATTTAAGAGCCATTAATAATGAGATGGTTATTATGGGACCTGCTCAATCAGGGATTCCTCAATTGTCTGCTTTGCCAAAAACCTGGCATGTTTTAGCCATAGATATTAAAGATTGTTTTTTTTCAATTCCAATTCATCCCGAGGATAGTCCACGTTTTGCATTTACTATCCCTGCATTAAATCATGAAGGTCCTGATCAGAGATATGAATGGAAAGTACTCCCTCAAGGGATGGCTAACAGTCCAACTATGTGTCAAATATATGTTAATAAAGCAATCCAGCCACTTAGAAATCAAAATCCTGAACTACAAATATTTCACTATATGGATGATGTATTATTGGCACATAAAGATAAAAACATATTGCTGGAATGTTATGCCACACTTACAAACTTATTAAAAAATTATAATCTAGAGATAGCAATAGATAAAGTACAATTAAATTTTCCAATTAATTATTTAGGAGTTCTATTATCCTCAACCATGGTCCGTCCACCAAAAATTCAAATACGAGTAGATCAACTCAAGTCACTTAACGACTTTCAAAAGTTATTGGGAGACATAAATTGGATAAGGCCTTATCTAGGCATACCAACAGGAGAGTTGGGACCTTTATTTGATATTCTAAAAGGTCCATCAGATCCAAACTCACCTCGCATGTTAACTCCTGAAGCAAGAAAGGCATTGAAAATTATTGAAACATATATGGAAAATATACATTTGGATAGAATTAATATAAGTTTGCCTTTATTATTTATTGTACTACCAACAAAAAATATTCCTACAGGAGTATTTTGGCAAGAAGGTCCATTATTGTGGATACATTTATCTTATTCTCCTAACACTATTCTTACTAGGTATCCTGAGGCTGTAGGACAATTAATACTCAAAGGAATAAAAGCAGCGAAGGGAGTGTTTGGAATTTCTCCCAATAAAATTATTACTCCATATACTATGGATCAAATTGATGAGTTAGCTAATGAGTTAAATATTTGGGCAATAATCATGTGTAAATCTAATGTTTCATTTGATAATCACTTACCATCTAATCCTTTGTTGTCTTTTTGGTCTAAGCATCCTGTAGTTTTTCCAAAAATGACAAGAAAAACCCCTATCATGAATGCTCCAAATATATTCACTGATGGGTCAAATAATGGTACAGCAGCAGTAGTTACCCCTGATCAAACTTTTACATTTTTAGTACCCAAACAATCAGCTCAAAAGGTAGAGCTTAATGCAGTATTACAAGCTTTTTTAATGTTTAAAGATTCTGTATTTAATTTATTTTCTGATAGTCAGTATGTAGTTAATGCTATAGTATCTGTTGAAGATGCTGGTAGGATTTCCCCTTCTTCTACTGTTTTCTCTTTGTTTTCCACTATACAAAGTCTAATCTGGGACAGAAAAGATCCATTCTTTATAGGACATATTAGAGCACATACAGGATTGCCTGGAGCCCTTAGTTTGGGCAACGATTTAGCAGATAAAACTACACATGACATACATATTTTCTCTACACTAGAAGAAGCTATGAATTTTCATAAAAAATTCCATGTTAATGCTAATACTTTACAAAAGCGTTTTAAAATAACTAAGGAACAAGCCAGACATATAATAAAACAATGTCAAAATTGTGTGACCTTTTTACCACAAGTTAATCTTGGAGTCAATCCTAGAGGACTGATACCTAACCATATTTGGCAGATGGACGTCACACACTTGCCAGAATTTGGAAAATTAAAATATTTACATGTTACAGTTGATACTTCTTCCGGATTTTTGATGGGCTCCCTTCATGCCGGAGAAAAAACTAAAGATGTTATAGCTCATTGCTTACAAAATTTTGCCACTGTGGGTGTTCCTAAACAGTTAAAAACCGATAACGGTCCTGGCTATACCTCTACCTCTTTTAAACAATTTTGCTCATCATTTGATATTACTCATATAACAGGAATTCCATACAATCCACAGGGACAAGGCATAGTTGAAAGAGCTCATCAAACTATTAAAACGTACTTATTAAAGCAAAAAGAGGGAATTGGAAAGGGGTATATATCCCCCAAAGATAAACTTAAAATAACACTTTTTACTCTAAACTTTTTAAATTTGGATTCATCAGGACTTAGTGCTGCAGAAAGGCATATGTATCCAAAAAATGTGCATAAGCCTAAAGTTCTTTGGAAAGATATTCTAACAGGACAATGGAAAGGTCCAGACCCAGTGATTGTCTGGAGTCGGGGCTCTGTTTGTGTGTTTCCACAGGGAGAACAGCAGCCGATTTGGATTCCAGAAAGACTAACTAAAGCAATTTCTACAAATCGAAAAGAAGATGATTTGACTCAAATCCATAACAGCTGATATCCAGAACTCCAGCTTGGCCATTCTTACATCGGCAACAGTGATTAACAAGGATGCTTTTTTCAATATCTATTTTATTATTGCATTTTTCCACATCATAAGGTTCTATTTTTATTTTTTGAGCTCATACAAACCTAGGTTAATGTTTTTCTGATCAGTTTTATTTTTTTGACTATAGAGTTTTTAAACATTGCAATGGAGATTTCACCTAGGTAAAGCTACAAGGCCTTTATTATTATCTTATCTGTTGTACGTTTGTTTGCACATTTGTGTTTTGTGTTATATGTCTGTGTGTGCGTATGTCCATATTTCATATATGAGGAGCGCTCATGAGAAAATGGATCCGAATTATTTATTTTTTATTCACGTGATTTAAATGGCTTAATTTAAATTAAGTAAACAGCTGTTAAGGATTCTTTTTAAAGGTGGTTAACAGATCTGCTTGTTTACTAATTTAAATCAGGTAAACAGCTGTTAAGGATTGTTTTTTAAGTAGGTTAACAGATCTGTTTGTTTACTTTCACCTTTCCTTTTCATTATATTTAATAATTCTTTTCAGGATAATGTCTTTTTAGCATCATTGCCAGAATTCCTATCTTCATCCCAATGAATATAACTCAACAAGTATGCTCAATCAAGGAGCCAACTTACTTTGGGAGGCAACGGACTTTGGGAGGAGACGGACAGATTGAAAGATTCCTCCCCTTTGAACTGCTTATAGAACTTGCCTGGACTATGTAACTACGTTTAGTGCAGCAAATTGTGGTAATGCTGGCATATCTTTGCTGATGGTGTCACCAGTGATCTTTGCTGATGGTGTCACCAATGATGCAATTTTTCCAAAGGAACTGTCAATTGGCTTGGTGTCGTGGCATTTCTGTATCCTCCTCCCTTCTGCTAGTGATGGTCTAAATTTGGGGGCCAATGGCTATATGCTGGACCGGCAGTCAGTGACGGGTATGATCCAATTGCAATGGTATCAACCTAAGACAGGAGGCTGACGCCTAAAGGTCAGTTACCTAAAGGTCAGTTTTCCGATGACGGGTAAGAGCCATATGTTGAATTGGACAACCTACCAGGCGCGGTCCTTAAGCCACATTAACCTCACTCCCCCACTGGCACCAAGGCCAAATTTGGGGGCCAACAGAGGTGAGGCAAAGAACCTCACCCCCCCACTGGTGCATAGACCTATCCACAAGTATGGCTGTATGCTGGACCGGTAGTCAGTGACGGGTATGATCCAGTTGCAATGGTATCAACCTAAGACAGGAGGCTGACGCCTAAAGGTCAGTTACCTAAAGGTCAGTTTTCCGATGACGGGTAAGAGCCATATGTTGAACTGGACAACCTACCAGGCACGGTCCTTAAGCCACATTACTTGTTGTTTAATTAATCAGAAGGGGGGAGATGCTGGGAGCCATCAGCCAAGTAGGTATGACAAATTCCTTGCCAGCTTACTCCCATGCTGTCTAGTGGAAGGACTTCTGAAAGGTGACCTTGCTCAAGGACCAGGGCAGGATCCGTGTTTAGGGTGTTCCCCCTTTAGAATAGGGCAATTTAGCATAATAGGAGAGTAGGGTGTTTCCCCTTTAGAATAGGGTGGTTTAGTAATAGGAGATTAGGGTGTTCCTCTTTTGGAATAGGGCGTATCCTGCTGCTGAGTTCCTCTTGAGTGCTTAGGGTCAGACAGTATTTTTTGAGAAACAGAAGCCCATGCGGAGTGGATTTAGGCAGGAGTGGATTTGGGCAGAGAACGTGGATTCCCCCAGAACGTGTTTGTAGACGGCCGGTGTGAGTTCGGGAATAAAGAATTGCTGTTTGAATCTACAAGCTGTGTGGAGACTCGTGATTTGTGCCCAGCCAGAGACTGCGGCATACATCTACAACTAAAAATATTTTTAAAGAGTTTGAGAAATTAGAAATACAAAAAAAAAAAAAAAAAAAAAAAAACAGATATCCAACTTTAAGAATTTCAATCATCTCTAGAAAAAAGCAAAAGATTGAATATAAAGCACATTATACTCAAAGTGTCAAAGTCACAAAGAAAATTTGGAAAGGACCAAGATAAAAGAGGTTTGTCAGAAGTCTTCCAGAAAAGAATAGGGAAATACAGTCAAAAGGGTGAAGAAACAGAGCTAGGAACCAAGAATACTATATCCAGAAATATCATGCTTCAAAGGTGAAAATAAAGACTTTTAAGATATGCAAATACTCAAAAAGTTCCTTACCACTAGACCTGGTCCTACAAGAAATACTAAAGGAAATCCTTCCCATTAGAAATAAAATAAACCTACACAACAACACAAATAATTTGAAATTTTAAAGCTTTTTGTGAAAAATAAATAAATATAAAATTCTATAGAACTGTAATAATGGTAACTTAAAACAATTTTACTACAGAATTTAAAAGACAAAAGCACAAAATTATCATACCTCTATTAATGCATATGCCATTTCCAAACAGCTGTGACATCAATAACCTAACACTAAGAGAATATTTAAAGAAAATGATTTTTATACAGAATTGACATTAACTTATTATTACTTCAAAATACCATGTAAGCTTAAAGTGCTGTTTTGTATAATCAAAATATAATAAAAATAAATAAATAAGCACAGAAGAAACCAAAGCATGTCACTATAAAAATTAATGAACCACAAATTAAAGCAGTTAAGAAAAGTAGGAAAAGCAATTATAAGAAAAAAATAACTTAAAATGGCAATAGTAAGTGCTTCCTTTTCTGTAATATATTAAGTATAAATGAATTATTATTAGCCACTTTTTATAATGCATGACAAGATTAACAGGGTTAAGCCCCAAAATATCCAACTGAATGCTATCTAGGACTATGTTGCATAGTATGTCATCTTCCAACTTTCAATTTTCCTGTCTATATTTTCAAAGATTGATGTTAGTTATACAAGATTTTTACTATTTTTGTAGTATCATAAAGAGTGGTCCCTTTTGTGGGGATCCGCTCTAAATGACCACACCTTCCAGTCCTGAAACACCAGGCTCTGACCAGTCACTACATTTCATGGTGACTTGGGCATTGTCCCAGTTTGGATAGCAAGGCATGGCTCCAGGAGTAGGTGTCACCCAGTGGGGTTGAGTCCCACTCACCTATTCCTTTGTAACCCTACCCCTTGCCTCATTTGATGGCTTCTTCCCAATAAAAGGGTTCAGCATGTGCTCCTCTCTCTTCCCATGGATCCCTAAGGTGAGAGGAGCCATCACAGCACCCAAAGAAAAAGGTATTTCTCTGTCTCTGTAAATTATTTCCTGCAACCCAGTTCACCTGGTGTGACCTGAGTGTTTAGTCGTGGAACTCAACAATTGGTGGCCCGTACTCCAGGGTGAATTTTAGAAATTTAGTGGATTTGGAATTTCTCTCCAGAAGTTAAGCATGCTTAGGATTTCAGAGTATTTTGGGCTGAATTGTAGAAAGTAAGTGAATTAGAAGAAACATCTGTGACGTTAAACTTTTTTAACATCTGGGAATATTTCGTCTTTAGAAAGATAAAAAATTTTATTTTTGCAATTCTAGAGACTGTAGTTCTCTCCCATGGGAAAAGCACTTTTGTGTACCTTTTTGGATTGCTTCTGTAAATCTTTATATTTTAAAATATTAGGTATTAGAAGTTACATGCTAAAAACCTGTGCTTGGAGAGTATAAGAGAGAAAAACAAAGAACATTTTGTGGTGAGACTTAACACAGGAGATATTCTACTTCTAGAGAGGTATATTTGTTTTTCTGTTGTTTTTTAAAGGTACTCAAACAATTTATATTGCACCTTTTGCCGCATTCTTGTCCTACTGGATTAGAATGGCTACAACTCAGCCACTGTGGACAAAAGACTGTAGCCACTGTTCCCTATGGGGTCTGTAACTAGACCCACCGCCAGCAGAGCTTTTATCCCTGAAACCACCTGGCCTGGGTGCCAAACAGGCAAGGTGCTAGACTGCCCTACGATCTGATAGTAATGCTGCTGTTTGTCATGAAACTCACCTTTAAAGTGCCCACGTGGTACAAGGGAAAGTACAAAAGACAGAAGAACACACACTGCAAGCACAGGTTGAAGAGACAAGGCAAACCACTCCCTCAGAAGGAAAATGCAAACAAACCAGATGGAATGCAACTGGCCCCAGAAGCCTTTGCCCGAACAATGGGCAGCTGGCTCCATGTGGTTTTCAACACCTGGCTACTGCCCAAAGCCTAGCCAGCCCTGCAGGCTTCCTGGTCCCACCTCCCATGTTTTCACAGGCTTCCCATTGGTCCTTCTAATGTCACTCAGACAGGACTTCTGGTCCCGCCTCCCAGCCACTAACCTGTACTTCCTGTTTCCCACAGACCTGCTACTGAAACTACACAGAGCCTGCATTTTTAAGAATGCCCACCTGTAAATGCTAATGAAAAGTATCTTTTTCAGACAAAATCTAATTCCTCAGGTTTCTATGTTGCAGCCCTAAGCCTGACTTGCTCTCAAAGCTAAAAATAACTTGATTTTTTATTCCTCAACACCTTTGTTTAAGACCCTTTTTCTCTCTATGGTAATATTACTAAGTAATGTTCTATTGATGAGAGGTATCAAACATATGCTTCTTTGTATTTTGTTTTCAATTTTGAAGGCTATGAGGATGCATTTGCTTGTCCCAGGAACAAAAGCTGGCAATGTTCCTGTGATAATCAAGAAATCCTTATTCTCATTCCTGAATATAAAATTACAAGAAATGAGCAAATATCTACACAAGGATCTTATTACATGATGTCACAAATATAAAAATGTGCACTACTCATCCAAAGAAAATTAAAATGGATCCAAATATCTTAGGAACCATGTGGTAACATAAAGCTTATACAATCATAAGTTTTGTCCTTATTCTTAATACATATTTTTCTAGGTATTTGGATAGCCTATAATTGTTAATGTATAAAATAATTAGCATATGTCTAATTGTTTAGTTAATATATATTTATCTTATTGTTTTCCTTTAAAAGAAAAAAAAAAAAAATATATATATATATATATATAAAATCTATATATACATTTATCTGATGCTCTGCCTTTTGTAATTAGAAATACCTTAAGATAAATGTATTTTACTGTAAATTTGCTTTCAAGTACAACCATCAAGTAATCTCTAACTCTCAAATTATTGTACAAACTTTATAAGATGATAAACAAATATAATTCTATCTACAGGAATATCTAAAGGCTTTAACTATATTTTCATTCAGATATTTCACCTTATAAAAGGTACAATAATTTGTTTAGATTCTAAGATTTCCAGGAATTATTCCAAATATAGTCCAGGAAAAAATTCTAGAAAGAGAAGAAGATGCTTCAACAAAGGAAACACACACTGAAGGTCCTAAGAAGAAGAAAGAAATCATCTTTGGGTAAAACAAGATCTTTATATTCTATATTTTATTGATAAAAGTATTTTCCTAAATAGGGAAATCTTTAAATCATTATCTAGACAGATGATATAGAAAATTAAAATAATTGAAAAAGAGATTTATGTATACTGGACTGACTATAAAAATTTAAACTGATTAATTCAAGGATATTTCAGGCTGTTTCCTTGATTTTAATATACTGATATCAGCTAAGACTTTGTCCATATTTTGACATGATAAAGACCTATTAAAATGTTAAGTTTAATTCCTTTAAGGTCTTTATTTACCTAGTGATTCTTAATGTTTAAGACAAGGATTAATTTTGGTGAATAAATTCATATCTAAACACTAAATATATTAAACTGCTGACTTAAATTCCATTTTTAACACTTCTCCTTGGAGACTAAATTTGATTCTTGCATATCACTTCTGTTTGTTGGAAAGTTGTGATATTTGGGAGAGTATTTTTGTAGGACTGATGTTTTCCAAAGTCGTATGTTAGTTTTAAGGAATAAAAATTGCAAACCTTGTTGGAAATTCATTGGTACTATATACAAGTTCTCTGACTGGACCTATTATCCATAAAAACATATGGTAAGACTTATATATTACTCCCTACACTGGGAAGTAACCTTAATCATATTTTTTAAAAGGACAACTAAGAGACACCTAATTAAAGGATAATATTCTAAAATATAGAGATATTTGAGACCTTCTCTCAAAAAGAGATTGAGGGTTCTTTTCAAATTGTTAGGATGGATCAACTAATCTATACACTAAAAAATTACGGTGATTAATAAAAGATGTCTCAATTTTATATCTAGCCTCAATTACTATTAACAAAGAAGGCCTTTAAAAATTGCCTACTAAAAACAAAGATCAAAGAAAACCTCTCAAACTTAATATAGACCAAAACAAATTCAGGGAGATTTTTCAAGAGATCCAAATTCATATATTATATATTTCAAAATTTATGCCAGATGTCTAACCTCATCTAGAAAAGTATTATACTATTACTTAGCTAAACTTTAAAATAGAAGGCCATTTTAAAAATAGTTTTAAGAAAGATTTATCTTAACCATGTCCCAGTAACACAGAATAGGGACAAACCTGACAGTTTGTCTGGAGAACAGACAGTTCCCCCAGGAAAATTGGTATCTAACAGATAAATGCCTTAGAAATAATTTTAATAAGACTTTACAAAAATCCTTCTATTTTCATAGAGAAATTTAAAGAGACAATATAGCATCTAAACTTATAGGGAGCCATCCATTTTCAAAAGATGAGTTTATCATCCAATTAGCTCTAGACATTCCAAAGGATTCACAAAGGTTAACATAGTCCTAGCCAAGTTTAGATGTTACACCATAATTAAATGGAGCCCCCCCAAAAAGAAGGGCAAGCATACAGACAGAAAGAAATTAAAATGTTAATATTTCCTTCCACCCCAAAATAGCTTTCTAATTAAAAATTTTACTCCTCTTTAAGTTAAAAACAGATTTTGAAAAACTCTAAACATTGAAACAGGGCCTTACTTCAAACCCCTGTCAACCCCTGTCTCTGAGAAAAATAACCATAAAAATAATTACCCCTAAAGTATTAGACATCCATAAACAAATCACTTCAACAGCTGATAGCTAATTTCAATAAGAAATTTTAACATGATAGATGTTTTCTCAAGTTTATTAATATGAGATAATGCCCTACATACATTGATGTTTTTAAAATTAATAAAATCATAAATTATACATAATTATTAGAGCTAATTTTACTACATTAAATAATTTACTACATTAAGGATGCTCACACAACTATTTCTTTACACACAAAGATTTCACACAAAGATTAGTTTGACACAACATCCCTCAAGATGTCATTGCTATTTCAGAGTCATACAAATTCTAAATTAGATCATTGTCTTAAACCACACTGTTGACTTATTCTTACCCATTAATATTTGAGATACCAACTCTCCCTTCTTAGGTCAACACTAAGTTTGATAAAAATAATGATAGTTTTTCATGACTCATAGATAAAAGACTATTCATTTTTCTATTTCATTTTTTTATTAATAATAAAACAAAACAAAACATCTTTTCTATGCTTAATTAGCATATATACTTCCTATTTTGGACAGTTGTCTATATTTTTCTCATGCCCCTAGTAAAGGTCACCATTCTTAAGTTTCAAACTCTGTTTCTCACTTCATTCCAAATTAAGAAAATTATTTAAGTTAATTTAAAGCTAATTTCAAAATATAAATCTTTATATACAATTTATTATATTCTTCATTTCTGGTAATTCTGTTAAAGTCAAAAATCAAGTCATACAT
The DNA here is from genome assembly GCF_048772815.1 of Callospermophilus lateralis. Lineage (NCBI taxonomy): Eukaryota > Metazoa > Chordata > Mammalia > Rodentia > Sciuridae > Callospermophilus > Callospermophilus lateralis. The sequence goes on from NC_135321.1 coordinate 65,326,322, forward strand.
TTAATAAAGGCTGTTTCTATTTGCCATAGTCCCTTTCCAACACATTAATGTTGGACTTAACATAGCTAGCAGATGATCTTTGTCAAAATTTATGACTAGCTAAGGATAATAAATCCTTTCTTATTATTTAAATACTTGTACTATTATCTATAACTTAAATTGATGATACTACTATTGATGCCAGACCTTAACTCAATTTTATTAAATAAAAGGGGGAAAACAGAAGCCACAGACACATACTAGATCTTAAAAATATTTCAAAAATTTTCTTAACTATGTTACTGAGAGTCTTACTGCTACTGAACATGATTCAGTAAATTAAATCAGATTTCAAAAGATAGAGTTTAAACCTGTCATTGTGATAATGACTGAGAAACCTGACACAGGAAGGTAAATTTCCAGCTGCAGAGTTTACAACCATGCAGCTTCACAAGTTTATCTAAGTAAAATTATGAAGAGACTTCTATGGACTAATTTCTCAGGTCCATTTTTAATGTACATCGTAGTGGGGACTGGAAAGTCCACCAATGAAACTAGATTAACTGTACTGACTGTAATTGTCAGTTATACCTTTATGTTGATCCTATGGTAAACAAGCTGTCTGGGAGTATCTTTTGAGAAAAAGACAGCATATAAGAAAACTAAATCAGCCAATCATGCTGGCCCTTAGAGGTTAAGACTATATTTACTTATCTGGACAAGTGTCAGATAGATTATAAAAATAGATTTTTCCTATACAGAGCAGTTATTTACATAAAATATCCACCAATGTATTACTGTCCTAATCATTCTACAATATAAGTTGGCCCCTTTTCTAAGTGGATGAATTGTGCCATGTCTTGTCAGTACAACACAAGATGTCTAGAAGTAGTGGATATTTTAGGCTGGTCTCCTAGAATGGACAAGAGCGATTACACGAGGATGCCATAACTCCTAAAAACTTTAACTCTCACTGAGACAGCATCCAAAAGGATGTTTTGATGTTAACTTCTGCTAAGTATACTTACATTACTGGCAGACCCAATAGACCCCTTAAATGTGAGAATTAAGAGAAAGAATGATGAATATCCTGTGAGTATACAACTTATTTTATTGTATCGCTAGTTATTGCCAGCTAATATTTCAGAGCAATAACATGCTGAAGTTAATGCTCAGGCTTTGAAACAGGTGCATGCCAATTAGCCAGACCTAGGCAAGCTCCTGGTCTCACGATCCTTGAATGACTACCTTCAGTATTATTCCTTGCTTCTACAATACAGCCACGATGGCCAAGTTTTAGAACTTACAACATGGATTTTCTTAATAGTTTGACTTAAATTCTAAGTTAAAATGCTCTAGAAGCCCCTGTAATGAATAATGCAAATGAGCCCTCTGCACTATGGTTTGTGGAAAGGCTTAAACACATGCCAAATAAAAATGTCTGTGTTACTATAACCAAACATAATGCTTCCCAATAAAACTGGGAAAAGATTAAGAATCTTCTGATAAGTGCTTGCCAGAATAATAATAATAATAATCTAGATCTTCCAAGTTGATTATGTTGTTGAAATGATATGTTTTCTACTAATTTTTTTTGTGTTTCAATAGTAGATCATGATGACCTTGAACCAAGAATCCAGTGACTGAAAGATATAATTCCCTAATTGCTTTTTTTTATATTAAGAAAGGGGGAATATGTGGGGAGCCGCTCTGATGACCATGCCTTCCAGTCCTGAAGCACAAGGCTCTGACCAGTCACTACATTTCAGGGTGACTTGGGCATGGTGACTTAGGCATTGTCCCAGCTCGGAGAGCAACACATGGCTCCAGGAGTAGGTGTCACCCTATCCCTTGCCTCATTTGAATGGCTTCTTCCCAATAAAAGGGTTCAGCATGTGCTCCTCTCTCTTCCCATGAACACCAAAGTTGGGGGGGGGGGGGGGCGGCTGTCACAGCATCCAAAGTAAAAGGTATTTCTCTGTCTCTGTGAGATGATTTCCTGCAGCCCAGTTCACCTGGAGTGACCCTGAGTGTTCAGTCGTGGGACATGACACCCTTTTATCTCTTATTTTACTTTGTTTCTTCATCTTTTTTTTCCCTAAATATTTATTTATTTATTTATTTTTAGTTTTCGGCAGACACAACATCTTTGTTTGTATGTGGTGCTGAGGATCGAACACGGGCCCCACGCATGCCAGGCGAGCGCGCTATCGCTTGAGCCACATCCCAAGCCCCTTTTGTTTCTTTATCAAAGTTTTTTCACTTACACGTATTTTACCCTACATGACTTCTAGACTATTTAATCTAAGGTCATGGAGAGTAAAAGGGAAAGGAATAACGAAAAATGAATTAAAGGAAGCAGAGGTGGCAAGAATTATATTAAGTAAAACACAATTTTAAACCAAGTTATATGAAATAAAATACATTTTAAGTAAAAAAAACTTTCATATGAGACAAAGTAGAATATAACAATAAAAGGGACCTCTCTCTAGGACACTACAGAAACAGTGAATATGTAGGCAATGCACCTCACTCTTCCCAAATATAGAAAGCAAATTTGAGAGAATTAAAGAAACAGAAAGCAACACGGTAATACTAGGAGAAATCAATCCCCATTTACTATGAAAAATAAAACCAGACACAATGGTAATCAAGAACTACAAGACTTCAAAAAATGTTATATAGCAATTAGACTTACAGAGTAAATCTTCTTAATATGTCATAAAATATTATTCTGGATAAGCCAACTTAAAAGCACAAAATTAACATTAATAAATATTGAAATTATTTTCTAAGCATAATATAACTACCACTGATCTAAAGTGAAGGATGTTTATCGCCTTGAGATAAAGAGGTCAATCACAAAGGGAAATATCATTAATATTTTCCTATCTACACTAACAGATGTCCAGTCTTCTCTGAAAGCACGTATCAGAAACATTCATTTGGAGCAGTTTCCAAGAGATAATCTGAAAGGAAGGAGATTTTACACTGATAGTGAATGCTGAGTTCTGAAGGGAAGCCCTGCTCACCCAGGAAGAACAGGTTTTGGTAGTTCTCTAACATCACATCTTTATATAGATTCTGCTGAGCAGGGTCCAGGCAATCCCATTCCTCTTGAGACAAATCAATGGTAACATCCCTGAATGTCAACGGTTCCTGAAAAAAAGAGAATACGTATATGAGTAGCATAATGACTCTGTGATCACCAACAATCTTTAATTGGACCCCAGTTGAAATGTTACGAGAACCAGTTCTCACCCAGGCAGCTGACTTCCATTATTCAGTAATATACTTTTAAACACAGTGATGTGCTCTAATGTATTATCTAACTCTGAAGAGAGAAGATGATAAGTAAAAAGCATATATACTACTAAAAAGAACAAATAAAAAAAATATACTAAACGTTTCTAAAATAAAATGTAAAATTAAGGCATCAACACAAGAATATACATTTTAATCATGTTTGCAGAAGATTAATTGTATATATTTCTCAAATGAGAGTTACATTGAGTAAGAGGATGCTTCTCAAATTTTAACATGTACAAACATGAATTAGAAATTTTATGAAAAAAGCAGGCAATGATTCAGCCGTTTTGGAATGTAATATGGATTTCTGAACACACAGCAAGCCCTCTAGTGATTCCAATGCCAATGGTCCAAAGAAAAGTCCTTGAATAGCAATGAAGTAGAATAATAAAGGAAAAATTGATGAATTTGAATTCAAATATTTTAAGAGATTTATGCATTTCATTATAACAGCAAAGAGCAACAATAATCCTTTGGGATTGTTATGGTTAACTGCAAATATATATAAATATCACTCTAAGTGGTTTTCATACCTTATGTATAAAACCCATAATAACCTATGAGAGACCTAATAGTTTTCATCTTTTATGCCATTTTATCAAACATCCAGTAAATGATAAAAAACTTTTATGCAAGTTTTTCTGACATAATTCATAAAAAGGTCAAAATAAAGTGTGAATATTAAAAAAATTTTCAGGGGCTGGGGAAGTGCTCAGTGGTACAGCACTTGCCTGGCATGTGCGAAGCCCTGGGTCAGATCCTCAGCACCATATAAAATAAATAAATAAAATAAAGATATTGTGTTCAACTACAACTAAAAAATAAATATTAAAAAATAGAATTTTCATAACAGGACAGTCATTATAACCGAGGAGTAGTGTAAACATTTAAAGAAGGCAGCAAAATCAGACTCATCAATGATATTTATATTTTAGCACACATACAAAACGGCAACTTTTTATACATTAAGACAGAATTGTTCATGTGAACAGAAATAAAAAATATATTCAATTGGGGAAAATTATAAATCAACTGGGGGTTGGCTTTTTATATTACTGACATACACACACTGAAGAATAAAGGACGAAGAGCTCAGGTTGTGTATTTTCTTTTCCTTTCCTGCATCGTCTGCTCCGAGCTGTGACTTTGACTCTAAGGAAGGTGAGCGTGTGTAACTCCCGCCTCTGTAACCCAGAACGCGGGCAGGCGAGGGCGCTGCAGGACCCACGTGCTAATCACGGTCCCTTGAGCCATGGTTTCTCTAGGACCCACCAGGTGGAGACCGCCGGATCCTGCTGGCCCGTCTCAGCTCAGAGGCTTGAGGCCTGGCAGCCTCCAGATGGACAAGTAGGCCGAAGGCCACCAACCCCTAGACAAGGCCCTGCCGCAGGGAGAGCAGGATTCCTGCTGAGACCTCCTTCCCACCCCTTCCTCCTGACCTGTGCCCTCTCCTGAGGCCAGAGCCCTCCGGTTAACCCTAACCCTCTGCTAATACTCTGGCCTGTTGGCCTTTCTTTTCTGATGTATCCCTTTCATAGCTTTACTGCACAGCCAGCCCCATCCCTCAGGGAGGTGACACCAGGAGGCACAGTAAGGTGGAAGCCAGTGGAAGCACAGGTGACTAGGGTCTGATTCAAAACCTCCAATAGCAAGGCCAATGTCTCCCGGCAAACAAGAGTGGGGATTTCCCCTCTCCAAAACAAGCGCCAAGCCTGAAGTCACAAAAAAATGAATTTCTGCATCAAATATGATGGTTTATACAAATTATTTTTAAAATCCTGATAAAATACTTAATGATAAAAAGAAAGAAATTAACTTGGGGAAGTCATTAACCATGGGGAAGAATCTGTCACAGAAAGTTTAAACCAAGCAAATAAGGTGGAATTTACTGTAATAGGAGAAACTTGTTTAAAAGGAGCATGCAAAAATGAACACACCATCACTGCAGGGTTATCAGCGCCCCAAACAAAGTGAAATAAAAAGTGCCCACCAGTTTTATGTAAAGCGTGAGATGATCACATCTCCCGTGCTCTGTAGGCACCCACAGGGTGGCACTTTCCTAGCATTCTGGAGAATGAATCTCTAAGTAATTTTCTCTTCTGTCAGAACTTGGGTACTTTGGCAATGCATGTTATCCCCATCAATATGCCTTCTGTCAACTCTCTTAAAGGCGATGCAGCATCCAGATGGAATGTCAACAAAGCATGGCTTATTGTACAACATCTATGAAAAAGCACTGCAGAGACTGAGGCAACTCCCACCAAAACACTGAGGACACAGGACAGCTCAGCATATGCAAATAAATAAATGTAGTACACCACACGTACAGAACCAAACTAAAAAAGACAAGATCACCTGAACTGATGCAGAAAAAGGCTTCAGTGAAATTCAACCCCACTTCTTGATAAAAATCCTTAATAAACTAGGGATAGAAGGAACTTACCTCAAATCATAGTGGCTACATATGACAACCACAAAGCCAACAGCATGATGAGTGTAAAGAAATGAAAGCACTTCCTCGAAAACCAAGAACAACATGAGAATGTCCACACTCATAAATTCTGCTCAATGTCATACTTCTATTTTTAGCTGGAGCATTTAGCAAGGGACAGAAATAAAATGGACACAAATTAAAAAGGAAAAACTCAAAATACCTATATTTGCAAAGAATATGATCCTTCCTATACTTAGGAAATTCTGAAACCTTCAACAAAGAATCCCAGATCTGATCAAAAAATCCAACAAAGTAACAGAATAAGAAAATCAATGCCAAAATCATTAGCTTTTTTTTTTTTTTTTTGTACTGGGGACTGAACTCCATGTACTCAACCACTGAGCCACATTCCCAGCCCTTTTTCATATTTCATTTAGAGACAGGGTCTCACTGAGTTGCTGAGGCTGGCTTTGAATTCACGATCCTTCTGCCTCTGCCTCCCCAGCCACTGCGCCCATCCTAACCAGAGCTTTTCTGTACAATAATCTGCTGAAAAAGAAATTAAGAAGCCCATTCCATTCAAAATAACTTTAAAAAGTAAAATGCTCAGGAATAAATCTGACAACAGAAGTGAAAAACTTTTACAAGCAAAATTACAGACCACTGAGTGAGGCAGAACAGGATGCAAGGAGAAGGGAAGACTCCCGGTGTTCATGGAAAAACTCTAAAGACTCGAGGCAACCCCCTCCAAATACCAATGAGATTCTTCACAGTAGACAAATAATCCTAAAATTCACATGGAATCCTAAAAAGTCCAGCAAGTAAAGCAGTCCTGAGTAAAAACAGTAAAGCTGAAGGAATCACAATACCCGACTTCTGATTACAGACAGAGCAACAAAACATGGTGGTGCTGGAATAAAAGCAGACACAAGAATAAGCGATGGAACAGAGGAGAGAACAGACAGAGCCTCACGGCTGTGATCAGGCTGTGATCATTTGACAACCGACAAAGGCCAAAATAACAAACATTAGAGAAAAGAAGTCCTCTCTAACAACTGGTGCTGGGAACATGGGGATGTCTGCATGTCAAAGACTGAGCCTACATTCCTATCTCTAAACCTGCACAAAGGTCAACCCCAAATGGGTCAAGGCCTAAGACCAGAAACTTCACAGCTGCTACAAGAAAACTAGGAACAGTCCAACATAGTGCACAGGATTTGCTTCCCCACTAGGATCTTACAGTTCAGTAAATAACCAAGAATCAATAAATGAGGGTTGGGGAAATATCTCAGTTGGTAGAGTGCTTGCCTAGCATGTATAAAACCCTGGGTTCAATCCCCAGCACCACAGAAAAAAAAGAATCAATAAATGAGTTGGCATTAAACTAAAAACCTTCTGCATGGCAAAGGAAAAAAACATCAGCCAGAATAGATAGCCTACTAAATGAGAGAAGATCTTTGTCATTTACTACTGATTAATATCCAAAATACAAAATGAACTTAAAACCAGAAAACAAAACAACCCATTCAGCTGGGCATGGTGGCTCATGCCTGTAATCCCAACGGCTGAGGAGGCTGAGGCAGGAGGTTCCTGAGTTCAAAGCCAGCCTCAGCAACAGCAAGGTGCTAAGCAACTCAGTGAGACTCTGTCTCTAAATAAAATACAAAATAGGGATGGGGATGTAGCTCAATGGCCAAGTGACCTTGAGTTCAATCCCTAGTACCAAAAAAAAAAAAAAAAAAAAAAAAAAAAAAATCAAACAAACAAACAAAATAAAACATTCAATAAAATAAATATTTCTCATCTCTCAAAAAAATAGCACAGGGCTGGGGAATGTGGCTCAAGTGGTAGCTCGCTTGCCTGGCATGCGTGCGGCCCGGGTTCGATCCTCAGCACCACATATAAACAAAGACGTTGTGTCCGCCAAAAACTAAAAAATAAATATTAAAAATTCTCTCTCTCTCTCACTCTCTTAAAAAAAATAGCACAAATAGCAAACAATTATAAAGAAAATGTTCCAAATTTTTAACAATCATGGAAATGCAAATCAAAAGTTTCCTAAGATTCCACATCACTCCAGTTAGAATGCCAATCATCAGGACTACAAATAATAAATAATAAATGCTGACAAGGACATGGGAGAAAGGGAGTACACACACAACACTGCTGAGAATATAAATTAATACAACCACTACAGAAATCAGTGTGGATGCTTCCTCAGAAAACCCGAAGAACTACTACATGAGCCTCGGGATCTACCTTAACAGTTTGGAGATGGATTCCCATGCTTACAGCACCACAACTCACAACAGCTGTTATGGGACTAGTCTAGGTGTCCATCAGTAGATCAATGGAAAAAGAAAGTGTGGCATATACATACAAGGAAGTTTCATTCAGCCAAAAAAAATAAAATTATGTCACTTGCAGAAAAATGGATGGAACTGGGAACATCATTTTCAGTGTTTAAATAAGCCAGACTCAGCAATTATTGTAAATTTTCTGTCATATTTGGAAGCTAGAGAGAAAAAAGAGAAAAAGGATCTCATGAAAAAAAAGAGAGACCATTGGGTAGAGGAAGGACTATGGAAGAGGGAGGGGAGGGCAAAGGGAGACACTGGGAATGACAGTGATCAATATATTTTCTGTGCCTCTGGACTTAACCCACATTGAAACACTACTATTCAATAAAATTAATACATATCAGTGAAAATTTCATTAAAATTCCACTGACACTTAGTATTTTTGCCCCAATTCTGGTTCCAATTTCAAGGTGAAAACTCGTTGAAAATCACACATAGCTTAAATATGGCTTAAATAATCAAGGTATTACATTTTCCTGAGGCCAGAGAAAATGGTTTCAATTTATTTTAATTTCCAGTTCCATGAAACCTAATTATAATGACCTTGAGTTCATAACAAGTGAATAGTAAAATAAATGTGAAAGATATATGTGGTTTCAAGTGAGAAATAGTGAATTAGATTAACAAGGAATTAAACCTGGTTTTAAAACAGAGATCAAGTTGATATAAATCTGAACAGGGAAAACAATACTAATGATGCCCCAAAATAGCTCCCAAAATATAATAGAGAAAAAGGAGACTTAAAATTATAACTGGCTTCTGAATTAGGTTTGTAAATATGTAGAACTGATGAAGCATTTCTCCTACACAGGAAACAACAAAAATGATGGAAAAACCACAAAGAAGGTTGGGACACAGCTCAATGGTAGAGTGCCTTCCCTGCATACTCAACATCCTGGGTTTCATCCTCACCCCACAGAAGAAAAAGGAGCTCAAAAGTTAAAATAAATGATATTTTCTGAACTCATAAGAGGAATAATACCATAACACAAATAATCTGGTATTTTGAGGACACAGAGGCCTGCAGAAGACAAAGGCTACAATGACTATTAAGAAAACTGTTAAACTAGTAAAATGAACTGAGTGTTTTGAGCCAGTTCCCGAGTCCATGTGCAGGTGGTGAGTGTTAAAGTGAAATCCTCCGGTGTACAGACAAAGGGTCCCCTCCATCATGCTTGTTTGTCCTCAGGAACCTAAAATGCCCATCAGAGAAGTCAGGGCAGGATCCTGGGGGTCTTTCCCCCTGGTGCTGAGGAGGAGAGCTCCAACCACTGCTGCACTTAGGAGCCACCTCTCACACACAACTTTAGAGGACAACACCTCACGTGCAGTGAGGTAATATCAAACCTGGGCCTTGGGGCACTATGAGAAATCACCACAGCAGGGTGAGGGACCCAGCCACCAGCAGGTCAGACATGCACACCTCCTCGTCCTCTACCCATAAACCTGAGACCACTGAAAACCATCATTAAACAGATAATCATCTAATGCTCAGAGGGTAATCACCACATTGACAAAGGCTGATACCAGTTACACCTGGACTGGACTGGACTGACACAAGCCCCACACTCAAGTCTAGGGAGCACAGCTCATCAATAGGCTTTAAAATGCTTCCCGAACCCACTATTCTACTTAACACCCTGCCTTCAACAAATAGTTTCAACTGCGTTTACACAATTTTGTCTTTATTTGCAATGTTGGTTATTTGATTTCCTTTTCATTCCCGTTAGAATTTTAGTGTCAGTTGGCCAATTTCAACAAAAAGGAGATTGGTATTTTGACCTAATTACACTGAATTTTCAAATGCATTTTGGGATACTGTGATTTTAACAACATTAAAATTTTGGTCATTAGGGCTGGGGCTGGGGCTGAGCAGTAGAGCACTCTAGCACCTGCAAAGTCCTGGGTTTGATCCTCAGCACCACATATAAATAAGGAAAAAGGTATTGTATCCAACTACAACAATAACAACAAAATAATTCAAACAAATTTTGGTCACTAAATATCAGCTGCTTTTCCATTTGTTTTACATCTCTTTCTTACTTTTCAGACATTGCACATATACTTTTATTTCAAATTATGTTTTTCACACAGTAGTGAATGTAACTGTGTCAATTTTGAGACTGATCACTGCTAGTATAAGAAACCTACATAATTTTTTAAAAATATAATTATATATACCCTGTAACCCATGACCTTGATAAAATGATTTCTTAGTTTTAGTGTTTTGTGTGATAATTCTTGAAATATTTTATATTCAGGATGATATCATCTCTGTAGGCTATTTTGCTCTTTGTTGTCCGTTCATAATTTCCAGAATGATGTCACAGAAGCCATAAAAACATGTTTTCTCTTTTCCAATGTAAAGTGTAAAGCATTCAGATTTTCACCATTAAAAACAATGTTAACTGTAGGTTTTTCATGACTCACTTTAGCAAAGTGAAAAAATTTCCTTTTAATCCTACTTTACCACATATTTTACCACGGACATTTAACAAAAGCTTTTTTCAAGTGATTTTTATAAATTAAAAAAAAAAACATGGTGTATTACTTGATTGGTTTGGGATATTAAATAAAATCAGTATTTCCAGCATGTCCCTCAGCCCTGGTGTCAGATCTCCCTTAATGCACTTCACCTTGGCCTGCAGGTGTCTTAGAAGGTGAGTCCACACCACCAGAGTGACAGGTGCTCTGCAACCTCCCTCCTGTCTACTTTTGTTATCTGGTAAATCTGGCCTAACAGATGATAATGTTTCCTCTCTTACTATTGGAAGTGATCTTGAACGACTGGTACCGATTCCTATTAAATACTTGGCAGAACTCATCAGTGTTTGGGAACGCTGTTGTTGGTGGTGTTTTTTGTTTTTGTTTGTTGTTTGAGATATGCCCTTGCTCTGCTGCCCAGGCTGCCCCTGACCCCTGGACTCATGGTTTCTCCTTCCTCAGCTTCACAAACAGCTGGGATTACAGGTATGAACAGTCACGTGCAGCTTCTGAGCTTCTCAGGATATTATTTATAATTGAGTTAGTTTTTACTTTATACATCTATTTTATATTTTTTCCACATATAAGTCAACTGGTGTATTCTATTTATTCTCGAATTAACTTTCAAAACTCAAGTATAGCTAAGAATTTGACAGCAGGTTTTAAAATTCCATGTTTCTAGACATTTCACAATTGAAATGAGATAATAAAGAAGAATAAAGTTGGGAAATGGGGACTTGGCAATGTGTGAATCCCCCCACGTCTCAAGATGCCTATTGAGGGATGGAGAATATGCAAGGTTTATTTTTACATCTGTGACATAAATGAGGTATACTCCATGTGTATATAAACCATGTTTTCTGATGCATATATTAAAGTGCTTACCTAAACCACTAAAGTTACTCTTTATATTATTGCAAAGCTGTGTAATATGCAACTTTAATTTACACTGCGAAGGAAAGAAATAAACAAGAAAGAAGTAAATTAGAAAGCTAGGCTACTTGGCCTAATTTTACCCAACTTTAAAGATGTATTCCAAAGCTTGAAAAAAATCCTATCTCTATTTTACTTTAAATTAATTAATACACAAGAAAATAGTATGGCAATTCTCTTTGGATCCATCACCTGCTGATTTGAGTCGTTAGTAGATTATATTACAGTTATTTGCTATTGTGCAAGGCCTATCCCTATCACAAGACCTATCCCTGGGGATCTCTTTTACTATGTATGCTCTGGATTGTTCCTATTAAAATATATTTTTTGATCCTAAAAATTACCCCTACGAGTCTCTTCTTCAAAACCAAGTAACTCTTTTTTGACTTTCTCAGAGTTCTCACCCCTCACTTTGAAAACCCAAGTCTCCCGTCCTCAGAGTTGTTTTCCACTCTTGTATACAATTATTGTCATACTCTCTGGGGACCTTTCAATACTGAGTAACTGCAGGCTTGGGCGAGTTAAATGGTACCTGGTGTTCTGCCTTCCAGGATATGAACTGCTATTCCTGAATCGTAGCCACTAGGGGACCTGAGGCAAAAGTATCATAAATTTGAAGCCAGCCACAGCAACTTAGTGAGAACCTGTCTCAAAATAAAATAAAAAAGGGCTGGGGATGTGCTCAATGGTAAATCACCTCTGAATTCCATTCCCAGTACTCACGTCCCCTCCCCACCCACACACAGAGCAATCCCTGTCTTCTTCTATGATATTAAAGACCTCAAAGACAAAGAAATGAAGCTTGGGGACACTAGGTCTTCCCCCAAAAAGCCGTGTATTCCAGTTTTCAATGCTCAAGATTTCAAATCTTTGTAAACATTATTCCTAAGAATTTTGATATTATTGTCACTAGAATTGGTTCCTTAATTTTATGTTTGGATTGCCTTTTTCTTGTATACATTAAAAACAACTGCTGGGCCAGGCATGGTGGCGCATTCCTGCCTCAGCAGCCGGGGAGGCAGGAGGATCATGAGTTAAAAACCAGCTTTAGCAACTAAGCGAGGCCTTAGCAACTTAGCAAGAACCTATCAAAATAAAAACAAAAAGGGCTGGTGATGTGGCTCAGTGGTTAAGCACCCCTGGTTTCAATCCCTGGTACCAAGAGAGAGAGGGGCAGAGAGAGAGAGAGAGAGAGAGAGAGACAGAGAGAGAGAGAGGTGGGGGGGAGTGGAGAAGGTGGCAACCAGAAGCTTGATAGTGTCAAGGAAGTAAAAAATTAAAAACAGTGTATAGGTCGGTCTGTAGGAAATTCATGTGGTTTAACTGACTGCTGATTTTGAAAGTTAGCCTCCTTTGTTAGTAGCACATGGAACACTCCCTAAAATAGATCATATTTTATGGTACAAAGTAAATCTTACCAAATTAAAAAAAAATAGAGAATTCCTTATATCCTATCAGATCATGATGGAATGACATTAGAAATCAATAGAGATAAAAAACAGAAACTACTCTAATCCCTGGGGATTAAATAATATTCTTGAGTGAAGAGCCCTGAACCACATAAGAGTCTCAGCTGAATTCTACCAAACTTATTTAAAGAAGAATTAACACCAATCCTTCTCAAATTACTTAATAAAATAGAAAAGAAGGGAACACTGCCAAATTCATTCTTTGAAACCATTATCATCCTGATTCTAAAACCGGACAGACACGTCAAGGAAAGAAAACTTCAGGCCAATATCGTTGGTGAGCATAGATGCAAAAATTCTTTATCCTGGTAGCGAGGATGGAACTCAGGGCTGCCCAATTACCAAGCCACATCCCCAGCCCTTTTTATTTAGTTGCTTAGGGCCTCACTAAGGCTGGCTTTGAACTCATGATCCTCTCTCCTCAGGCTCCCAAGTTGCTAGGATAACAGGTATGTGCCACCATGCCTAGGAAACTTCATTAAAAAACACATTAAGATGATAGTGCACACTGATCAAGTAGATTTCATTATAGGAATGCATGGTTGGTTCACCATACACAAACCAATAAATGTAATTTGCCACATAAATTGTGATAAGGACAAGAATCATATGATATCCAATAGATGCAGAAAAAAACATCTGACAAAATCCAGCACCCATTCATGTATAAAACACTAAAAAAATTTAGGGACAGAAGTGTTAGATACAGAAAATGAAAAACTCCAACACAGTGTGGCCTGGGAAAAGGGGATAAAGCAGAAAGCCACATGCTGAGGGCACTAATCTCTTCCAAGACAAGCCTATTCCCAGTGCTGGCCACAAACCCCAACCCAAAAGTCCAAATTCCTGAGGCCCAAACAGACACACTCACTAAATCACCTCTCAGTAGAATCTACATGAGCTCAACTCCTCCTGTGGCCAGTGGCTCGTTTTCCACAAGGAAAGTGGGTCCATCAGAGGCCTCACACCTTCCTGCAGGAGACTTCCTTCCTGTATAAAAATCTGAGATGACCCATGAAGTTTGCGTCTGGCCTGGCCTTTCCAGCAGTGTAAAGGCCACAGGTGACAAAGCCACTGCATGGAGGAAAACCAGAAGCATTTCCCCTAAAACAAACAGCAAAACACCAAGCATGTCCATTCTCACCACTCCTATTCAGCACAGTCCCTGAAACTCCAGCCACAGCACTCAGGCAAGAGGAGAAAATTAAAGGTATAAAAATAAGAAAAGAAGTCAAACTATCTCTGTTTCCTGTTGATATATTAAAAAAACAACAACAACAACAATAAAAAACCCTCCACCAGAAGACTTCCAGAGCTGATACACAATTTTAGTAAAGGATATAAAAGTAACATACCTCAATCATTTTCCTATACTCCAATAATGAATCTACTGAAACAGAAATTAAGAAAACTATCCCACTCCAATAACCTTAAAAACAATAAATATTTTGAATTAATCTAAGGAAGGAGATGAGAGAACTCTACGTGAAAAGTGCTGAGCACTGAAGGAATTGAAGAAGACCTTAGAAGACGTCTTTGGACAGGCAGAATTAATACTGTCAAAATGCTACACTACTAAAATGCATTACACAGATTAACGCAGTCCCTACTACCAAAATCCCAATGACATTCTTCACAGAACTAGAAAAAACAGTTCTAAAATTCACTTGGAAGAAGAGAGCCAGAACAGCCAAAGCAATTCTGAGCAAGAAGAGCAACGCTGGAGATCCAACTGTACCAGACCTGGATGTACCACAGAGCATGGTATCCAGAGCATGGTATCGGTGCCTATGGTACCAAACAGCATTAAGTCTAGTGGAATCAAAGACACAGAGACATACCCACAGAGGTAGTCACCCGATGCTTGGCAAACACACAGGTTGGAGAAAAGAAAGCCTTTTTCACAAATGATGTTGAGAAACGGGATGACCCCATCCCTCATACTATACAAAAGTCAACTCAAGTGAATCAAAGACCCAGGAATGAGACCAGAAACTACACTGCTAGAACAAACACACTCAACACTCCAACAGAGAGGCACAAGCATCAGCTCCTTAACGAGACCTCTAAAGCTTAAGAAATAAAACCAAGAATCACTAAGTGGGATGGTGTCAACTTAAAAAGCTTCTGCACAGCAAAGTCAACAATTAATGGGCAAACTGAACAGACAAATCCCCAACAAGAAATACAATGGCCAGTAAATATACGAAAAATGGCCAACATCTCTAGCAATCAGAGAAATGCAAATCAAAACTACACTAAGGGACTGGGACTCAGTGGCAGAGCACTTGTCTAGGATGTGGGAGGCACTGGGTTCAATCCTCAGCACCACATAAAAATAAACAAATAAAATAAAGATATTCTGACCATCTACAACTACCAAAAAGAAAAAAAGAAAACTGCATTAAGATTTCATCTCATTTCAATTGAATGGCAATTATCAAAGAATAAAGACACTAATAAATGTGGACAAGTGTGTGGTGAAAAGTGTACTCATACATTGCTGGTGGAACTGCAAGTGAGTAGGAAAACAATATGTAGACTCCTCAAAAACACTAGGAATAGAAGCACCATCGGACCCAGCGATCCCACTCCGGTACATGCACAAAAGCTCTAAAGTCAGCACATTATAGGGATGCAGCCACACCAGTGTTTCTAGCAACACGACTCACACTAGCCAAGCACAGGGGCCCGTCAACAGATGGATGGATGTAGAAAATGCGGGATACAGACACCAGGGAGTATTACTCAGCCTGGCATGCGTGCGGCCCAGGTTTGATCCTCAGCACCACATACAAACAAAGATGTTGTGTCTGCCAAAAACAAACTAAAAAATATTTTTTAAAAAAAATTCTCTCTCTTAAAAAAAAAAAAAAGAGAGACATCAGTACACTAGGGCAAAAGGAACAGTGGGAGAGGAGAGCAAAGATAGAGGAAGTACTGGGGATGAACTAGAGAAAATCTCTCATGCTTGAATTGAAGTGGCACCCCCTTTCTCCACAGAAAAGCTCTCTTCACCATGGCTGATTTTAGAACTGTCAGCAAAAGAGTCCACTGTAGATAAACTTCCTATTTTCATGTCACCCTGTTTACTTGGCCACTGGCCGAGAAGATGCCAGCACTCCAGGTGCTGGACACCCCCTTACTAGTTTTCACAAACGTATCCAGTACAGTACTTTGAAGAAATGTGCAAACAAGGCCTCTGGCCTTGAGCTGGGCTTCACAGAGATGTCTACATTTTTAAGATAAGTTACAAATGGGCTCCATGGTAACAGATGGCAGGGGGAGGATAGAAAGAAGAGAAGAGGCTCTCCCCTTCTCAGGTGTTGTCCTTGAAGAGTTAACTTGCCCAGAACAGTGAAAGAAAAAGCTGCTTTTATGTGAACTTCTGTAGACAGTGAACTTCTGAGCCCCTCCCCCCTCACATGCTGGGTATAAAACTCTGAAACTACCTGAACTCGGGATTCAGGGGGATTGATTGATTAAAGCAAAGGCTGTACCCTCTGAACCTGGCTGCAGCCAAATAAAACTGTTTCCTGCTATCTTCGGTGCCTTGCCTCATTTGACAGTATAATTAGGTCAAAATGAACCCTAATATTATGCATAACTAAAGTGAAGTCAGAAACAAAAATAAGTACTCATTCTTTACTAACTTGTGAAAATGGTATTTGTATATACAAGTTCTGATATTCTAGGTAGGAGATGAGTACGTCATTTTTGCTTTCTTACATCATTACCAATATTCTAACCAATGTCACTGGGCCAAATAGATGACTATTATTAAAAAATAATAACATTTGGTCCTCATCTCATCCCATACTAAAGGTCCATAGATTTAAAAAGCAAAAATTAATTTCAAAGAAAAAATTTGTTACTGTGCTATTAAAAAAAACATTCTTACATTGAATATTTTAAGAGCATGAAATTTAAAAAAAAAAAGTTTAATAAACGGGTATAGAACTTCCACTGAATCAGTAGGCCCCATGTCAAATACTGCTGCTGAGAATGCTCGGAGGTTAGACACCCAATGGGACCCTCTGTGGTGCCCTTCAAGCAGAGGTTCACAGTGGTCGATCACGAGAGGTGCTATGTGCCCGTGAGAAAACCACTGACATCTCAGAACAGAAAAGCAACCCAGGAGATTCACAACATCTTTACAAAGAGAACGCTCAAAAGACAACTAAACAGAAGTCAACATGGCTGAGAGAAGTGGGCATTCAAGATGCAGGACCACTGCACTCACCAGGGGTAACAAGGATGACAAAACAAATCACCAATTAACAGATGAACAACTGCAAAGGAGTGACGCAGTGGCCCTGCCAGACACTGCTGTGGATGCCCAGTGGTGGAGCTCCTGGGAAGAGGGCCTGGTGCCACCTACCCAGGCACACCCTGGGGACCATCAACTCCACTCCCAGGCAGAACAGAGCAGCACAAAGGATTCCAGGAGAAAGGTCTAAAGGCCAGTGTCCCCGCTGCCTTTGTCACCTCAGGTGGGCTGCCTCCACCCTGCCTAGGCTCCAGGACCTGGCCCCTGGCCAGCTGAACATGCGGGGCATTAGAGAAGAGTGTGGAGCCACTGGTGGGCTGGCTGCAGAACCTGGAGAGGCCCAGGTGGGGAAG
Source organism: Callospermophilus lateralis (assembly GCF_048772815.1). Classification (NCBI taxonomy): domain Eukaryota; kingdom Metazoa; phylum Chordata; class Mammalia; order Rodentia; family Sciuridae; genus Callospermophilus; species Callospermophilus lateralis. The sequence goes on from NC_135321.1 coordinate 65,343,913, forward strand.
GCGCAAGGTGGGGGGAGGAGGACACAGGGGAGGAGGACGGAGGGAGGAGCAGGGGGACATCCCCCAGGGTGGGTGGGAGCAGGAGCAGGGGAGGGGGGGATCAGGGTGATGGAGGCTGTGCCAAGAGAGCTCCTCCAGAAGGGGAGGAGGGGGTCCCTGCAGAAGACAGGAAATGGGGTGGCAGAGTGAGCCCCAGGCAAAGGGCTGGGGGCAGGAAGCCCCCAGGGGCTGGGGGTGGGGACACTTGAGGGTGGGAACCTCTCCTGGCTCTCTCCTCTGGCTCCAGAGTGCCACTTTCTCCTTCTCCCCAGCCTCACTCGGCCTCCCTGAACACTGTCCCCACCCTCATCTGCCACTGTGACCCTCAAACCTGCCATCCCAGTGCCCAGCTGGCCCTGCCTCTCCTCCCCTCCCGGGCTCATCCTCCCAACCCCACATAGACCACAGGACTTTCTTCTTGAGTAGCCCCTCCTACCTGTACTCTGCACCTCCACCTCATACCCTAGACCATCCCTTTCCTGCCTGATCCCCAGATCTCAGACCCCTCCCTTAGATAGCCATGGGCCAGGGTGGGCCAGGGTGGGACCAGCCCACAGTTGCCCCGGTTAACTTCCCTTTTGGTAAAATTTACATAATAAGTTGTCACACTTCTGTTTTCTTGTTTTAAAGAACACTCCAAGAGTACTAGTTAAAACAAAAAAGTAGTAGTTATCGCTAACAGGAAGCAGTCAGTACATGCAGTGGAACCATAGTAAGGTCACCGGTTTACTTTAAATTACTTTTAAAGTGTTCTTTGTTATTGTTGCCCTGGATGAGTAAATAACAGATAAGCTGCTTAAAAAAAAACAAAAACAAAAACAAAAAAAACCCTGGCACACAGACCTGAGAGTAGCAAGCAGAGATAAAAGGAGCTAATTAGGGAGCTGGTTGGGGAAATGCATCAAAAAAGAAGGATTAACAACTCTCAACAGGGTCCACCTAGACCAGGGCCAAGCCAGGAGTCATGGCCACAGATGCCTCCACAGTCTTGGAAGGGAGGCAGGTTTCATTAGTAACATGCGCTAAGGTAAATTCTGACTAGCCTGGCCCCAAAACTAGAGGAGGATGAATGTAGATAAAATGCCCTGAGGACGGCCACCATGGCAGTTCTGAAGAGGACCAATTAGGGTCAAAACCTGGGCCCTGGACATGAAGGAGGAGCTGCGCACCTGACGGTCCTGGCTCTCAGCAGTGCTCTCTGCCTGGGCCTCACTCTGCTTTTACTTACTTTCACCTCACACTTATACTAAAGTGCTCTTGTCTGACTTTTGGTGTCAGACTTTAAATTGTCTTTTGTGGGAACACAAGCAAAATATAAAACATTAACAGTTTTTGTCTTGTTTTAATAAAAAAGAGAGCTATAGGGCAGATGAGGTGGTATATGCCTGTAATTCCAAGTACTTGTGAGGCCAAGACAGGAGGACTGCAATCGCAAGGCCAGCCTGGGCAAATTAGTGAGGTCCTGTCTCAATTCAAAATTTTAAAAAGGGCTGGGGATGTAGCTTAGCGGAAGTACGTTCTTGGCTTCAATCCCAAGAACCATACAAAAATTTAATTGTTTTCAAAGTTACACAAAAAGACATGTTAAAAAATGTACAAACTGGATAACATTAAAATAAAATTTCCATCATAAAATGATAATTAAATTGTACAATAAAATTTCCGTCAACAAATGATACCATTAAATGGTACAAAGGAAGTGACAGCAGGAGAAATTAATTACTTCACATATAACTAAACTTTTAATAAGAAAGGAAAAGATAAAGACCCCAAACCAAGGCAGGCAAGAGACTGCATAGCCACTTTATATGAAATATCTGTGTTCAATAATCATAAAAAGCTCAACATCTTTAAACATTAAAGATATAAAAATAAAATTAGATAAAATTAATCACTGTTGATGAAGATTTGGAACAAATAAATTCTCATTAACTGCAGACAGAGCGGAATGAAGATACATGAAGCTCCCCCCAGTAGCAGACTTGCAGCAACAACTGCAAAGTGAACCATGATGATGTGTAAGGATACAGCGGTATAGATCCCAACACCTGAAATCCAGGGTGGGGAAACAGAACGCACACGAAAGAAGAGGTAAATAATACAGCATGGGAAAAATGGTCCGGTTCAACAAATATATAAAACACCACTAAGTATTACATAGATGCCACGTTCATGTGAGACCTCACATACATACATCTTTTAAAAGGAAATATGTAGAACACTCATCAGAAAATAAAAATTTCTGGGAGTACTTGAAAGACTAAATTATATACACCATGTATAGATAAAACTCATCACTAAAAAAATAATAATTTTCCCCAAACTAATCTATAGTATAAAAAATTTTAATATGCTGGACTGGGGTTGTAGTTCAGTGTAGAGCACTTGCTTAGCACGCGTGAGGCACTGGGTTTGATGCTCAGCACCACATAAAAATAAATAGATAAAGGCATTGTGTCCATCTACAACTAAAAAAAATTTAAAAAAATAAATTTCAACATGCTTGTCTTTTAATGAAAAAGGGTTTAAAGCAGGTTTTTCTAAAATTCTCCTGGTGGTAAAGCATACTGATTTATAACAGCAAATGAAGTAGTTTTCAGTACCTAAATTATATACACTATATACATTAATTATATACATAATGTGTAAATTATAGGCACTAATTTATAAATTATAGGCACTAATGTATAATACAAAACCATAATATTGCAATAATAAAGACCAAGGAACCATAATACAAACAAAACCATAATTAAATCCACATATACACAAACATTTTTGTATTGTTAGGTCCAACTATATATATGAAGAACGACAATAGATGTAAATAGATAAAATTACCAAATGTACAAGTAGGTTGAGCCAGGCAAACAGTTCACCATGTATGTGCAGAATTGAAAGGTCACAGGCTTAAATGCCAGCAGCACAAATAAGAAGCTTTTTTTTTTTTTTTTTTTTTGGTAGCAAGGATTGAACTCAGGAGCACTTGGCCACTGAACCATATCCCCACCCCTATTTTGTATTTTATTTAGAGACAGGGTCTCACTGAGTTGCTTAGCACCACACTTTTGCTGAGGCTGACTTTGAACTCTCATCCTCCTGAGCCGGCGCTCGGCATAAAAGGCTTTTTTCTAACGGGGATTTTTTTTTGGAAAAAGAATATGAGACACCTGATTTTCCCTCCATCTATGGCTACACTGAATAGATGCTCATGTTTGGGGTCCCTTTAAGACAGTCACAAATGAGATTAAAGAATTAGATCCATTGAACAACTGAGAAAATATATACTTTCAAATGAGTAGGAAAATCTGGGGTATACTGGCCATGGTCCTACACTGCAAAATGTCCCATTTCATTGATACAGAATGGGAGCCTAAGACCATACATACCCTAAGTCAAGTTTCCTGTGGCTTGCATTTTAATTTATAGGGCTGGGAGAACAAATATCTGCTTAAGTATCAAAAAGTGGTGATTTTCTATGGTCATGCAAGCACTTCCCAGGCTTCATCACCTGGGTTCAGGGCAGAAGCCTTCAAACCCAACCGCGCATAAGCTTCCCCTTGGAAGATACCTGTCAGCAAGTTCTGCCAAATGCTGTGGCTGACAGCTGAATTTCTATCTTACTTCAGAGATTTAATAGGAAAAAAACAGCATAAACCACTGACAGCCTGAGAGTTCAGCATTTACCTCCCAAACCTCCAACCTCCAACCAAAGCAGCTGAGAGCACGTCCAAATCTCCAGATGGGAAACATGGATTTATTGTTTTGCAAGAGCTTCCATGAGCTATCATCCCCAGCAATGACACAGAAAAGGTGTTAGAAATCATAGATCCCTCTAGATTGCTCTTTCAATGACTTCCTGGCAGCTCTCATTTTAACAAATTTGTTTCAGGAACTCAATGCACAAGTCAGATAGCAGACCTCCTGCAGCCTGAGTACAGATGCTAAAATGGCTAGTACAAAAAAAAAAATTTTTTTTTTGGAAAGATAACAAGCACACCAGCGTATACAGACATAGATAAAAGGAAACCCTTATACAAACGCTGGTGAGAACATAAAGTTAGTACAGCTGTTTTTGGAAACCGTATGAACGTACTTCAAAAAATTAAAAATAGGCCATGCGCGGTGGTGCACGCCCAAAAACCCGGCGGCTCGGGAGGCTGGGGCAGGAGGACCGCGAGTTGAAGGCCATCTCAGCAACTGAGCGAGGCCCTAAGAAATTTAGCAAGACCCAGTCTCTGAATAAAACGTAAAAAGGACTGGGACGTGGCTCGGTGGCACCGCGCCCCGGTTTCAATCCCGCACGGAAACACCGCGGCCAGCGGCCCTCGCGGGGAGGCCGCGGTCCCCCCCCGCAGCCGCCTTGCGGTGGGGGCTGAGGCTGAGCCTCCGCACAGGGCTCCGGCTGTGGGTTCCGGGGACGCCGCGGCCGACCCTCCCTCGCGGGCCGGCCCAAGGACCCAGCCGCGCGCGGGCAGAGGCCAGAGAGACAGCGGGGTCCGCTCGGCCATTTCCAGCGCCCACTGCCGCCCGCCCAGACGAACCGCCGCGCTGTCCGCGGACGCCCCTCGCACACACCATTTCCCAGCCGCAGGGTGTCCGGCCTTCCCCCGCGGAGCTCCGGCGCCTGGCAGCAGAGGAACTCGGGCCTCCCGAGGACGGGTGGCGGCCCGGACGCGCATCCGAGAAATGGCGGGGTCCGGAGACAAAGGCGCCCCCGAGGCGAGGCCCGCCCTCTCCGCACGGGGCGGGCTCCGGATTGGGCAGGTCTTGCCCGCTCGCCTCTGATTGGACAGCGCACCGGACCCCGCCCCCGACCCGGAGCCTGGGGAGCCTGCGGGCTGAGTGACAGCGCGGGAGTCCAACCCCGGAAAGACCGGACGGAGGGCGGCCTGGCGGTTCGGCTCCGCGCGCCCGCGCTGTCAGGGCAGAGCTGGAGTCGGACGCCGGTGCGCCTAACCGTGGGCCTCCGCCCACGCCTTTCCTTTCCTCACTCCCAGACAAGCGCTCACTAACCGCGCGGCTGCTGGACTCACAGGCCCGCCGCCCACGGCGCTGTTCTGAGTTGCTGGGAAGGGAACAAAGGCTCGGCGACAGCCTTTCCACCTCCCTACAGCAGGGGGCTGCCTGCAGCTGGGGGCTCTCTGCAGCAGGGGGCTCTCTGCAGCAGGGGGCTCCAAGCCGGGAAGACTCGTGTATTATGGCGTATATAGTCGCATCAACTCATGGAATAAGTGCATGTATATTATCCAGGAATGGAAATCATATAACGACAATCACTTTGCATTTTTATGTGACTTTTCTGCTCTCTGGTCTTGGGAGGAGGCAGCCTGAACCTTGAACTGGGAAGCAAACCCCTAAAGCAGCGATTCCCGCACAAATAAAATGTGGGCACACGCGTGATTCTGGGTTTTCTATTACATGAAAAAAAAAATTAAAAATAACAGGCCAAGGCCACTTTAATAGGACGTCCTCTTCAGGGCGTCGTCGTTATGTGGACAGCATGAAATTCCCGATGACGTTGGCGGGTGTGGAAGAGCATCCTCGACGGCAGCCACCGCCTCGGCTGCGGGCAGCGCCTCCCGCGACCCCGGGGAGGTGAAGTTCCCGGACGCCTCCTTTGTGTGCCAGAGGTGACGAAATACACTCCCTTGCCAGTATTTTTCCTCGGTGCCAAGGAATAGCAGAGACACTGCCCTGGGAGCGAGCCGGGACCTCCCAACGGGAAGTGTTCCAGAGCAGACCACTGTTTCCCACCTGGCGCTGGGCACGGTTCTCTCCCATTTCAGATGTCATAGAGCAAAGAAAGGAAGATGGGTGTCCCATGTCTTCAGATCTTTCAGCAGTTTAGACTCTAGCGTTTAAATAGATTAAAGGAAATTTTATTTTGCAATTTTCTTTGATCTTAATGGCAGGACTGGGATGTCTGTTTATATGCATACATGTCTACACATGTTGCCGTATAATTCAATACCCTATCAAAAGACCTAACTTTAAATTAGGAGAAAAGAAGAATCAATGCCTATAACACATGTGCTATTTTCCAGATAACTTCTGCACCACATGTGACTCGATTTTGTTTATAAAGGGTGTCTTAGTTATCCATCACTGGATTATAAGCCTTTCTAAAACATTAGCTCATGATTGCACTGATCAATTTAGGCTGGGCTCAGCTGGGGGTCTTTCAGCTGCATGTGGTTAGCTGATAGTTGATAAGATTTCTAAACTTCTGAGGGTAAGCTGACTGTCAACTGGAGCACCTTGATCCTCCTCCCAGTGAGAGCTCCTTCTCCAGCAGGCTGAGATGGGCTTGCTCTCTTGGAAATGGCAGGGTTCTGAAAGCAAAAACACAAGTATTCAATATCTTTTGAGGCTAAGTACTCCACTAAGACTTTCACAATCACAGCTTTATATGAACCATAGCAGAACAGTTATAGAAACTTCATCTATAAGTGCTGGGAGCCATCAGCCAAGTAGGTATGACAATTTCCTTGCCAGCTACTCCCATGCTGTCTAGTGGAAGGACTCCTGAAAGGTGACCTTGCTCAAGGACCAGGGCGGATCCGTGTTTAGGGTGTCCCCGGTTTAGCATAATAGGAGATTAGGGTGTTCCCCCTTTAGAATAGGGCGGTTTAGCATAATAGGAGATTAGGGTGTTCCCCCTTTAGAATAGGGCGCATCCTGCTGCCTGAGTTCCTCTTGAGTTCTTAGGGTCAGATAGTATATTTTGGGAGACAGAAGCCCAGTGGTGGATTTGGGCAGAGAACCTGGATTCCCCCAGAACGTGTTTGTAGACAGCCGGTGTGAGATGGGGAATAAAGAATTGCTGTTTGACTCTACAAGCTGTGTGGTGGCTCGTGATTTGTGCCCAGCCAGAGACTGCGGCATATAAGAAAAGAAAAAATGACAATGAGTGACAAAACATCTGCAGTTCTTTCGTTTTATCTGTACCCATAACCCTGACAATGTGATTTTACTCCCTTTCCTGTCAAAATACAGAAAGTTTCTCAAGACTTGTGGTTCTGCATAATTGAAGGGGCCTTGATCTTTTTACTGCCGAAAGCAGCGGACTTTTTCTGTACCTACAGGAGAAATGCTATTTTTATGTCAATCAATCTGGAATAGTAAAGGACAAGATAAAACAACTCCAACTCCGACAGGACCTTGAACATCAGAAACAACCGCTCTCCTCTACTGAAGGATGGCAGCCAAGTAACCCCCTTCTGGAGTGGGCACTTCCTTCCCTGACCCCTCTCCTTGTCACAGGCCTTCTGTTAATGCTTGCCCCCTGCGTCATTAGATTGGTTCAAGACTAGATCCAAAAAGTCTCTAATCAAACTATAAACCAGCTTTTATTACAGGAATGCCAATCCCTCACCAAAATTGGGGCACTGGGGACAGCATTCCACCACCACTCTGTAGAGAATCAGATGTGACTGCGTTACTATTACTGTCCTTGATGGAGTCTGCCTGCAAACGGGATATTCTGTCAAGGTATAGATAGGTAACAGCGGATATGCTTGAAAACAAGGTGTCTGCTGTCCTTGGGAGGACTTGGCTGCAAACGGGATGTTCTGCCAAGTAGGCTAGGAGGGCGCTAAGAAAAATTTTATTATCTGTTCTTAACAAGAACAGAGCTCAGCATGCTCCAGGCCGAGAGTAGATTAGCCATGAGAAGCGGGTCACTTCTGATTAGAAAGTAAAACTTCTGTGTGCTATGTTTAATTAGCTGAAAGACCTGATTCATTGATGTTGGAAGGCTGCCTTCTTTGTTCACAATACTATAAAAAGATTGCTTGTACACAATAAAGGACTTTTTTTCTGCTGCTGCTTTGCTTGTTCTGCTTCTTCTTTCTTTTCCCATGCTGGCCTGCAAATGAATTACTGCAACACCACTCAACCTCTGTCATCATCATCGGTCCAATGACATCCCACACCCCTATTCAAATGCTGCCCCTTCCCAGCAGGAAGCAGTTATAGAAGATTGACCTAAGTCCCTGTCCCTTAAGGGGCCCAATAAAAACAAAAAAGAGGGGAATGTAAGGTCCTTGCTTAGCATCTGGATGGCCATCTTAAGTGACAGCTGTCATTTAAGGAAAAAGTCTCACTTTCCCACCCAAGGGCTTCCCACCCCTCATACCAGCCCAACCCCCAACCACCCACATTAGACCACGCGGCTCTGATTCCTGATCCTGCCCCATAAACATCCCGAACCCCAAGACTGTGTTGCCCGCTCCGTCTATAGAGAGATGGCCTTTATTCGTCAGCTCTGACAGATGATCTCTGCCTGGGCTCCTCCTGCATTTCTCGCTGGCCCGTCTCTCCTTCCTCGCTTTCCCTTCAGCAAGACAGTTCTGTTATATCTTATTTTTGGTGTGTTCTGAGGGATGAACTCTGGGCACACAAATTGGTGGTTCAGTGGCATTGTTTACATTTTCGGTTTGGGGACAGGTCCTTGCTAGGTGGCCGAGGCTTTCCTAGGGATGGAGGCCCTGCAACCTCGTGGTCACTGCAAAGGATTTCTTGGAAACACACATGAATACTGACCATACGCAGGAACAGCCCTGAACTTGGGTTCTCACTCTGAGGGGTGACCCGTGTGCGCTGGCAGGCGTCCCTACAGGAACGCTGGGCACACTGAGCCTCCCCCACCCCCCCCCCACACACACACCAGGCCCCAGGTTAGGGACGGAGCGCGGCGATGGCGCCCTCTGCTGGCAGCTGTCGTGCCCTGCACGCCACACACAGCTGAAAAGAAAAAAATAGTAAAAAAAAAAAAAAAAAAAGGAGAGTAGAATAAACTAGTTAAAAACAAAGTATACAAAAACTAGTATAAAAGGGAGAAAGGGCAAGAGTTGTTTTCTTCTTTTAAATATTTTTAGTTTTCTATGGACACAATTCGTCCATTTTTTTTTTAATGTTAGCTTTTTTTTTTTAAACAATTGACTTTATTTATTTATTAATATTTGGCGGACACAACACTTTGTTTGTATGTGGTGCTGAGGATCGAACCCGGGCCGCACGCATGCCAGGCGAGCACGCTACCGCTTGAGCCACATCTCCAGCCCCTCGTCCATTTATTTTTAATGTGGTGCTGAGGATGGGCCCTAGTCCTCCCAGGAGCCAGGCAAGCGCTCTACCACTGAGCCCCAGCCCCAGCCCAAGGGGTGTTTTCTTTTGTTTCATCCCTGAGGGCTGAACCAGGGGCACATAGGGGCTCCAGCGTTTTTATTCTTTATTTTGGAACATGTCCTTGCCGAGTCCAGCAGGGAACCGCAGCCCTGCAGAGGATTCTTTTTTTGGACCAGGGACTGAACCCAGGGGCGCTTACCCACTGAGCCACATCCCCAACACTTTTTTATTTTTTTACCTTGGGACAGTGTCTCACTGAGTTGCTTAGGGCCTCACTAAGTTGTTGAGGCTGGCTTTGAACTTGCAATCCTCCTGCCTCAGCCTCCTGAGCCACTGGGATTATAGGTGTGTGGCTCCACGCCTAGCTAGAAGATTCTTTTTTTTTCCCCTAAGATGTTGATGGACCTGTATTTTATTCATTTGTTTATTTGTAGTGCCTCACACATGCTAAACAAGAGCTCTACCACTGAGCCACAACCCCAGCCCTAGAGTATCCCTTTTAAACACACATCTATAATAAACAGATATGGAAACAAAACGACACCTTGATGCAGAATTCACTTTCTGCAAGAGAAACAATATGAGGGTTGTCTTTAGTGGAGGCAGAACTGCTGGAGACCGGCTGAGCCTTCTCTCCTCAGCATGAAACCCGGGGCGTGGATGGGGCGAACCGAGGGCGCCGTCTGCTGGCCGGCGTCCTGCACTGCATTCCCCACACAGCTTGACCAAAAAACTAAAAAAAAAAAAAAAAAAAAGCAAAACAAGTGTATTAAGATGCAAATAATTGAAAATTTCTCGATTGTATTTATACCCGACCTCCACAAGATTTCTGGAAGCATCCTCCTCCTATAATTCAGTATCGAGAAGATTATTTTCTCTCCATGTGAATTTTTTTTTTCTTTTTTTGGGTACTGGGGACTGAATTCACCACTGGAACAAGTACAAGGTCCTGAACTATTAGAAATTATTTCTTAATGCAGACCGTTTAATTTCTTTTTTTCATTTCCCTTTCTTTGGACTGGTATTTATCTTATGCTATTGTGTGATAAACTGAAAATGTTTTGGTTTGTTATATTCTCAATAATCTAATATTTATAGTACTTTCATAGGGAACAGCCTCTTCACTGATCTCATAACTGTCTTCCCTGATTAAGCTGAAACCTCCTTTCCTTTGCTGTCAGGTGACCACAATATGCTTTATGTTTACGACAAGGAGCCTGTTTCTAGCAAACCTCTCACTTTTTGTCCCAACAATTAATTGCTCTCATCAAGTCATTTTTGTTCTTAAACTTATTTTTATGTAACTGGTGAAATATGAACTCTAAAAGAAATCATTGTTTCCCAAAAAATCAAGGTGAATACTTTGGAAAGACTAAAAAGTGAGTCATTTAAAAAATTGCTACCAGCTGGCCATGGCGGAACACACCCAGCAGTTTGGGAAGGTGAGGCAGGAAGACAACAGCCTCAGTGACTTAGTGAGACCCTGTCTCAAGATAAAAATTATCAAGGATTAAGGATGTAGCTCAGTTTAGAGCACCCCTGTGTTTAGTCCTAGTTCGAGGAGTGGATGGAATGTCACCAACTTAGATATTGGGGGGAAACTACAAAAATGTGGGGAAAATTGTTAGGAAAAAGAGTTACAGGTTTTTATCTTGTTCTGCTTTGCCACGGCACCCCCATTGAACCCAGGGTCTGTGCTGAGCTATGTCTCCAGTCTCCTGATTCCTTTTATGTATTCTGCATTTTAAATTTTTTTTTGTGGGGTGGGGTACCAAGGATTGAACTCAGGAAACTCAACCACTGAGCCACATCCCCAGCCCTATTTTGTATTTTGTTATTTTTTTAGGGTCTCACTGAGTTGCTTAGCGCCTCGCTTTTGCTGAGGCTGGCTTTGAACTCGCAATCCTCCTGCCTCAGCCTCCCAAGCTGCTGGGATGACAGGCGTGTGCCCCTACAGACAGCTCCTCACATGAATTTGCATTTTTCATTTGACTGGATGAGGCATGTATTGTCCTCTGATTCCCTTTTTCCCTTGACTGATGGGAAGCTCAGAGATCAATTTATTGCTTAGTTGGTCAACAGGTCTCTTCAGGAGGCCACAGCATCAAGGGTCTGCCCTCTTCCCAGACTCCCTCTTGGCCTTGGTTCTGTGCTAGGCCAGGGCCTCTGCACAGGCTTCAGGAAAAGGCTTTTGGTCTCCACCTCTTCCATCATCTCCCTCTTCACCTCCTTGGATGAGTCCTGGGCCCAGGGCTCAGTGTAGAAGTCCTCCCTCCAGGGACCAGGAGGCACAGGATCCTCCCTGCAGTGCCCGGGAGGGTGTCTGCGCACCCCCAAGGTAGTACCAACCCTTCCTGCCAGCCCTCTGCCAGTGCCTCTGCCTCCGGGCCAGCCTCTGCTAGGCCGACTCCCTCCCGGCTGTGCCCCCGTGGGCCTGCCCAGGCGATGTGGTCCCTGCTCACTCTGCAGCATCCTCACTGGCCTTGGTGGCAGCTGGCATATCAGCGTTGGCAAGGAGGTGGCCGTCCATGTTGGTGGGTGGTCATCAGGGATGAAGTCTCCATGGGTGACAGGGACGAAGCCCAGACAGCGGCTGCAGTGTGGGTGGGAGAGACCCGAACCGTGGACCTTCCTTGGCCCCTTGCAGCTAAAGTTGATCCCCTTCCTTCTCTGGTCTGAACCAGGGTTTCTCAACCCCCACACCAGGGACCTTTGGGACTGGTAATTCTACATCAGGGAGGGTGGCCTGGATAGGGCGGGAGGCTGAGCCTCAACCCTCCAGATGCAGTGAAACCACCCCTCTCCAGTTGTGACCAACGAAGGTGTCAGTCAACAGACTTTGCCACAGATCCCTGGTTGAGAGCCCCCTGTTGTAGGGGCCGGGTCTGCCCTAGGGGCGGGGTCTGCCTTAGGGGCTGGGTCTGCCCCAGGGGGCTGGGTCGGCCTTAGGGGCCGAGTTTGCCCTAGGGGCTGAGTCTGCCTTAGCGCCTGTCTGCTTCTTCTTGCTCCACTTCAGTTCCTCCCAGGCTTTCTGCTCACCAACTAAGGGGAGGAGGAAGCAGCTGGGGAGGGGGGAGGGGGAGGGGGGGGACAGGGAATGGGTTCTGATTCTCAGCCAGAGCACAGTTGTGCAAGGACTGCACCCCACAGAACCCCGACTGGCCCTCAGAAGACCAGGTGGCTGGCTGGGGGCAGGGCCAGGCTCTGGCTTTCATTAGACCCCCCACCACCACCCCAGCACAGCCTGTGTTCTCAGTGCCTCCAAAAAACACAGAGCTCAGCTGGAGCAGTGCTCAGCCCACCCGTCCACCCGGGGCCTGAGAGCGAGCCCCACACCAAAAGTGAAAACCAGGAGAGAGCAGCCGGCTTGCGGCTGGGGCTAGGCCCTGTGCTGGCCCTGTGGGCCACGGTGCGGGTCCTGCACATGAGGAAGAGATGCCCATGCACGGGCTCCCTAGACTTGCCTAAGTGAGTGACAGGGCCTCCTGCTCCCAGGCACCTGAGCTGGCATTCATGGGTGGGTGTGATGGGGTCCTGTCCCAGGACGAAGGCCAAACACTGCAGCAGGGGATGGGGAGAGGGTCTGCCACACTCAGAAGCCCCCTATCACTCAGGCTGCACCCAAGCTTGGGCACCACAGCCCAGGCAGGCCACCCGACCTTCCCCTCCATCCTCCAGGGCCTCAGCGGCCCTCCCAGCCCCTGGGGCAGGCCCTCCCCCCAGGGCCCTGGGAGCCGCAGAGAAACACAGGCTCATCCACTGTCGCCCCAGAGATGCTGTCATTGGGTCCCTCCAAAGCCTACCACGCCCCTCTTCACCCAGGGGACGTTCATGTGCTGATCTGAAAGCCAAGGTTCCCTGGGGACAGGGCAAGGGGTGGTGTCCACACCCAGTACCCGAGGCTGGAGCTGCAGGGTGCTGAGACACGCGGCCCAGGTCTCACACAGCAGGTGGAATCACTGTGGGGGAGGGAAAGGGCCCTCAGCTGCATGGAGACCCTCTGGACCCCAGAATGGCAACGGTGGGTCCCAGGGAGGTTACATGTGGTGGGTGATCGGCAGTGGGAGACCCCCACGGCCTCTGCGCTGATTTCTGGGGCATTCCGCTCTGCAGTCTCTAGACAGGACCCAGGGCAGGACAGGGGCTCTGGCCTGGGGGTTTGCTTCAAGGGGTGAGGGAGCCAGACCTCCTTCCTGCCTGGGGACCCAGATATGACATCAGAGGCAGTCTTCATCCCCACAGGTGCTGTCCAGGCTAAAGGTGGCCTGCTGGCATGGCCTCTGGAGGTCCTCAGCTTCAGGTCCCTGAGGGAGATAGGAGGGGCCAACGTGAGGAGGGTAGATGCCCTCACCACCCCACCCCAGGGCTGGCCCAGCACCTGCCACACACACTTGGGGGTCCTCCAGGGTCCTGGCAGGGGATGCCCTTGACGTGTGGGGCGGAGCTTCTGATTGACACTTTCCAGGCTTCCTCCCAGGGGAGGATGAGACACAGCTGGCTCAGGCCTGGCCAGCCCGAGTTCCCAATGGCCAACCCAAGCAGGCTCCAGTTGCTCAGAGCCCCCAGGGACAGCTGCAAGGGGGAAAGAGACAAGGCAGAACCCTGTCACTTGCCCGTGCTGGAGGCCTGGCTTCCTGTCCCTGTACCCCATGCCAGGCAGCTTCTGCACCCTGGTCCTACTTGATTTTTTAAAAATGATTTATAAGTTATTGGTGGCCCTTTATTTATTTTTATGTGGTGCTGAGAATCGAACCCAGTGCCTCACACATGCTAGGCAAGCGCACTGAGCCACAAGCCCAGCCCTACTTGATTTCCCTCCCCCCCAGAATTTCTCTCTTTATTTTCACTTCCTGTGTTTTCTCCGATTTCACTCCTTACGTGGTCCTAGATCTCACAGATCAGTTTTACTATGGACAATCTAAACTCCCGCTCGGACATTTCTTCCACTGTGGTGTTTTAGAGTATCTTGGTTTGTTTGGGACGATTTGTTCCCTTGCTTTTTCATGTTGGGTGTCTACCCCTCTAGCAGAATGGGTCTGAGGCAGTCGAGTTTCTACCCTGTGGACTTATAGTGTCCCTGAAGTTTTCCAGCACCTCACAGTTTAGGGGGAGACAAAGAATAACAACAACCTACGCCAACAATTATACAGCATTAAAAACCAAATAGTTCCTGCTATGACATCTACGATGCTGTCACAAGAAACAGAAAATATATGATCATTATTGCCTACAATAAAAACATCGAGTTTGCAAAAGGGTTTACAATTTCAAATTGTGGACAGGGAGAGAACCCAAGAGATGTAGAACGTGGTAATTACAAAGGAGGAGAGAAAATAGAGATAAAATATCAGGGCTGGGACCGGGGCTCAGAAGTAGAGCACTTGCCTACCATGCGTGGGGCACTGGTTCGAACCTCAGCACCACATAAAAATAAAATATTGTGTCCACTTATAACTAAAAATAAATATTTTTTAAAAATCAAAGGAAGAATAAAAGAGAGAACACAGAACATTGGCTATTAGCAGAAGAGAGAAAGAGAATCAAGATAAAAATTTTTAAAGTAAAAATAAAAGAGTACAAAGCCAAACCTAAATAGACTAGTCAAACACCCTAGTCCTCAAAATACTGCTCCATGAATAATAACTGGCTTCCAAAAATGCTAGAATTAAGAAAAAAGAAACAAATATATATAAGTGTCCATGAACCATTCAAGTCACAATTAAGGTGGGGGGGTGGGGGTGGGTGGAGGGGGGATCTCAATGAAAAACTATAGAATTGTGTCCTGAGTTCAAACCCGCCTCAGCTTCCCTTCTCAGCAGCCTAGATGGGTGGGGTCGGAGGCTCCACTCTGGGGTGGGCGGAGCTCCTGGGGGCGGGGCCTAGGCCTAGATGGGCTCCAGGTTCTCCACTGAATGGCGATTGGTCTGGAGGTTTTGCCTCGGCGCACCCCAAGGGCCCAGCATTGCTGTGCCCCAGGCAGACCGTGCCCCAGGGCTCTCCCCTGGGTTCCATTCTCATGGAGGAGCCAATCCTTAGTCCCCTCGGCCACCCATAGACCCCTGGTCTCAGGTTCAGTCTCCAAACTCATTTGCTGCCCACCCCTCGTAGCTGCTCATGCAAGCCACTGCTCAAGGGGAGGGAGAGGTGGTTTCCACGGCCCGGCCCGTATTCCCCTGTGCAAACTCCTCTCCATGTTTGATTTTCTCCTGGTCTAGGTCCTGCTGCGTGGGTTTATCAGGCCTGGTCTGCCCAGCTCAGGTTTGCCAGGAGTCTGCGTCCCCAGCAGCTGGCCCCCAAGATGTGGCTGCAAAATGGCTCAGAGGACAGAAGTCCTCTGAGGGTGACCTGGAGGGAGGCGCTTCTTTCCCAGCCCTCTCCAGTTGGTCAGCAGGGTCTTTGATCTCCACTCTCTGGGTACCCAGACATGCCACAGGCCTCCTGAAGGTCAGGTCCCTTTAATTCCCTCATCCCTGCATGTCCATGGGGGAAGGAGGGGTTGCTCTGGCTGGGACCCCCAGCAGTGGTGGCACTTGTGGCACTGGGGACATCTTCCTTATTTTATTGTATCCAACCTCCTTAGGCTCTGGTCTGCTTTGAATGTCCAGGATTAAATCTCAGTAAAGTACCTTTTTTTTTTGGTGTCACATGGAGCAGTCAGGGTAAGTGACCTCTTCCATTTCCCCATTTTCTGCGCCCTGGACCTGGAGGGGGCTGGTTCAGCCCATGTTCCCAAAGAGCCAGGGTGCAGGTCTGGGTTGGCTGCCGCTGGCTCTCGGAGACCCGGAGCCTCAGTTTCCCTCAGCAGATCTCCCTGGTGGCCTGCTGGCCAACAAATGGCCCTTGCCGCTGTAGGCAGTGGTGGACGCTAGGTGTCTACAGTGCTTCACACTCACAGAGAACCTCCAAGGCGGTGCTCTTTGTTTTCCCGTCCCCTAGCCAACCCCCGTAGCGCCTTCATGACTGGACAGGATTAGTGATCCTGTGTCCACATCCTCATTGCCCCTGTGCTCCCTGCTGGGAAAGACCTATGGGGGTCCCCTGCCCACCCAGACCAGCAGAAATGCCAGTGGGTGTCCACGCCTGCGGTGAGCTATCTCAAACTGGCCAAGACGTCTGTCCTCATGAGGGTCCTGGAGACAGCTGCTCATCTGCCCAGGGAAACTAAAGCATCCTGCTGGGAAGTGGCTGTCCAAACTCACAGCCCCATCTGTGCCACCTTGCACTGTCACCAGGGCCAGCAGGGACCTGCAGATCCATGCTCAGGGATCTCTATGTGCAAGAACCTTATCCAGTGTGCTTCCCTTCCTGGTGCCATCTCCTCTCTGTTGGTGCCCAGCGCAGGACCATTCTGCTGCTCCACAATGGCCTCTGCTTTCTGGATCTCACCTGGGCCAGGTTCGAGGTGGGGAAAGCAGGGTCCCAGCAGCCCTCTGAAGTCAGATTAAGGGGCCCTGTCACACTGGGTGGGAGTGGGGGTGGCCGGACCTGATGAGAGAAGGAGCCTGTCACACCCACCGGGCACCTGGGCAACCTGGGCCAGGCCCCTGAGCTTCCTGGTCTCAGTCCCCCAGGCTTCTGGAAGGGGGCAAGAGCCGGGTCAGTACCCGAGGGACTGGGAAGTCCTTATCAGAAGTGTCTCTGTGACTGGTGTGGTGGCCTCAGGGTGGGGGCTCTGGAGTGTGGGGGTCTTGAAAGGAGTGGAAGCATGGGGGTAATGACTGGGCTGTTGGAGCAGCAGGAAGGTAGTGGGTCCTTTTGGTACCTCAAAAGGACTCTCCCAAAAAAGAGCAGCATCCCTGGCCACCCTGCATGGCCAAAGTAGCCCTGGACCAGTGCCCCAACTGCCAGGTTCAAGGGCAGGTCCCAGGGGCAGGAGTGGGTGGAGAGAAGGGCCAGCTAGGGAGAAGGGGTGCCCAAGGCCTGACAGGGCAGGATGAGGGGTGGAGAGAACATGTGGTGAGGCGCTGGGGGCCTCTCTGTGTGTCCTGCTGCACAGGGATGGGGTCATTTCCCTCTCTGACTTTGTGTGCCTGTTGGGTTTCTGCAGCTTGCCCTCACACCTCGGCAAGGGCAGCTAAAGGGCAGATGCCCAGGGAACTGGGGAAGCTCCCTACCTGCTCTGAGGAGAGAGCCCTGCAGGCCAGGCGGGGTTCATGCACTCCCAGGAGGAGCACAACCTGGAGACTGCACCAGGAACCAGACTCCTTGTTCAGACTAGGCCGGGTTCCAGATTTCTTTCTGGTTACTGTGTGATGCTGGACAAGTTGATCATCTGCCCTGGGCTCCTGCTTCCTCTTCTGTCAGTGGGGACAAGTGGACATCCGAAGGGCGTAGTGGGTGGGATGATGGGCACACTTGGCATGAAGCTTCAGATCAGCATGGCCTTCTCCATATTCCCAATATCTTGGGATGCACTTCCACCAAAAGCTGCTCTGTTTTTCTGAAATGAAGTTCACCTGGGCGTCCTGTAGTCTACTTCATATGAATAGGACGAGCTGGTCAGAGCCGGGTGGGGTCAGGCCCCCCTTTCCCCCCAGGGATGCTGATGGGATTGTGGCTGAGTTCTCTTGGTCTGGATGGCCTGAGTCCTCGGTCTTCCATCCTACAGGCCCTGTCACCACGGTTTCCAGATCTGGGTCAGCAGAGGAGAGAGAGGGGCCTCTGTCCTGCCCTGGCCCCTCTGCAGGGCTCATGCTAACCTTTGCAGCACTTGCTATGAGCAAGTGAGGCCCAAAACACCAGCTCCAGGCACGCCATGGTGTCTGCCTCTGTGTGGCCCTCCCCCCCACACCTTGGTATTGACAGAACTGCAGCCAAGGCTGCAGGGTGCAGGCAGGGTCCATCTTTCCCAGACAGACTGTTCCCAGGCCCCCAGTGCACATGTGAAGGTCACTGCCTACCTGGGGGCAGAGGCAGATGGCACAGATAGGGGTGGTCCAGGGCCGGGGCCTGGCTGGCTGCTGCTGGACACCAGCATGGCTGACCTTCATTAGTTCAAGGAGCTTTTATTAGGGCCCCTGGGCAGGCAGGCGGGGCTGGGTGTGGGGACCAGAGTAGCAGGAGACAAGGAGCCCCAGCAGGGGAGGACAAGAGGCTCTGGGTGGACGCAGGCCTGGGTGAGGGGGCTCTAGCCCATCCTAGAAGATGTCCCTGAGGGAAGACTGGCCACAGAAATGGCTCAAGCAAAGACCCTGGGGTATGCCCAGGGAGAGACACCAGGAGGAAGAGACTTGGGGTTGGGGATGGGAACTGAGCAGAGGTGGAGGTCAGCAACACCACTGTTTTTTTGGGGGGGAATGAGTGTCACTCTGAAACCAGAGGAGGTTATCCAAAGTGACAGACTGCCATGCGCTAAGTCTCAGGAGGGTGTCTTCAAGGAGTTTGCCCACAACTGAGGTCACCTCTCCCTGAAACTCAGGGTGCTCCAACCACTGCACAGCCTCTTCTGGGGTGGAGACAGATCTGGCCGGGCGCATCCTTTCCAGCCCCTCAGCCCCTCAGGCTGGGTTCTGTAGCTCTCACCCACCTGGAGCCCATGCCTTCAGCTCCTACTACAGCCCCATCTGTGCCACCCTGCACTGTCACCAGGGCCAGCAAGGACCTGTAGATCCATGCTCAGGCATCTCTGTGTGCAAGAACCTGATCCAGTGTGCAAGTCTTAATGAAGCACGGTGGGTGGACAGAGGCTGGAGGACCCTAGGGAGGGCAGGGAAGGAGTGGGTCACCAGGAAAAGGAGGCAGAAGGATTTGGGCAGGAAGTGCATTTGGCACCTGGGTCTTTGAGAACACTCATTCTAATTGATTGATTGATTGATTGATTGATACCAGGTGTTGAACCCAGGGGCACTTAACCACTGAGCCACATCCCAGCACCTCCTCACCTTTTTTGTTTGTTTAATTTCTCAAAGTTGCTGAGGTTGGCTTTGAACCTATGATCCTCCTGCCTTAGCCTCCTAAACTGCTGGGATTGCAGACATGAGCCACCAGGAACAGCTGACTACTCTAATTCTGAGAGCCTGTGCTGAAGAAGTTAATTCTGAATTGCCCTGGAGTGTGGCAGCTGCTCAAGGACATTCAATACACTGTCATTTAAAAGTAGCTAAGAGGACAAAGATAGGAGGCTAGAGGGGAGGGGGCTGAGAGCAAAGGAGGCCTATTCCTTCATTTCTACTTTGTATTTAGAGCAGTTTTACATTCACAGCAAAATTGAGCAGAAGGGACTGAGAGTCCTCATAGAAAGCTCCTTCACAATCCAGACCCCCAGAGTGGGGTGGTCCAGGACAAACATGGGGTGTACCATGGACAAACCCCACACTGGCACATCATACACCCACAGTTCCCAGAGTCCCCATTGCACAGAGGGGTCACTTGTGGTGTGGGATGTTCTGTGGGATTGGACAAAGGTCTAATTTCGTGTGTCTGTCTCCACACATCATCCAGTATGGTGTCCTGCACGCTGCCTGTTCCTACCTCTCACATGACACTAATTTTTCACTGTCTCTGGAGTTCAGGCTTTTCCACAATGTCCTAGAGATGGAATCATAAAACATGTGGCCTTTTCAGACTGGCTTCATTCACCAACACGCTTAAACTCCCTCCCAGTCTGTTCTTGGCTTAACAGCTCCTTTCTCTGTAGTACTGAATATCACCATGAGCTATTGAAGGACGCCATGGTTGCTTGCAAGCCTGGGAAGTCACCAATAGAGCCTCTATAAATATTCGTGAGCAAGTTTAGGTGTGAATGTAAGTTTTCATCTTCTTTGCATAAACACCAGTGAGTGGATTGCTGGGCGGGATAGCAAAGGTACGCAGCCTTTAAGAAACTGCCTGTCCCCAGAAGGTGGTGCCTTCTTCATTCCCACCAGAGATGAAGGGGCCCCAGGTCCTTGCCAGAACGTGGAGGTATGAGTCTCGTGGATTTTGGCCATTCCACTAGGTGCGCGGAGGCACTGCACTGTGGTCGATGGACCCTTCCCTGAGGACATGTGATGTGGAGCTCGTCCTCAGATGCCTATTTGCCATCTGTATATCTTGTTTGATTCGGAGCCTGATAAGATCTTCGGCCCAGGTTGTAATCAGGTTGCTTCTTATTGCTGAGTTTTGAGCGTCCTTTGTGTGTTTTGTGTAGCAATCTTTTTATTCCATGTCTTTTGCTAAGTTTTCTCCCTTGTCTGTGGCTTGGTTTTTTCCTTCTCCTAAGAGTGTTTCTTTTGCAGAGCAAAACTGGAGGACATTAAGTGGAAGAAGCGAGGCATGGAGGACAAGCCCTGCTGACCCCTATTTGGATTTTGAAGACTGCAACTGAGATATCACTTAGAATTTTGGTCTAGCTTCCATCATTAAACAGGATCTTGGGTCAGAGAAGGAGGATTGATTATGATCATGTTACTTGTTTGCATTCTTCCTTTCTGAGAGAGAAAGAAAGTCCGATGGTCCATTTTCAGAACATAGAATAATTGGTAGGACTGGATCTTACCAATTTAGCTTTAATTGGTAAGATCCAGTCACAGCTTATTTCTGTCGTTGGCTGTGGTTTGACAAAAAAGAAAATGAGTTACAAATTGGAGAAAGCTACCCCTTGACTGTAAGGAAACCAGATACCCACAAAGAGGAACTTCACCCATGGTAACACGGTGAAGAACTGAACTGCCAAGGTCTGAGCAGAGAAGGACTTTGGCAAGAGAACATATCTTCAGGTGGGCAGGGGACCTAGTGAAGTGGCACAAGACTGTGTGTGTCTTCCTTCCTTTTGGGGGATCTGTGTTGACCTTTTTCTGGTCTCCAGGCATGTATCACTCCTCCATTATGATTCCTAAGCATGCTCAATTGATTCCTGAACATCTCTTTCCTTGGGTTCTCTGAGCACAGCTCAGTACACTGGAATTTGCAGTAAGAAGTTCACCTCTGCAGCTGAATGCCACCAAGTTACCTCAGTCAATTCCACGTGGAATGAAAGGATTGCCCAGCTGAGCCCAGGCTGAATTCCTGATCCACAAAGTCATGGGCTCTGCACCCAGTTTTGCATTTTTTCCTTTTAAACATTTTCACCAGTTTAAATGGTGAAAATTTCCTGAGAATAGAGTCTGTCTGCCTCCTCCTCGCTCTGCTTTTCAGGAAGTCCTGCCTTCTGGTTTCTGTGCCATCCACACCAAGGTCTTCTTCCTGGAAGGGAGATGGAATTCCAGGCTGAAATCTCTCAGGCCAGACAGTTTCAAAGGCTTCAGCCCATAATTGCTTGATCTTATTGCAGCACAGAACATCATGGCCGGACTGTGTAACAGAGGATGCTGATCACCTCATGGCACAGCTTCAGAGGTCTTAGTCCATAGCAGGCCAGCTCCACTCCTCAGGGCCCAAGGTGAGGCTAAACATCATGGCAGGAGAGTGTGGCAGAGGGAAGAAGCTCACATCATGGTGATCAGGAAGCAGAGAGCCCGGCCCTGTTTTTTTTAGGGCCTTGTTAAATTGATGGCTTTGAATTTATAATCCTCCTGCCCTAGCCGCTGGGATCACAGGTGTGCGCCACGCCCGGCTCTGTTTGGCTTCTTTGTCCTGTCAAGTATATGCTTGAGTTCCGTGAAGAATACCCTTATAACTGCTCCTGAGAGGCAAGAAGCAAGGAATAGAGTAACAAAGCAAGCCAGAGAAGTCCCAGGGGCCCCCAGCATTCTCTCTTACAGGCTGTTCTGGGAAAAGAATCATATCTTTGCTATTAAATTACCCTAGGAAAGGTCATCAGATAGACAGCTATTTACCAAAAATCAGCCAAAAACTCTTGGTGAGGATAAAAGCAACAAAACAAAACAAAAACCCCTAAATTTTCCTACTGAAACTTTTTACTGTGTGTTGTTGTTGCCTAAGGAAAGTAACTTGACCATAATGCGTGCAGCCTGGACTTAATGATACCAACTGTATATGAGCCACTTAGGAACAAGACAATCTACATTCTCAGATCTACTTAGTTGATAAATGTCACTTCACCAATGGCTTTTCTCACATAACCTTTAAGAAGAACTCATAAGTTGCACTGACTATGCCCCAAGAGATGAGGGACTGGTGGTAATTCAGATGGGCACCTCTGAAAAGATTTGTCAGTTTCTGGTCTTGTTGTAGCCAGGTTGTTTTGAACACCTTGAGAAAGACTGAAATTTCCCACCAATCTGTGTTTGTGTGCAAGTTTTTATGACACTAATTGGAAAAAGCAAGGATCCCAACATGGCACCCAATAGACCTCCAAAGATAAAGTCATTGACCAAATGAGCACCCCGTGTCCCTGTAGTAGGCTCTTTACTGGACCTCACAGGACAAAGGAAAGGACATTGCTGAATCCATTAAGGAACAGAAGGGGCAGCAACCCCCACGGATACTCTCGACTCCATGGCATTTCAGTGCCCTGAAGCCTAAAGTGTTTGTGACCTTGTCATGATACTTGTGGTCTTGAAAGCCACGTCTGAACTCCTTCTGATGGAGTGAAAAAATGGATTCTGTTGTCCCTGCCAGTGTGCCACCACGACACAGGGTGCAAACTCTGGGGCACAGAGGCACTTTCAAAGAAGGCAGGGCAAATCCTTAAACAGACCAGACACAAGTGCCAGGGTGGTTGTCTTCTGCATCAATGGGGAAGGATCCTGCCATACAAGTTCCAAAATCCATCCCTCAACAGAAGTTCTGCATTGGGGGTTTGGCTTCCATAGAGTTGCTGCTGAGGAAGGATCTCCTGCAAGGGAATGTGAAGGCCACGTTGTTGGAAGCTCCACAGCGGCCCCACAGCAGGGCTTCACTTCTCCAACATTGGTGATGTGAGGTGAGATCTCTGGTTTTGAAGATGTTAGAATCAGTGGCCTCTTCTCATGAGCTTCTGAATTCATCATGTTGCCTAAGCTGCCTCCCCTTTGTGAAGTTTATTTTTTTTAGTTGTAGCTGGACACAACGTCTTTATTTCACTTGTTTATTTATTTATTTATTTTTAACGTGGTGCTGAGGATCGAACCCAGGGTCTTGCACGTGCCAGGTGAGCACTCTACCACTGAACCACAACCCCAGCCCCATGTGGAAGGATTTTTTTTTTTAAATAGTAAACAATTTCTTTTAATATTTATTTATTTATTTTTAGTTTTCGGCGGACACAACATCTTTGTTTGTATGTGGTGCTGAGGAACGAACCCCGGCCGCATGCAAGCCGGGCAATCGCGCTACCGCTTGAGCCACATCCCCAGCCCGAAGGATTTTTTTTTTTAATAAACTTATTTCAAAACTGCATTTTATGTCAGGTAAGTTGGCACACCCCTATAATACTAGCAATTTGATATGCTAAGGCAAGAGGATTGCCAGTCCGTGGTCAGCCTGGGCATTTTAGCCAGAACTGTGATCCCAGCTAAGCCTGGCGGTGGGAAGGATGAAACTTTTCCAGTTTCTTCCATTGTTACTGTTTTGTTAGTTTCTCTCTTCTGGAGTCAATTTTGTTAACTGGATTTCCAAACAAGAGACTAAATGAGTCAACTCCTCCCTGAGGTGAACAGCTTGTTATTTTCCCCTAAGATGCATTAAGGGTGACCCCAGTTTCAAAGCACCTAACCTGTGCCCCAGAAACACTCTGGGACATGAAGTGTCCTAGCACATATGATTCTGTGGAATCCTTTCAAAGCAAAGGCACAAGAAGCTCCAATTGGCCAGGTCACCATTCATGTATTTTAAGGGCTTTTGTTTACTAGATTATAGGTAGAGAAACTATAAGGATGGCCTTAGCCTAAGCAACTCCATTTTAAAACTCTATCTTAAAATAAACCTGCATTCTCACCAGGCAAGCCACAGAGCCCTCCAATATGTCATCAAGCATAGCCTGATAAAACAAGTCACTTTCCACAACCCTGATAAGAGCCAGGAGGGTGATATTAGGGTGGAAACCACCAGACCATATGTCCTCACTAAGAAACCTGGTAACAGCTGATAGGGACCAAAAGTGCATGCAGAAGCTCCCAAAACTTAGTATAAATAATGGAACAAATGAACAGACAGACATTCAGCCAGCTGATGCTGATGCACACAAGCCTGAGAGCCTGATGAGGACCTAGACTGACATCCCATATTTCCTCATCTACCTGATCCTCTGCTTTGTCCTCACTACTCTCAAACTCTACAGCAGCCTCTTGACCCTTCTCCTCAGCCAGCCATCAACTCCACACGAGGAGAAGCCTCGGTGCATCTGCTCGACTTAAAACGTAAGACCTCAGACTTTAGCACTTGAACTTGGCAAGCAGAGGGAATGTCTGTAATGAGTCTGTCATGAATTAGTGTGTTTGCAGTGCTTAGAGTTAACTTAGAATTGTTTGCTGTGAATTGGTTTATGTCTATTGGAGAGCCCAGCATTAAGAATTGTCATTTCTTGATTAAGAACCTATAGAGTGAAACGTTTTGAGTGATTTTGAGTGAATAAAACATTGAAAAGGGCATTAGCATGTGGACATTCTTTATTTCTCCCCTCGACTGCATAAGTCGTACTTTTGCCCATCACAACAGAAACAGAAGTGGGAATTAAGACCAGCTCAGTAGAGCTTGGCCAAGGACACCAGGCCCCATGCCTAAGGCTGCCAGTGGCTGTAGGACAGAGGCCAGTGAGCCCTCTAGTCAGTGCCCACCCTGACCTATTCATCAAACCCTACTAAGAACATCCCAGCACCATCAGATCCTCTCCTTCACAATGACATAAAGGCTGCTGGTCAAATAAAAGAGCCACCACATTGACCTCTGTGGGTTTGGGGTTCCTGAATCTCAACCACAGACCTGGAACCATTGGATAACTACCTGAGAGGGCTTAACAACCATTTGACCCTCTGGGGCCTATCAGAAAGACTTGTTTGTTTGTTGCTGTACTGGGGACTGAGCCCAGGGTGCTCTACCATTGAGCTACATCCCCAACCCTTTTCATTTTTTATTTTGAGAAAAGGTCTAACTAAGTTGCCCAGGCTGGCCTTGAACTTGCAATCCTCCTGCCTCAGCCTCCTGAGTCTCTGGGATGACAAGCATGCACTATAATGACCATTCAGAAAAGATTAATTTTAAAATAACCATTTTCTCCTTATTACTCAAGTAATACATGGAAGGACATCAGCAAATGTACAAGAAAAAACATCAACAAGTAACAACACTCAGTCTCACTAAGACAAGCATGCCCAAACCATGATCATCTTTCCAGAACTTTTCAAAACCTGTACATGCAATTTAAAAAAATCTAGACATGTACATGCATTCCAAAAATATATAGACTACTCTAAAAGTTTTATAGATCATTAATATCTTTCCTTGTCAACAATACTCATCTGCCCCATTAGCTCAAAAAGCAGTGTGATCTGTGAACCTCTGGGGGATTCATGAGCGCGAAACTATTTGTATTTTAATGGTAAGACATCATTTGCCTTTTGCACTTTCATCCTTTTTGTTGTTGTTGTTTTTAGGTATACATGACAGTAGAGTGACATCATACATATATGGAATATATCTTCTCATTCTTGCAGTTGTACATGATGTGGAGTTACACTGGTCCTGTATTCATCTATGAACATAGGAAAGTTATTTCTGATTCATTCTGTCTTTCCTACCCCCATCCCCCTCCCTTCCCTTCATTCCCCTTTGTCTAATCCAGTGAACCTCTATTCTTCTCTCTCCCCCTTATTGTGTATTAGCATCCTTACGTCAGAGAGAACATTTGACCTTTGGTTTTTTGGGATTGGCTTAGTTCACTTAGCATGGTAGTCTCCAGCTCCATCCATTTACCAGCAAATGCCATTATTTCATATTTCTTTATGGCTGAGTAATAATCCATTATGTATATGTACTACATTTTCTTTGTCCACTTATCTGTTGAAGGGCACCGAGGCTGGTTCTACAGCGTAGCTACTGTGAACTGTCTGCTCTTGTTCTATCCCAAGCATACACTTAACTTTCCTAGAGGCTAAATGATTTACAGCAGTATGAATATAGAAACAGATATAAAAGTAAAGCTGCTTCTGTTGTTTGATGCTAAACAGAATAACAAAAATCTCAAAGCATACCGCTCTTTCTACTGTTTTATTAGTTTGGGAATATATACTTAAGTTTTCATAAAATATTATTTATGTTACCATATAATGAATTTATTGTTATTTTTAAATGAAATAGTATTTTAAACTTCTCTTTTAATTTCAAAAGCTTTGACAGATGCAGCTATACATCCACTTTGGAACCTCCATAATTTTGAAAAAAAAAATGTAAAGGGATCCTGAGACCAAATAGCTTAAGAGTCTCTGATTAACTACACCATTTTTTAAAATGGCTGACTGATTCCATTGATCTGAAGTATCATAACTCCTCTAACCAGTAAGTAACCCTGCAAATAAGATCAAGATAAATTTGTGTATACCCTTAATTATCCTCTTAGAATAATTTTCAGAGGTGAGTTTTCTTGTTTTTATTTTTTGATGTATTATTTTATTTTTTTCAGGGGTGAGTTTCAAATGAACTAGTATGGACAATGCAATCTGCCCCTCAGCCACTTGGTTATTTCCATTCTTCCAGTTCCCTACAATACACCAAGGGGAGTGAAAGGGAAGGAGACTCCTCCTAGCTTAAGGGTTTCACACTAGGTGGTCGTTCCCAAGGGGAAAGGACTTTGTGGACTATTTACTTCCATGGGCTCTAACCTAAACACCCTTGTTTAGGTCTTGTTTAAAAGCAAATTCCTGGTGGGGAGGGGGGATGAGTGCAGCTACCTACACGCTAACTATTGCTGGGATGAGCTCCCTTTTCGTAAAATATAGCCTGAAATGATGCCCAAGTGAGATGGGCTCCGCTGCCCTCTGTGCTGGACTTCAGGTTAGTTCCTTTCCCAGGGCCTGGGGCTTTCCCGGCCAGGATCCACGCAGCCTTCTCTTCATTTCCATCGCTGAGCTAAATCCGGATGGACACTCCAAGGACTCAGCAGATTACAAATCCATTAAATCCTAAATTTTCAATTCTGAGAATATTTCAAAAACAATTGACACAGGTGCTTTAAAATCAGTTGGAAATGATAATCTAGAGCTTCCAGGAGTATTAACATTATAATTACCATATTATTGGTATGTAAATACAATATAGTATATTTAAATATTTATGAGTGTGCCACTCCTGGGATGATGGGACACAAAGGAGTTTTTTGTTTGTTTTGTGCTACGGGGTGACTGAACCCAGGGGGGTTTAACCGCTGAGCCACGTCCCCAGCCCTTTTCCTTTTCTGAAACAGGGTCTCCCTAAGGTGCTTAGGGCCTCACTAAGTTGCTGAGTGCTGGCCTTGAACTCGCGATCCTCCTGATCTTCAGGTCCAGCCTCCGTAGCCGCTGGGATAACAGCTCGGCTGACAGAAGGATCTCCACCAACCCTGAAGAAGTCTGGAAGGTTCTGACTCAGTGGGCCCCAGGCCAGTCCAGAAGCCTGCATTGGAAATGCGTGCTGCTGCTGACGTCAACCAGGGCCAGCGTCCGCCCGTCGGTACGGGATGGGCGGCTCCGCGGAGGCCGCGGTGCATCTCCCGCAGAACAGCTGCCCCCGGGGCTGCGGCGGGCATTCGCCGGCGCCCTGCGCAGGTCGGCCTTTGATCCCAGCGGCTGTCGACTGCAACACCTCAACCCCAGGACCTCGGGTCTGGCGGTAGGTCTGCAGGGGCCTGAGAAGGCCCCACCCAGGCGCCGCAGGAGCAGCGGGGAAGACCGCAGAGAGAAGGCGCACCAGGGCGGCGCTCGCCCAGGCTGGGTTCCCTGCGGGGGCGCGCGCGAGTGGGCGAGCCTGGGGCGTGGCTTCTGGAGGGGCGGGGCCCCCTGGTGGGTGGGGCCGGCCGAGGCGGGCGGAGCCGGGAGCGAGGGCCGAGAGGAGGCGGCTCCGGGCCCCAGTCTTCGAGGCTGAGGGGCGCGGAAGCTTCCGGGTGCTGCGCGAAGGGGCGGCTGGAGGCGCGGCCCGGCCTCACTCGCGCGGCCGCCGCGGCGTGCCCGCAGGAAACTAGGGCCGACGGCGCACGGTGAGCGGGCGGGGCGACGCCTATCTGGGCGGGGCAGGTGCGGGCGGGGCGGGGCGGGGCCGCGGACCGCCCCCTGCGCGCCCCGGGGCCCCGCACGCCCCCGTCCACCCCCTGCGCGTCCCCGGGCCCCGCGCGCCCGCCCGCGCAGACAAAAGCTGCCGCTGCGCCCCGCTGCTGTCAGCAGCGCCTCGGGGACCTGGGCCACCGGGCCGACATCGGAGAACGTCGCGGCGTGGGGACGGGCCCGCTGCGTCGCTCTGCGGCTCGGTGGACAGGCCGCAGCCCTCGGCACGGGTTCGGGCGGTCCGCAGCGAGGCCCGCGGTGAGAGGAGCGACTGACGGGCGCGGGAGGGCTGGTGGTCGCAGGTGAGAGCTGCTCTGGGCACAGCCTGTCGGGGGCCTGCTCGGGCCTCGCGGGGCCGCCCCGAGGGCCCGGAAGTGGGGCCGGCGCTGCGCTGCGCGGGGGCCCGCGGGGCGCGGAGGGGCCGGGTCGGGCCTGCGGAGCGCGGCCCTGACCCACCCTGCGCGGCCCTGACCCCCGGTCACGGAGCGTCCCTGCGGGTGTCCCTGATGCCCAGGAGTGTGCTCACCCCCACCCACCGGCTACCTCTCCTGCCTCAGTAGTTACTTGATTCGTTATAGTTTGGAGATTTTTTTTTTTTTTTTTAGTTGTCCACGGATTTTTATTTTATTTATTCTTATGCGATGCTGAGGATCGAACCCAGGGCTCTTCCACTGAGTCCCAGCTCCTTGGAGATGTTTTTAACCTCAAGAAAGTACATTTTCTCTTCCTTAAGCTGTTTGTGTGTGTCTTTTTTATCCCCTTTTTTGGTAGTTGTAGATGGACAGCATGCCTATATTTTATTTGTGTATTTTTTATGTGGTGCCGAGGATCGAACCCAGTGCCTCCCACATCCAAGGCAAGCGTTCTGCCACTGAGCTACAGCCCCAGGCCCCTGTAGTGTCTTCTTAATAAGTTAAGAATCCATGGTTCTAACAAAATAATTTTTTTGAACATAATACTTATTTATTTATTAAATCTCCATTTCATAGATAAAACAGAATAGGAATGACATTAAGACGTGTTTCCCCAGTATTTTTATTTATTTTTATGTGGTTCTGAAGATCGAACCCAGGGCCTTGCACACGCTAGGCCAGCGCTCTCTACCTCTGAGCCACAACCCCAGCCCACAAAATAAATTTTTTTTTTAAATTAATTTTTATTGTAGGTTGTTCAAAACATTACATAGTTCTTGATATATCATATTTCACACTTTGATTCAAGTGGGATATGAGCTCCCATTTTTACCCCATATACAGATTGCAGAATCACATCAGTTGCACAACCATTGATTTACATATTGCCATTCTGGTGTCTGTTGTATTCTGCTGCCTTTCCTATCCTCTACTATCCCCCCTCCCCCTAATTTTTTTATTTTATTTATTATTATTATTTTGGTATGGGATTGAACCCTGGGGTGGTTAACCACTGAGCCACATATCCAGCCCCCCCCTCCTTTTTTTTTAGTTGTAGATGGACACAATACCTTTATTTATTTATATGTGGTGCCGAGGATTGGACCCAGTGTCTAGCATGTGCAAGGCAAGCGTTCTACCACTGAGCCACAACTCTGGTCCCTCCCCAGCCCTTTTTAATGTTTCATTTTGAGACAGGGTCTTGCTGAATTGCTGAGGCTGGTTTTGAACATGCAATCATCCTGTCACAGCCTCCCGAGCTGCTG
Organism: Callospermophilus lateralis; assembly: GCF_048772815.1. Lineage (NCBI taxonomy): Eukaryota > Metazoa > Chordata > Mammalia > Rodentia > Sciuridae > Callospermophilus > Callospermophilus lateralis. Next base: position 65,373,850 of record NC_135321.1, read on the forward strand.
GGATTACTCAGCATTCTTAATGCAATTAATAATTTACTGCCCCCTTTGTTATTGGTTCAATTATTTAAGGAATGACTTCGGACTCGACTCCTTTCATTGAGCTGCTTTATTCTCTTAAGAGATAAAGTGAAACTCTTTAATTATGTGTAACTATTATGTATAACTATAAAGCTCTAATAAAAAAAAAGTCAAGCAAACACACACACACACAAAAAAGAGATAAAGCAAGATGGTCATAAATAATCATTAGAATAATTTCCACCTACAAGTTTGTTTTGATTCTAAACATTTTAAAATTGGGGCTGGGAATGTAGCTCAGACGTAGAGTGCTTGCCCTGTATGCAAGAGTCTTTGGGTTCACCCCCTCACCAAAAAAAAAAAAAAAAAAATCTTGTTCAGTGTTTTTAAAATTATATTATAACATTAGTAATTTTTATGTGGGTTTGAAGTTGAATAATGGACCTGAAATCAAAGTTGAATAGTAGCAGCATAGTACTGAAACTCATTGATTGCGTGTTGAACTTTCTGGTTACTAAGAATTAGTAGACATGGTCACTTAACTTTCGAGGTCACCATTTCTGGGTAGGTTCTGTATGATAGGTCTTTGAAGATGACTATGAAGACATTATTAAGATATAGTTTAGGGCTGGGGTTGTAACACAGTGGTTGAGCACTTGCCTTTCATGCGTGATACACTGGGTTTGATCCTCAGTACCACATAAAAAATTTAAAAATAAAATAAAGATATATTTAAAAATATATAGTTTAATTTTTGAATGTTTAATCTTTCATTGGGATGATTTTGAAATGATCATTCAAAGTATTTTGACACAAACAACCAGTTTTGGTTCATTTTGATTTCCGTTTCAGTACTTGTCTTTTACCCTGCCATTAACCTTTGAATCAACTGCTTGTCTGTCTGTGTAGCTTCCTGGGAGTACTGATCCGCCTTCATCTTACTGAAGCATCATGAAGTCACATCATGCTGCTGTGCTTATGCTAGCCTTCCTGACACTCCTGATGTGGCTCCCTGGGTCACTGAGCTGCAACAAAGCACTGTGTGCTAGTGACGTCAGCAAATGCCTCATTCAGGTAGGATCAAGAGTCCTCTGTTAATGTTAAAACACATAGTAAAGGGGCTGGGAATGTGGCTCAAGCGGTAGTGCGCTCGCCTGGCATACGCAGGGCATTGGGTTTGATCCTCAGCACCACATAAAAATAAAATAAACTTGTTGTGTCCACCGAAAACTAAAACAACAACAACAACAACAACAACACATAGTAAAGCTGAAAAACAGTATACAGATAGTGTGTATATGATGTGGCATTGGGCCTGAGGTGCTGAACTATGGTGCACTCTGGATTTTTACCTCTGTTATGTGTTGCGCACAAGCACCGTAGAATTTAAGAAGTTCAGTACTACCAGGTGCAGTGATGCACACCTATAAATAATCCAGTTACTTGGGAGGCTGAGGAGGTTTGCATGTTCTAGGCCAGCCTAGGCAACTTAGTGAGACCTTGTCTCAAAATAAAACAAATAAGCAAAGGGGTTTGGGATGTAGATCAATGGTAGAACTGGGTTCAATCCCCAGTACTATAAAATATAATTAAATTCAATACTGAGTCTCATATCCTGCTTTTTAAAAAAATATTTATTCTTAAGTTTTAGGTGGATACAATATCTTTATTTTACATTTATGTGGTACTGAGGATCAAACCCAGTGCCTGATGCATGCTAGGCAAGCACTCTACCTCTGAGCCACAACCCCAGCCCCTGATATCCTGCTTTGTAAACACGCTGTTATAAGGTGATGAGCATCTTTTTTAGGTGAATTAAATATTAGATTACATAAGGATTCCCTTATGTAATCTAATATTTAATTGCAAAGAGTCTTAAAGACTATGTTTAGGAAAAAAATTTAGCAGCTCAACTAATAGAAACATTGTTCCCTAAGTGTAATATATCATTTTGTATTGCAGTGTAACAAAGTACTTCAAAACATAGTAGCTTAATGGAGTAAATACTCATTCTCTCTGGAAATTTCTGAGACTGGAACCCTAGGAGCAGTTCAGCTTGGTGGTTCTGCCTCAGTGTATCTCATGGGTTGCAGGCAAGTGTTGGCTGGGATTAGAGACTCCAAGTCCAGGATACTTTAACGTGGACTCTTCTGGTCATCAAGCCAAGCCCACTACCCTAGCTACTGCTCTTTCTCTCTCTGAGGATAAAAGAGGCTCCATAACTTGGCAAGGTTCATATAGGGAGTAAGTACCTGAGGGACCTGATCTGGCTTGACTGCAAGTCTGCGGCCTTCCCTTGAACATTCTGGTTACTGCTTCTCCTTCATGTTGTGATCACTGGTGGTGAACACCCCGTCTCATGTGGCTCGTCTCTTGTTCCCTCTCCCATTAGACTAGCAACAGCCTTTTCATTTTGAGTATGTCTTTATTAGCCTCCCTTCTTGTTATTGATTGTGGGCTAAGAAATTTAGTTACTGTGCTTGTAGGTTGAGTAGACTTATCTAAAATAACAGAACTGGTTCAGATTTCGGACTTTGTTACAGAGTTTAGAATATTTTCATATACCTAATGGTATCTTGGAATGGGACCCAAATCTAAGCATGAAGTGCATTTGTTTCATATAAACCTTACTTATACACAGAGTCTGAAGGTAACTTTATGTGCTTTTTTTAGAGCACCTGCATTTTGACTGTGACCCAGCACCTGAGGCAGGTGAAGTGTCACTTGTGGCATCATTCTGGTACTCAGCCAGTTTCACATTTTGGAGCAGTTCATGTTTGGGATGCTGTACCTTTATTAGCATTCCTTGTGAAGTGTGGTTCAGCCAGCTCTGCAGTGTGGTGGTCCTTACTGGGATGGTAGTTATAGATCAGAGGCACTGCGTGCTTCTTTCTGGTGTTTTGAGTCTTCTCATTCATAATTGAAATTCTCATCACCCCCCATCTCATACCATGATAACCCTTCTTCGTGTTTCAAATTAGAATGTTTACCTGGAAGAATTTGCTTGTTGTCTGGCTTTAACTTTTTCCTGTGGACATGTTCAAGTGTAGACAGAGGAGACGTGAGGAGGCAGCTGTCAGCAGTCAGCGCATCCTGGCTGTGGGCTGCCCTTCTTTTGTTGGTGTGTGATTCTGCTGCGTGTCTCTGGCAGGTCAGACTCTGTGACACCCAGCTGTGAGACCAGAATGCAGCTGGAGCTTCTGAGGTGGCAGGTTCTGTCATCTGCACAGCAACTGGCTTTGTGCTGTGGTCAGATGGGCTCCGTCCCTTCCAGGTCATTCAGCGTACCTTTGTCATTCATCGTTGAAAATAAGGTCTTGGAACCACTGCTGTGTCTGGGGGTTAGGGGAGATTCACTTGAACCTCAGGTTGTTTTCGTTTTTGATACTCCAAGTTTCCATTGGTTCCAGTAATTTAAAATGATACTTTAAAATACTTTTCTTTGTAAGGAAAGTTTAAAAGAGAAAGCTTTGGGTTAATGTTGATAAATACTTTCTAAGGTTTTTGTTTGTTTAAAAAAACTTTTTTAGCTTGAAAGTTTTAAGATTTACAAAATACTTCAAAAAGTAAAGAATTTTATGCAACTATAAAAACTGGACTAGTAAATAAGACTCCACCTTGTGAAAGAAGCTAGGATTGGGGTTTTGTCTGATGCACAGGCTGACATTCTGAGGCTGCGGCTGCTCTTCAGGCAGGAAGTGGTGACTTTTTCTGGAGTAGCAGACCCAGGCCTTCTGGTGCCTGGAGGGTGCTTGGGGTTGCAGATTGTGTGGGGCGGGGACTTCCTCTGCTACTCCTCTGTTCAGTCACACTCCGAGCACTGACCTGGGACATGCTTTCACTGCACTGCACCTCTGGCTGCTGTCGTGGAGCTCTGGCAGATGTCCTCACGATTGGACCCCCAGTTCTCTTGTGTTCCTTTCACTATGGCTGTGTGATAGATCACCCCAAGAACCAGTGGCTGAGCTCAGCATTTATTTTGCGGAGCCATTTCTTTCTGAGCAGGGGGGCGGGGAGAGCTGGCCTCTTGTGAGTCTTTCACTGGAGTTGAGGCAGCACTACCCACCAGGCCTGCCCTGTAGAGTTGATGGGAGCTAGGTGCATGTGGCAAGTGAAGTGTCACTAGTGTGATTGGAACACCAAGTTTTAAATTTTACTCAATTTAATTAAAATACCTACGTGTGATTGACAGCTGTTCACTGTACTGGACATCCAAAATCTGAGTGCTCATAAAATCTGACACCTGAGCTAGAAATATCCTTTGGGCATTCCTCCCCACCCCAGACTCCCTCGCTCCCTCCCTGCCTGGGCCTTCTGCATGGGCTCTCCACTGCGCTGCCTGCAGCGTGATGCCTCACATGCTAGATCACCAATGCCGTAGGTGGAGAGGATGTGGGCCTGCACCTGTGGTGTCAGGGATTGAACCCGAGGCCTTGTGCACACAAGGCCACCACTCCACCAACTGAGCTGTATCCCCAGCCCTGGGCCTCCGCCTTTCCATGGAGGAGAAACAGTGTCACTTTGTCAGGAAGCATAGGACAGGACACAATCCTGGGCCACCTGTGGAAAAGACAGCCAGCCCATTAGCCACTCACCTGGGAAAGGGGTGGGCTGGATGGCTCGGTGTTCTGGTTCCATGCAGCTCTAAAGAAAAAACCAACTACTGTATGTCAGATATTTGTTTTTTAATTGTACTAGTAAATTGTTAAATTTTCAGAAGAATACACAGCAAAAAATCTCTGGATCTAGTTCTCCCTACTCTTCCTCCTGTTACGAAGGGAGATCCACTTTTAATGTTTTAGCTACTTCTATTTTCATTTCTGTTTGTGATTTTTACCGAGATGATGAAATACTAAACTCTTACTACCATTTCTTGATTTTTCAATTCTAGGGATTGTGTGTCTAAAACTGCTTTTCTGCTATAATAGATGAGGGTGTATCTCACCCACCTCCACCCCTGCCCTCGGTGGTTTTCTCACTGTTTCAAGTTTATCTCTGGTTTCCTTTTTAATTTCTACAATGTATTTAAGCCTTTCTGCTCTGTTCTGATTTCTGATGTAAGAGGAGATTAATAGCCCCATTCTTCCCTTTAGAAATTCTAATTTTTAGCAACAAGATATAGTACAATTTTTAAGAACAGTGCAGCCAGGCACAGTGGCACACCCCTGTGATCCCACCTACCCAGGAGGCTGAGGCAGGAAGATGGCCAGGTTGAGGCCAGCCTGGGCAATTCAATAAAACCCTGTCCCAAAATAAAAAATAAGGGCTGGGGATTTGACTCAGAAGTAGAGCACCCCTGGGGTCAATCCCCAGTACTTTCCCCTCCAGGGAGCATAGAGAAAGGAGGGTTTATTAGGGCTATAGTCTCAGGCAATCCTTGCCACACTTCATGTCATAGAAAGCCAAGAATTGCGATTTCCTCATATATGCGAATGCTGCCCTCAGCGTTTTTACTCCTGGCCTGACCTCTGGAGAGCAGCGTAAGCCGAGGGTACTGGGTTATTTCCCGACTTCACTCCTGTTGTGGGGTTGCTAGATCTCTGCTCTGGAGACAGCCTGCGGTGATGGTGAGGGCAGCGCTGCACTTGCTGGCCCTGTGCCCAGGGCAAGTCAGTCAGTCTCGGTGTCTCTGTTTCCTCACCTGCCAAGCAGCAGGAGCAGCCAGGCCTGCCCGTGTGGTCACTGTGCTGTGCCCGGACTTGGGTGCTCCTGTGGCAGTAACTACCCTTGTGCTTGGGTTCTGTGGCTGTGTTTGTGTCTTCCCAGTTTTGTTCAGGTGTGTTCCGCAGTTAGCGCTCTGCGGTCTGAAGATCGCGGGAGCCTGGACTGCTGGCTGCTGCTCGCTTTCACTTGAGGAGCTCTGTCTCCAGTTGCAAACTGTCCTTCTTTGACTTGCATCGTCAGCCGATGATTCCTTGGGTGTTTTAAACTCATGATCCATCTTCTTCCCACGTGGAGCCTCAGTCTTGATGTTTCTGGACTCTGGGGGGGTCTGACTTTCCCGTCGTCTTCCCAATTGGTCTCTCTGTTTTAGATTCCGTATCTTGCCCTTTTTAAAATGTTTGCCCTCATCTTGTCGTGAGGTGCCTTCAGGTGGCTTGCTCAGTGGGCTGTGTGGGAAGTCCATTGGGTGGTCCTGCCAGCTGGGAGTGGAGTTTCCTTTCGGGTCACACATTGCTGGTGAAAGGTTAGTCCAGCTAGTTTCCTGCTCTCTGTGTGGGACTCGGATGGTTATTTCTCCTGAGAGCCTCCCTGCCACCTCTCTGCCCTTGACACGGTGAGACGCACCCTACAGAATCCTGGCCAGCCTCGTGGGGCTCAGTTGAGCTGAAGACTGTTAAATGCGCGTGTGTATTTTTTCTTCTGGAAGGCTGACTGGTGTGTTTTGAAGAGGGAAGGATCCATCTAGGTCAGATCTTTTTAAGACAATTTTGTTGAGATGTAATTCACACTATAAAATCCCCCTGTGCACACATCCGATCCAGTGGTGTTTGGTGTGCGCAGAGTTGTGCAGCCATCACCACGATCTAATTTTAGAACATTGTCATTACCTTAGAAAGACATCCCACACACAGCATCCGTCATTTTATGTCCCCCCACCCCCTATACAAGACTCTTTGGGATGTTGAATACACTCGAGTCCAAGAGTGTTGCTGTGCCTGGTTCCTGTCTCTGAGCATCCTATTGGGGGTCCACCCATGATATAGCATATTGCAGTGCTTCGTTTATCACCATCAGGTGCTGTGGAGAGTTGGGTTGTTTCTCCTTTTTTGTTTTGGGATAATGTTGCTGTGAGCATACATGTATGAATTTTTAAATGGATATCTCTTTTTTCCAGTATTGGGGATTGCTAGCCACACCCTCCACCTCCCCAGTCCTCGGTGTACTGTCTTCTTTCTCTTGAGTGTGTACCTAGGAGTGGAGTTGCTGTGTCACATGGTGACATTTTGAGGAAATGAGGGATTTCTTTTTTTTTTTTTTTTAATATTTATTTTTTAGTTGAACACAATATCTTTATTTATTTATTTATGTTTATGTGGTGCTGAGGATCGAACCCAGGGCCTCGCATGTGCTAGGTGTGCACTCTACCGCTGAGTTATAACCCCAGCGCCCCCGAAATGAGGGTTTTCAAAGTGACTACTCTGGGTGAGGATCCGACCCTCAGCCTTACCTACGCTTGTCTTTGAGGGTCGCAGGCTCAGTCTGTGATGTGTGATCTGTATGTTCTTCCTGCCAGGGAGCTGAGCATTGTTTCACATGCTGATTGGCCATTTGTTTATCTTCTTCAGAGAAATAGCTATTCAGTATCTCTGCCAGTTTTTAATTAGATTGTCTTTTTCTTGTTGAGTTGTAAGAGTTCTGGCTACAAACCTTATCAGACAGAATTTTCAAATATTTTCTCTCAATTTACGGGTTGTGTTTTTACCTTCCTTTAGTATCATTTGTAGCACAGAAGTTTTAGTTTAGTTGTTTTTGTTTTGTTTTGTTTTGTTTTTCCTTTTGTGGTGCTGGGAATTGAACCCAGGGTCACACACATGCTAGGCAAGCACTCTCTCAGGTGCCTTTTAAATTTTTATTTTGAGACAGGGTTTCATTAGTTGCCCAGGCTGGCCTTGAACTTGACATTCTCCTGCCTCAGCCTGCCAAGTACCTGGGATAATAGGCATGAGCCACTTTGTCCAGCTAAGTTTTTAATTTTGATGAAGTCTAACATATCTAACATTTTGTTGTTGTCGTTGCTTGTGCTTTTGATGTTATATATAAGAAGCTGTGCTTCATCCAGGGTCATAAAGGTTTGTTCATATACATTTTTTCTTCCAAGAGCTTTATAGCCACAGATTGTACATTCAGGGCTGTGATCTAGTTAGTGTGGGCTCAGTCAATATGTGCTGTGAGGTGGGTCCAACTCCCGTCTTTTGTATATGAATATCCAGTGTCCCAGAACCATTTTTCCTAAGTGTATTATCCCCGCACCCTGTTCAGATCTTTGTTTGTAAATGGGAGGTCTGTATGTTTACAGGGCTTTACAGGCAGGAGAGCTCACCTGGGTCGGGAAGCCCCTAATCCAGGAGTGTGTCCCCCCTCTCTGAGACTGGTTGTTTCCCTGGAGAACGTGCTGGTGGTTTGGTTTGCTTGCTTGTGTTGATTGGCTGCTTTCCTTGTTGTGCTTGGTGGTAGGTAGATGGCCCATAGGTGCCTGGTTCCCGTCTTTTTGCTTTAGCATGGGGGCAGCCTGACTGGTCTAATGGAAACCAACTTTAACACCCTCTTCTAGCCCTGGTCTCTTCAGTTAAAGAGCAGATTAGGTATTTTTATTTCATATGCCAACAGTTATTAACTGGGGTCTGTCTTTGGACCTCTTAGTGGCCTCAGGGGATTCCTGGGAATTACATTCAGGTTGCGTGTGTGCAGTGTCCTAGGAGAAGGTCTGTAGCCTTCAGGGGGTTTCCAGAGTGGCCAGAGGCCCTGAAGAGGTTAGGAATTGGTGCAGCCTTGCTCTCACTGCCACACTGGGGTCCTTGTTAAAATCCACCTTTCACAAGATGTTTCAGATGATAATAGCTTTCCCTTAAGCTTGCTTTAATTATGGACAGAAAGGACAGACATAAGCGGGGAGATGAAACACTAAAGACAAAGAAGCAACACATGAACAGCATAAAGGAAACTTGCCTCTTAGAGAATTTAGTCTCTTTTCACTGGTTTGGTTTACAGCCTCTGTAGTGATGAAAGGATGTTCTGTGAGGATACAGTAGAACATGTGTGTGTGTTGACCTTTCTACACTCATGAAATAAGCAGAAAGTTTCCCTGGAAGCTCATAGTTGTGTAAATATTTGTGACCAGCACAGTTGCAGGGCAGTAGTCATTCCTGCCACTCCTACAGGTTGCTATGCATAAGGGTGGTCCCCATGTAAATATTTATTTTGTGCTTCTCATGGGAAACTTTAAATATCAAGAAAATAAAACTGTTGTCTTGGTGTACCCCTTGCTCACAAAATGAGTGGTTTAGTTAATCTTGTTTCAGAAAAATAATTGGTGATGTAGGATTTTTCTTCTAACAAGATCTTTACTATTTTGGTACTTTTATAAAAAGAACTTTAAAAGTCTGAATTGGTATTATGCTCTACTGTAGTGTGCCAGCTTTCTATTCTTGTGACAAAATGCCTGAGATGATCAACTTAAAAGGAAGAATGGTTCTTTTGGCTCATGGTACGAGGTTTTGATTGGTGATCGCTTGGCCTTAGGACAACACAGCACTTCACAGGCAGAGGAGGCCTGCTCGCCTCCTGGTGGCCTGGAAGCAAAGAGAGAGGGAAGGCCAGAGTCTCAGTGACCCCTTTGCAGGCATGTCTCCAGTGACTCAGCTTCCTCCCACTGCCCCGCCAGAGGTCTCCCACCTTCCTATACAGCCAAGGTAGGGACCACAATGGCTTTGACGGACATTCCATACCCAAGCCATAAGCCCCTAGTAATCTCCAGGCCCATTTTATTTTAAGTGTGGAAAAGCTTTTGAGTTTTAAGTGCTTTTGGCTAATATTTATGCTCATCTCATGGGAACATTCAGCCTGGTTTCCAGGCCCCAGGGCACCACCTTAGCACATGCTGGTCCTCTGAAGATGCATGCAGCACTCCCCTGTGCTACGTTGACACCGGCCTTTTCATTCTAAAATTAGTTATTGAATCTTAAGTTTTCTAAAACATGTTAGAATTTCAGAATGGTTTATTTCTTTTTAATGATTCTAGTTTTAAAAATGTATTTTCCATCAAAAATTGTGCTTTATTTGTATACAATGAATTGAAGAGCATTCTGCTGCCATGTATAACTGATTGGAATGAATGAATGAATACATAAATAAAAGAATGCAAATATTTTTTAAAAAGTGTATTTTTCCTTAGGTTAATATTTTAAATAGTTCAGGAATCTTTAAAGCTTTCTTAATTACAATGAACTAAAAAGTTGACTCTCTCTTCCATATTCCCTTCTCTTCCTTTCTCCTTAATGCAGATTATACTCCACATTACTCCATGGCAGTTGCTTGACTTGTCACTGACCACTAATACTTTTGGCTCATAGTAGGAAGTGCCTTCCTACTATGTGCATGGCGTTAGTTTCCTGTGCTATTCCCAATCACATGTTTCTGCCTGTGAAAGCCATGCCTTGAGCCCCGTTGCCCTGCTCTGCTTCAGGTGACCTTCATAGAAGTCTTGTAACACACAAAGGCAGTCAGTGTCCAGCCTCATGAAATTCAAGGAGGAATGCATCACTGCTTCCCCCTCTTATTTCACCAGCTGGAATACCTGCTAAGGTGTACAAGTAGTGGTCAAGGTACATTTTCACCAACCACTTCACCTGTTGGATTGGTGTGTTAAAACAAAGACGAGGATTCACTGGTGCATGTGGAAATGTTCACGCTTACACAAGAGGGAAGACTGTAAGTAGCTGGTTTCCACCCCGAGCTTGGGCAGTGATCTATATGTGATCGATCCATCCCATCTGGACCTGCCCCACCTCATGCACTGGGTAATTTTAGAGAAATGCATGGGGCACCTCACTTTCACCTTCATTTTCTTTTGCTAGATTTGTCAAGAAATGGTGCCAATCGATACAGTCAGGTCTTCGACCTGCTTGTGTGAGCTCCTATGCGCCTGCATTTAGCCAGGAGGATGGATTCTTTTCCCAACTGGTTCACTTAAGTGCTGGTTATTTTCAGGGCAGAGTTTACAGAGAGGATTTTGAAGAACAATGCAATGGAGGTTGGTTGGTTTTCTGCCCCAGGTTGAAGGTTTGCTTAATGTCTTCCTCAGAGTCTTAGAATGTCAAGCAGATGTGTTAGAGCCTGGTGGTAGCTGTTGGTTCTTGAGTAAGGGCTAATTCTGGAAGGATGCTTTGTTACATGCCTGTTGGGCCTGTGAAGGTATGCAGCAGCCGCAGTGCAGATGTGACCAGCATGCTCACCCACTGACCACCTTCCTGTTGACTGAGGTCGAGATACTGCAAACACTGGGAGTTTGCCTCATCTCACAAATGAGGATTGCAGTCTGTGTTCTTGTGTACCTTGCTATCTTAAGAAGTCATAAATGATACAAGCAAATTAAATGTTTGCCCTTGTAAAATAATTGCTACTCAAAAATTCAGAAAACACAGAAAAAGTAGCCATTCGTAGTCCAAACCCAGACTTGGATTCTGTTGAGGTGACTAATAGTTGTAGTGTATACACAACCTTTGCCACTAGTGTTTTTCATCTGGATTGTTTTGTGTTTCTTTGTTTTAAAAATAGTATTTGTGTAGATTTTTAAAAGCTCTGAGTTCAGAGACCTGCTTTCTGCATTGTTTTCTGTTGTACCAACAGAAGAGTTTAGATAAGTTTTGCATTTAGGTAAGTTCTGTGCTTTACAATTCAGGTTTATTTAAAAAAAATAACTAATGGCTAAACCACAGTGTAACATTACTAGATTTTCAGAATGAAACAAGGTATTCCCTGATCTCCCAGAGCACCGTTTTTTTCCCTTTTTCGGTCATGTTTATTGTGGTATAATCCACATGCTGTACAATTCCCTCTTTAGGGGTATAGTTCTGTGATTTTTGACCAACATATACTCATATAAATGCTACCAAGGTCAAGATAGACAAGATTTTCAGCCCTGTAAAAGGCTCTCATGGCTCCCTCCTTTTTGCAGTACTAGAACCCTAACCCTAACCCACCCCTGAACCACATCCTCAGCCTTTATTTTTTATTTGGAGAAAGTCTCTCTAAGGCTAGCCTCCAACTTGTCATCTTCTTGCCTCAGCCTCCCAGTAGCTGGGAGTACAGGTATATACCACTGTGCTCAGCCCTGCACCCCTTTGTAGTGGAACCCTCCTCCCTCTCCCAGCCTCTGCCCTGGCAACCACAGATCTGACATTTGTCCCAACAGTTTTGGTTTTTTTCCAGAATTTTATGTATTTGTTTCCAGAATTTTATGTATTTTTTGGAATCCTATGGATTCTGTCTGGCTTCTTTCATTTGGTAGAATGCTTTCGGGTTCTTCCGTGCAGCTGCTGTATCAGGGAGTGCTTTCCTTTTTGTTGGTGCATGTGCCCTGTTGGTGGGATGTGTCTCATCGTTCATTCATTTACCATCAGATGAACTGGGATTGCTGCAGCAGCCAGGCCACTGGTGGTCATGAGAGAGTGAAGCTGGTTCTTGCTTTCCTGTTCAGTCTTTGTGTGGACCTGCAGGTTGTTCTTGCCAGGTAGATACCCGGGCATGAGACTGCTGGGTCACCAGAGCATTTGGTATTCTTTATCTCATTTGGATGCCAACATCTTTGAGGGAGAGTCCAGCAATACCAGTCCTTTCCTGCCTGAGCAGCTGAGAGTCAGTGTCACATGCTGCCACTCTGGGCTAGGACTTGAAACCCCACCCTGGACATCCAGGTCATTTGCTCTTTTGACTCTACACTTTGCTTCCAGTGTTTCTCTGTTGTGACGAACACAACAGGTCTTGGCAACAGTTAGAGAGTGCAGTGTTTACCAAAACTGAGCCTCAGAATAAACAAGATCCTTCCTCAGGTTATTAGCTTCCCTGTCTCACCTAGAAATTTGGAAGTTTGTACAGTAAACATTCTCATAATCTAGTCTTAAATCAATCTCCCCAGAAAATGTGTTTTGCATAGAGATCTCCCTAGAATATAATTTGTATGTGGAATAAGATTCCTCTCCAAAGTCAATTGGATTGTTACATAAAATTTCTATCTTGTGGCATTCAGAATGAAATTCTTTACATGGTCGCCAACCTTAAGAGCATCTAGCATAACGCTTCCCACGGCACCCCAGCTCTGACATGCAAGAGCAGCGTGGGAGGAAGAGCCAGTGTCACGGCCGACCAACAGAGGTAGTGCAGCCTTGGAGCCCCAAGCCACTGGGGAAGCAGATGCTGCTTCATTAACTGAGAGGAGTGAAGGGGCGTCAGGGGCGTCAAGCACTGCGTTCCAAGTGCCTGGCCTTGCAGGTCAGCCAGCCTCACCCTCTCCTGGATTTGGGCAGCAGCCCTCCAGGTGTTTGCAGGGCTGGGCCTGAAAAAGGGCCTGATTACACAGCCTGCAGGACAAACTGAGGCAGTCACTGGGCTCCTGCTCTCCAGGAAAGAGAGATAGCAGGAGTTTCTGAAATGTTAATAAGGAGTGAGCTTTATTCTTCTTAAAGAAACAGGGAGATCTAACCATCACTGGGGTCGGTTCCAGCCACTTAGTAATTGAATGGTGATTTATAAATGTTGTCATTTACATTTGAAAAATGAAAATAATAACTACCTTAATTTGAGCTTTATGAGGTTCAAAATAGTGCATGTCAACTCTGAGCACCTGTCTGTAAGTGGTAAGTGGAATCCCTACAGAGCCTGGGGGCGGTGGTGGGTGTCAATATTGGAAGCTCTGAATCAGTCTTTATTTTGGACTTCTGTGAACTTGGTTTGATCAGATGTTCCATTCAACTGAGTGGGACCCAAGCTGAGCCATAGTGGGGCTGGTTAAATGTATAAATACATTTCCTAGTCTCAGCTCTACTATATTTTCTGTTAAGTAGAGACTTTGAAAGACAGTAAGGATGAAATGGAAGCTGGCAGAGTGTTAGAGGGTGTCCTAAAGAAGAAGATGACCAGATGTGGGAGGGATTCACAATTTAAGGACTGTTCCTGAATTTTTGGCACAGTGGGTTGCACAGCTCTTAAGTTATGTTGACAAATTTTCTTGATAGTGAGATGCTTATTTTTCTTAGATCAGGATATATGTAATCATTATTTTGTTGGAAAGTCCTGAGACTTCATCAGCATGGGATGCATCTGATTGTTTTGTTCCCATCTTCTACCCTTGTACATATTTCCCAACATCTTATAATTTCAAAAAGTTTTTTTATTTTTTATTTTGCAAAGCCTTAGTTTTTGACTGGGGATATAGCACAAGGCTTTGGGTTCAATTCCCAGCACCACCAAAAGAAAAAAAAAAAAAAAGCTTTAGTTTTTGTTTGTTTGTTTGTTTGTTTTTGTTTTGGGGGTGTCTTGTTTTGAGAGGGAGTCTCATCATGTTGCCCAGGCTACCCCAACTCCTGGGCTCAGATGACCCTGCCTCAGCCTGGCAGGGAGCTGGAAGGCGCCGCCAGCCCCCAGGCTTGCTTTCTGTTCTATCCACCTTGCTGCTCATAGAAGATCGCTTGTCCTCCTAACTGGTGCAGCTAGAGGTGGCGTATCCTTGGCACATATCTTGAATGGAGTACTTTTGTACTTTTCCATAATCTTTGATTCAGCAGTTACATTTCAAGTTTATTATTGGGGTCTTTTTTTGTTTAGTATTTTTGTTGTTGTTGTTTGTGTTTCCATACTTGAGTTCAAAACACTTTACAAATATTTTCTCTATTTAGGAACATTCCTCCTAGCCACAGTTCGCTTACCATGAAAACACTTGCAGTGTGTGTTTCCAAGTGTGTTTATGACCAGTTGTTAGTCAGTCAAGCTATGTTCTGAGGCATGCAGGGGTGGAGGAGGGAATCGTGTGGTGCGCTACTCCTGCTGCCCCGAAATTACTTACCTGTGCAAATTCAGGGTTTCAGTGTGTTTCCTGCTTTAAAAACAGCATTTTGGAAAGTAAATGATCACAGTCTATTTTTGCTTTCTTGATTTGCAGAGAGATTTTTGAGATCAAGAAGCCATCTGTGAACTTGTTTATGTTTTCCCCTGCAAAGTGAGAAGTGCTTTTGAGAGTGGAAAAGGCTCAGATGCTCACCAGGAGGTTGGGCTGGGGGCTTGTTCCCATGTCCAGATCTGAAGTGCACATTGCCAGGAGCTATGAGGTGCTGCTCATGTTTGGGGCTTATTCACTCACATTGCTAAATTTTATCTGATTAATTTGTTTTATTAAGACAAAGATTTTTTTTTAAGCTTACCTACAGTAAGGCAGAAAGAAGGAGAAATGTTAGTCAAGTGTTATGAGAGTGCTATGTCATTAACAGACCAAACACGTTGGTGTCTGTCCACATGTAGACATCACCTAACAGCAGATTCGTGGTTCCGCCTCTCTCACCAGTGGCAGTTCACTCAATAGGCATGGGTCACCTGGTGATCACAAGCCACCAATCAGGTTCTTTTATTCCAATCTCAGTTCCTAATATCTGTAACACTCAAGTCACATGTCACACTTCACACAATCGTGTACTAGATTACAGAAAGGCTAAGAAAGGGTTAGGGTAACCACTTTGGGTTAGAAGGCCCGAGAGCAGCTATGTAGGTGTCAGATAAGATCAGGAACCAGCCAATGGACATCTTCAGGGCACAGAAAGCCCAGGATGTGCTCTAGGCAAGGGTCCTGACTGCAGGTTCGGTGTTTGGTGGAGGTGTCAGCTTGGAGTGGGCCATACGTGGTGATCACGGGCAGGAGAAATCGCACTTTGCTGAAGTCCAAGAAGGGTAGGAAATCAAAGGTTGTTTACTGTGTCAATTTTCCTGAGCAAGGCTTGTGACTAGTGATCAGGGGATGGGGTGAAAGTGTTGCTGTCTAATCTTGGGCTTCTTCTTTATGGTCCTTGAGTGAGGGGTTCACATCTGATGAGGTTTATGTGATTTGGGAGGTTTACATGTCCAGGTGCTCCTGAGTTTGGTAAGTTGGCACATTTATCAATTTGTGCCTTATGGTGGCAGATGGTGGCTGTTTACTCATTCTGCCTTGACACTTTTACTCAAAACTGAGTAGCTCATGGCAAACTAGTGCTTTACTAGATGGAATCACTCAAGATCAGGCACAGCCTGACAATTGCTGTTCTACATACCAAGGGGTCACTCAGGGCAGGCACAGCCTGAGGACTGCTATTCCGTACACCAGGGGGTCACTCAGGGCAGGCACAGCCTGAGAACTGCTGTTCTACACACCAAGGGGTCACTCAGGGCAGGCAGAGCTTGAGAACTGCTGTTCTACACACCAAGGGGTCACTCAGGGTAGGCACAGCCTGAATACCGCTATTCTGTACACTGTGGGGTCACTCAGGGCAGGCACAGCCTGAGGACTCCTGTTCTATATACCATGGAGTCACTCAGAGCAGGGCATAGACTGCCCTCATGTTAAAAAAGTAAAACCATATTTCTATATGTAATGTACATTAAATTTTAAAGGAAGCTTTATTTCTTGCGATTAAGTGGCAGCCTTTATAAAAACAAAAAGCATCAGCATCCTTAACTAATGGTGTTTTTAAAAAAATGTTCCCCAAAAATGTTGTCCTTCCAGTGATAAAACAGGCAGGTTTCATGGAGAAACCAATCACACATTTTCAAGTAACTTCAAGCTTGTAGTTTTGTGTTGCTTTGCTTTGTTGTGCCAGAAATCAAAGCCAGGGCTTCTCCCATGCTGGGCGGGTGTGGACATACAGTTGTGCTTCTCAGTGAGTCCCTACCCTTTTGCCCTCTTTTTCTTATTTACTTTCATATTTATCTATATATTGGGGGAGGTGTTCGTTGGGAGCTTGGGGTTTTGGGGTGCTGAGTCTAGTACCCGGGTCCTCATACATTCGCAGCACGCATTCTGCCACTAGCTGCCCCCCAGTCCTGAGACTTCCTGACAGCCCAGCAGAGTTCCCTTGCCTCTGCAGTGCGGGAATGCAGCCCATCCTGCAGTGGGAGCTTATTGTCCTTTGTATGTAATAAGTCACAAATGCTAACGTGGTACTAACAAATTAGTTAGAAAATATTGCAGGTGTTGATTCCTGAAAATGCTGTGTGTAGCTAGGGGATTTCTAGAGATGAAAAAGGAGTTAAAATCAGTGTTGCAAAACAATGTCATGTTAGAATTAAAGACTCAAGTCCAGTGATCTGGAACATAATGAGATGAATTAATAGGGATAAGTATTATGTCCTATGTTTAAATTTTAAAGGCACCATATTGACTTAGAGAAATAAGGGTTATATGGCACTAGTTAATTTTTTAAAATATGTGCTATTAGTAGTATTTTACTAGGTCTCAGTTTTTTAAAATATTGTTGAAATGGTTTGAAAACAGCACAGTTACTAACAGCATCTTTGTACCCCAAACAAGCCGTCTAATTTAGGCTACTTCAGTTATGAGAGGCGGTGCCCAGAATTCAGCAGGCCAGTGGTTGCTCCGCTCCTCCTGGCTGTGCTAGGCTCTGATGGGTGGTGGTGGTGGTTTTTTCATGGTGGCCTTAGGAATAAAGTGCTTGCTGGTGGCACAATCAAGGTCATATCATGGGAGGGTCACACTGTGGGAGACCTGACCCAGGACAAGCGGGCAGGGAGGGAACATGGCTTTGCTGGGGTCAGTGGGGCTCTCTGGCTGGACGTGACTTGGGTGCTGAGAGCATCTCACGGGGTGAGTGTCACTTCCCTGCTGCTCTCTCCCCGTAGACAGCTGGAGCTGATGACCAAGGGCGGTTTCGGTGGACTAGAGCGCAGTGGCCCCTCCAAGGACTGGACCCGCGAACTGGTGCATCTCCAGGAGTAGGGCAGCCTTTTCCTTCCCACCCTCACTTCTTATTACCGAGTGGCCTCCCCACTCAGCTTCCCATCAGCCCCCAGCGAAGCTCCTCAGGGACTGACAGACATCTGCGTCCCACTTCTACAATCTGGGAAGAGAATGGACTGCCAGTGACCACCTGCTTTCTACCAGTGCCAATTATTTGTAGCCTGGAAGAAGAAAGGTCACACAGTCTAAATGATTTCTGAGAACCCAGGAGGGTGGGATCCAGACCATGTGCAGGTGGCGAGAGGCGGGAGGGGCTTTGTGGAGAGAAGGTATGTTTGGGGGCAGCCGGTGACTGGGGCTTAAAGAGCAATCTCCCGGGAATCAGACTTCAGTTCAACTTAGGGAAACACTTACTGAGCCAGTGGTGGCACACATTTGTACTCCCAGCCACTCAGAAGCCTGAGGAAGGGGGACAACAACTCAGGCCAGCCTCTCAGCAAGTTAGCCAGACCCTGTCTCAAAAGAAAAAGTAAAAAGGAATGCAATGTAGCTCAGTGGTAGGCACCCCTAGGCTCAATCCTCAATACTTACCAAGAAAATAAAAAAAGAATGGAAAACATTATTGGAGCATTACAAGTTGTGACAGGCTATTTGGGTTATTAAATCCCTCATCAACTGTTGGCTCAAATGACCACTTGTCAAAGGAACATTACAGAAGAGATCCTAGTCTTAGATGGAAAGATGGTCTAGTTTACCTCTGAAGTTCCTTCTGAGCCTGAGGGTAAGATCAGTTTTATCATAAGTTACTTCTATCCAAGTAGTAAAATTTATTGTTTTTCTTACAGATACATCCAGTATCTCTTAAGCCAGGGAAACCAAGAGGGCTGGGAGGCTACAGAATCCCATCTCAGTTAGTTCAGGAGTGATGGTCTGGGGGCAGGGGGAGGCAGGGCAGGGGCCTCCTTCACAAAGCAGGATGCATGGTTAGTCCTCGTGGAGTGACCAGTCACCCAGAGGGGCCTGGTTCAAAGCAAAGTGTTTCTTGGCTCCTGTGTCTGTGGGTTGGCAGTGTGGGCTTCGTCCAGCTGGGTGGAGGCTGCTGCTCTAGGATGACTTCCGGTGGCTGACCTATCACGTGTCCTCATCCCAGCTTCACAGGACAGCTGGGGAGCTCTCACAGGAACAGCTAGCACTACAGGCTGCTGCAGGCCAAGGCCCAGAGCTAGTGTGAGGTCACTTCCACTGAATTTGTCCATCAAAGTAAATCTCAGGATCACCTAAAGCCAGAGGGGCTGGACATGTCCCTTGATCAGAGGAGAGGACCTGAGAAGCTACTTGTGAAGAGGGGATATAGAGATGGAAGGTCATTTCCACTTTCTTTGTAAATAAGTACCACAGCAAGCACACCGTTTTAAAGTATTATGGGTCATTAAAATATCCTGTGTGTGTGTGTGCATGCGCGCGCGGGTATTTTACTGGGGATCGACCAGGCGTGCTTAACCACTGAGCCACACCCCAGCCCTTTTTATTTTTTTGAGATAGGGTCTTGTTAAATTGCTGAAGCTGATCTTGAACTTGCAATCCTCTTCCTCAGCCTTCTAAGTTGCTGGGATGACAGGTGTAGACCACCATGCTGGGCTCAGTATAGCATTTTGTAGTAGATGCTTTATTCACATTTTGTATATTGAGAAACTACAGCTCTCACCAAAAGTTGACTGTTCATTTATATCAATCTTAACAACAAATCGAATACCTGAGAAGTATTTTCTGTTCATGAATGGTACTTTGAGGTGGTTTGGAGGTTAAAGTTACAAGTTATAAAGTAAATTGTTTCCTTTGTTTCAAAGAAGATAAAAGTTTCTAATATCTCTTCTCTGAATCTGTCCAAAAGAAAAAAATTGACTTGACTTTGTAGGCCCTTATGTTCCTGCAAATATGAATTAGGTTGGATAAAAAGTTACCAAGAGGGCTGGAATCTGGCTAAGTGGCAGAACACCTGCCTAGCGAGCATGAGGCCCTGGGTTCAGTCCCCAGTGCCAGGAAGAACAGTTGCATCAGGAGTAAATTATTATAATGTAAAGATTTGGGGGTTAGTTCTTAAAGAGCAATAACATTAGATAGCGTTGTTTGAAACTTTGCCTTTAAATGTCTGTCCCTTCTAGGAGCTCTGCCAGTGCCGGCCCGGTGAGGGGAACTGTTCCTGCTGTAAGGAGTGCATGCTGTGTCTCGGGGCCCTCTGGGACGAGTGCTGTGACTGTGTGGGTAAGTTGCCACCCAGGCGGTGGCTCGGCGTTTAGGAGACTCAGGGAGGCCAGGGGATGGCCGAGTGGCAAGGCTCTCACCTGGTGTGTGCATGACCTTGGGCTTAATCCCCAGCACCAGAGTAGAAAGAGAGACTTCACAGAACAGAAGTGTGTTTTATGTGTATGAATGAGTTGCCTCAGGTGTAATAAGCATTTGGAACATTGCTATTACATGTGCTTGTATTGGATCATATTTACATTTGTGTGCTTTATTTTTATAGAAAAAGTTCGGGGAGGAGATTTAAAGTGCATATCCTTGGGGTGTGGAAGGGAGGGACCCAGAGGTGATACTTTTGCTTTTCATTTGAAATCTTCTCTACTGTTGAATTTTTTGTAAGAAGAAATTTTTTGCTAGGAACCATATTTTATAAGAAGCATCTAGAAAAATTTTCCAAGATATATTAAGTCAAACGTGTGCATGTGTGTTGATAGAGTGCTGCTGGTGGTGCTGAGAAGGAAAACCGAGCACCTGAACCGTGGCTGGGGCAGGACACCCCCGCGGCTCCTTCAGGTCCTGGTGCAAACACCCCCTCCTCAGCAGCCCTCACAGGGAGCCAGGAGCACCCGCTCACCCTGCAGGACTGCGAACTGTGGGCCCCTGTGAGCGTTGCTAGCCTGTAAGGAGGAAGCAGTCAACCTTTTGCACAGTTAACTCCCTGTCCGTCCTCACCTGCTCGCTCCTCTCTCCCTGTCCGTCCTCATCCTGTTTGTTTTCTGGGGTATTGTGAAGTCCATCATTTCACAACACTACCAAAATACTTTAGTTATGTATCTCAAAAAAAGAGTAATTTTTCTTACAATGTCCAGTGAACAGTCCTTCTTTAATGCCATCTAACACCACATCAGTCCACTGATGGACTGAAGGTCTTCTGCAGTTGTTTTACCCAAATCAAGAAGTGAAGTCCACTTGCTGTGGTGGGTGGTTGAATTTTCTTAAGTTTCTTTTTTTCTAGAACAGTTCCTGCTTGTCCCCATCTTTTGCTGTTCTTTTTGAAGGAGCCAATTTGTTTTGATGGGAAGGAGACCTCTTCTGGATTGGGTGGTGACTTCCTGTGGCTGTTGAACCTGTTATTCTGTCCACTCTGTCCTAGAGGCTGGAAGTGAGGTTCAGGCTCGCTGTGGGGAGGCACAGAGTGCACCTTAGCAGAAAGGCAGCACCAGAGGTTCTGCTTCTGGCGATGCTTAGTTTGGTCAGTGGGTGACAGTGCCATCCTTGGTGATAGGTGGAGATCCCTGTTGGCCTCCTACCTAGCAGTCTTCCCCTGCCCTGATGACCACTGGCTGGGTCAGGCGTCCCACTGGAGTTGTGAGGCAGTGACTGTTCATCTCCATAACTGCTCCTGCAGTTGTCACCAGCTGGGACTATTCTGCTTGGAGCTTCCCTTGATCCAGTGAGGCCCATTGCTTACCTTGAAATAAAGGTGTATAGACAAATGCAAGATAAACAGTAAATCCTTTCTCTTCATGCATTTGCCAAGCACTGACTCTGCCCTCAGATTCCACTGAGGTTCAGTACGTTTTATTTGTTTTTTGCTTGCTTGCTTGCTTTTTTGATGAAGGTTTGGGATATATATATTTAGTGCTTTATTTGATTGCTGCCGTCCCTCCTCCTCCTCTTTCTTTTTCTTCAAATTGCCTCATCTCTAGTTAGTAGGAGTCTTTCCAGATCCTCACAAAGGCCCAGAGTCCTTTGGATGTGGCTTGTTCCTATGGCTTCAGAACCTCCCAGACTCCTGGGATTGCCCCTGGAGCCTTGCCCCCACCCCCCAGGAAGAATGGTGGTTGGAGATGGCCATCTGGACATTGGGAGTGTTGTGGCTGCTCCTGGGGCCTCTCCTGGCCCTTTCCAGTGGGCAGTCATGATAGGCAGGTATAGGCATGGGGAGGACCTGCTTTGAGTTCTTACTAATTCGGTTTTAAGATAACAGTCTTGGGCTGGGATTGTGGCTCAGTGGTAGAGCGCTCGCCTAGCACGTGCGAGGCCCCAGGTTTGATCCTCAGCACCACATAAAAATAAATAAAATAAAGATATCATGTCCAATTACCACTAAAAAATAAATATAAAAAAGATAACAGAGTCTTTATTTCTTTGATTTATATTTGTAACTTCTTTTAAATTGAACTTTTTTGTTCCTAAGTATATGCTTGATTTTTTTTTTGTTTAGACCTTTTCTGTGTGAAGGAATTTATTAGAAAAGTTATTTTGACCTTTTAAAATAATAATATATGCTTTTATGTATAATAAATCAATGAGATGATTAAATAAAATTTAAGGTTGCTGATTCTTAAATATTTCCTGAAGATGAGAGCTCAAATACAGTGTTCCAAGGTCATCTAGAATCATTTCCTGAGCAGTTATGGGACCATCTTGACATAAAGGTTTATTTGTATTCATTTGTTTTCAGTTTTTAGGGGTTGTTTCCTTTTGGTTTGGTTTTTGGGTTTTTTAAAATAACTTTATTTATTTATTTTGTATGTGGTGCTGAGGATCCAACCCAGTACCACTGAGTCACAGTCTCAGCCCCATTTTGGTTTAGTTTTATGTTTTGGGGTTTTTGTGGTTTTTTTTTTTTTTTGGTGTGTGTGTGTGCATGTACATGCTCATGCCAGGGATTGAACTTAGGGCAGCTTAACCACTGGGCCACACCCCCAGCCACACCCCCTTTAAAATATTTTTTTAAATTTTTTTTATACCTTTATTTTATTTATTTTTATGTGGTGCTGAGGATCGAACCCAGGGCCTCACGCATGCAAAGCAAGCGCTCTACCACTGAGCTACAACCCCAGCCCCGTAAGCCCTTTCTTTTATTTTTAATTTTGAAACAGGGTCTGAGTTGCTGAGGCTGACCTTGAGCTTGTGATCCTCTTGCCTCAGCCTCTCTAGTCACTGGGATTACAGGTGTGTACCACTATGCCCAGCTATATCTTTATGTTTTGAGGATATGAAACCTGTATGAGAGAACCAAGCCAAACACACACAGCACTGGTTAGAAAGGGGCTCGTGTCCATCTTTGTCACCTCTGCTCTGCTTCCTGCCTCCCCTATAATTTATTGTTCAAGCAAGGTCACTGAGAGAGTGAAACAATGGTAGCCAAGCCTGAACTCACTGAAGAAACTCACTGAAGAAAGAAAAAGATCCCTTAAAACTCCATAAGCATTTGCATTTGAGTGCATTTGAGCACTCATCCTGCACACACCGTTGTGCTCTTTGCCTTCTCTTTTCAGACTTAGTTGCGTGCAGCTGTAACCATGCTGCTGGCCATGGGGCGTGTGCTTGCTCACCGTGCATGGGCCTTTGGTTGCTTCCTGTCTTTCCCCATTCGGACGGCCTTGCAGCTAGTGGCCATGTGCAGAGGTCTTCTGTGCAGCTGTGCTGGTGTCCACATGCTCTTCCCTAAGGGCTCTGTCCTCTGCACTTTCACCAGGGCCCTATAACTCTGCAGCTTACCCAATCCCTGCAGCATTGCTACAAAATTACACTGCTGGGCTGGGGCTGGGGCTTGGTGGCAGGGCACTTGCCTAGCATATGTGAGGCACTGGATTTGATCACATAAAAAGTAAATTAATTAAAAAATACAGTTATTAAAAAAAGACTTCCTTCCTTAAAAAAAGAAATTACACTGCTGAACGCCCATTGCTGTTGCTAATAAACTTCTGGATTTTTGTTAATCTGATAGGAAGAAATGGTATGACTTTAATTTTTATTTATCTTATTTCCAGTGAGGTAGAGTGTCTGTTCATATGTTTAAGGACTGTATATTTTTTTAATTGTTTATTCTTATATATTATCCACTTTTCTACTGTTTTTTTCCTTAATTATTTAGGAGTTTTGACAAATATATAGGATATAACTCCAACACCTGTGTTTTTCCTCAATCATTTGTATTGGTTGTGCTTTAGTATTTTTCATCTGAAAGTCTTGTTTTCATGGAGCTGATCTCATTAAGACTTGGCACTGTGGTGGTCCCCATCGCGGTAGTACTCGGTGTGCTTATGTTTGTTGGGCACAGCTCTCTGTTGCATTTATCCTGGGGTTGGTTGGTTTGTTTGTTTTGTCCTGAGGGTTGAACCCTGGGGATGTGGCTGAGTGCATCCCCAGCCCTTTTTTAAAATTTTGAGACTGGATCTCCCTAAGTTGCTGAGGCTGGCCTCCAACTTGCAATCCTTCTGCCTCAGCCTGCAGAGTGGCTGTGATTACATGTGCGTGCCAATGCAGCTTATCCTGATTGATGCGTGAACTTGGATCCCATTTTTTTTTTTTCAAACAACTACTACCATATATTTAAACATTATTGATGAAATCCTGGTAGAATTTATTGAGTAGTACCTTTCTCCTGCTGATGGAGGTGATGCCTTCCTCTAGTGCACTTTGCTTTATTGCTGGGTTTCCTGTCTGTCTCTGTGCCTGTCCAGGCGTCAGGTCTCTCCCCCTCCCCCAACAGAAGCCTGGTCCCAGCTCTTTTGCTCCTCTGTGCAGCATGCTGTACATGGCACAGGCAGTCTCCGTCCATTATTAGTATATAAGGCAAAAAGAACACTGACTTCATTTTTCTTTGGTACTTAGGCTGTTTACTTTTTCAAGATCATTTTCTCTAGAAAGTCAGAAACAAGACCACGGATGGTTAAGTCTTCATGTGGTTGAGATTCTCCTTTTTGTATTTTGGGTCTGACGTTAGACTGCCCTTTTAGGATATTTTGCAACAAAAATATCTGGGTCTGACCTTTTAAAAAGGAGCCACTCCGAAGAGCCAGGTGTCTTAGGCCTGTGGTCCCAGCCCCAGGGGAGGTGGAGATGGGAGAAGTGCTGGACCAGGAGCTGGGGGCATGAAGCCACTAACCAGGGTAGCAGGTTGTTAACCTTCGCCAAGTCTGATGGCTCACGGTTTCAACTTCTGTTCTTCTTTATTTGCCCATTCTAGATCTTCTGATCCTTAATTCTCATTTTAATGCTATTGTTCTTTTTAACCCCTTAGGCTAATTTTGTCTGTTCTACACATAATACCACATATGGGCTTAAAATACATTTTAGAAAAACATGAAATAATGCGTTATGTAATCGCAGACTCTGACTACATTAATAATTGTAAGTTCAGCATTAATGTGCGTTAAAGATCCAAATCTGTGGCAAATGTTAAAAGAAGAAATTAATAATTGTACCCAATGAAGACCAAAGAGGAGAGATGGACATCACTGCTCTTGCTGTCCTGCACCATGTCTGTCATGGTCAGTGGGGAGCCTCTCCTCACCGCCAGGTGTGGACTCCGAGTGTGAGTCTCAGTACAAATGCAGGTGGAGCTCAGGTGGAGCTTCCCTGCTCACCCACCTGGTCCTTAAATGGGTAATAGAGGATCCAGCAGAAGAGCAAGGGGCGGGTGCGGGGGAAGGAACCAGCTTGAACCACGAACTGAGGGGGTTAGGGACAGGGCAGGACCTGGAGACTGGAGCCTGCCAGCACCAGGGGCTGTGGAGGTCCCTCTCCCTCCCCCTAGAGGACACCATGGGCCTCACCCAGGCATCAGCAGGGTCTGGAGGCCTCCTAAAAGGAACTGGGCTCCCCAGCTTTAAGCGTGTAGTTGAAGAGCATGAGACTCTTTCTAGATCGGCTGAAACCTTATTCTGAGATCCACAGAAAGAAAATTCTAAGCTTAAAATGCCAGGGTTGTGAGGGGAGAGCACTCAAAAAGAAAATATTTTCCATAAAGGAATCAAATACAGCCATCCATCTTTCCTGATAAAGATCTTCAAGTATACACAGAAGCAGAAAGAACAGCCCAGTGAACTCCGCATACCCATATCAGACTCAGAGTGATTGAGAAGATGCACACTTGTCCTACCTATTTTTTTTTTCTTTGCTGAAGTATTTTAAAGCAAATTATAGCAGGATCTAGTGGCACACACCAGTAATTCTAGCTCCTCAGGAGACTGAGGCAGGAGGATTGCAAATTATAATTGCTTGACCTGAAGTTCAGTTCATGATCAAGGTTCTCCAGATGTCTCAAGAGTTCTGTAGCTGATTTGTCCAGATTCCTATGGGGGCTTGAATTGCATCTCTGATCCAGAGCCACCATGCCTGCCCCATGCTGTACAGTTGACCTATGGAGTGATCATCTTTAACGGGTCCTCTCCCCTTCTGTACTTCAATACTTCAGAGCCACCTGTGAGCCCTTGATCAGATTCAGGTTTGATGCCCCTTGGCAAGAAGACTGCACGGGTGTGCTGTGTGATTCTCAGTATTTTACAGAGTTCAAGGAAAGCCCTTTGTCTTGACATCCAAGGCACTGTTCTTTGCCATGACCTTGGATGAGGGGCCCTGGCATGCTGCTTGAGACTGGTGACCAGTGCTTGCAGGTTCCACTTGGAGGCAGGGGCAGGCCCTCCATGGAGGTAACCATCAGTCCTGTCAGAGCACAAGTTGGAAATGGGGAGGGAGAGTGGGAAGGGCCTGGCATCCTGGCCTTGGAGCCAGGAGGGATGTAGAGTAGAGCTAGGTATTTGCATGTATTTAAGATACCAAGGAAGCTAATTGCCATGTTGGTGACATCATTGTGAGGGATATGGGAGGGGATGGGGCTAGGGTCAATGAGTTCCATCTTTCATCTTTTACTCCAAAGCGTTCACTAATAATGTTTCGAGATGCTTCTGCAGCTGCTTTGACCATTTTTATTTGGGTCATCCTGGTGGTAACTGTGAAAGGGCTATGGAATGGCGTGGGCTGAGGCCTTTTGCTGCCGGTTCTTCTGGTGTGCCCAGGCACCCAGGAGAGCAGTAACATTTCCCCTTTTGTTTTAGCATCTCCATGAAATACAGTTTGTCAGGCAAACCACCTCTTATCGCATCCTTGGTTTTCAGGTATCTAGTGATGACAGGCCAGACTTAAGTGTTGCTCTGTTATCATGGGAAATTCTTTGTATTTCCTAGTTGCAGATGAAGAGTGTGATGGGGTGATTTTGGGAGTAGTGTCTAATTCTGTTGACTTATGGATTTGAAATCTGTGCCTCTCAGTTATGGCCAGTTATGACTGTTATTTGCAAAACCAGTTTAACAGTTGCATTTATAGTTAGTGTTTAAATTTCTATGTAGTGAAAGAATACAAACCAGTAACAAAATCTCAGAGAAATGATCAGGAAGAGAAAAGTGAGCTCCAAGGCAGCCTCTGCTTGGAGAAGAGCTTCTAAGGACAGAGCAGACCCCAGGATGCTCAGGCAGGTGCTTTTGCAGAACCCTCCCAAGTGAACTTATACACAAAAGCTGGTAACTCAAACCCGAAGTTGACCCCCTGTTTGCAATGAAGAGGGGCAATTAAGGAGCTCCAGAAGTTTCAAAGGTTTTCTTTTCCTGGGCAGGACAACACATTTGGAGGATCAGTCACAGTCTTGAAAAAGTGCAGAATTGGAAGCCTCATGGCAGGGTCAAGTCAGGGTCACATGCTGAGTTTCCTGTGCTATCTCTGGAAATGACCCTCATTGAAGAGAAGACAGACACACATTCATAATGCCCAGAAGGTTTGCTTTCCAGTGCTGAAGATCATTTGCAGAAGAGGTTATTAGAAATGGCAATGGCAGTGAAATATTAAATCTAATGGATGCTTAAAAAAGAAAAAGAAAAAAAAATTAGTTTTTCAAAGCTGAAGGAAACCCAGAGCGCTCTGTTCCAGTTACTCTTGCTACGAAATCACCTACCCTGAATTGCAGTGGTGGGACACGCACTGTCCTTGTTCACGAAGTCCCCGCAGTCTGGGCTCGCGGGCAGCAACCCCCCCACACCAGGCAGCCCACCACGAGGAGCAGTGCCTGCCCCACAGGCTGGGGCTGGCTGAGCTTCCCCAGCCTCACCTTCCCAGCACGGCCCTGGGAGGAGGTTTGTCATCCCTGTCTGCATTTCCCTCCGTCCATGTTCTTGTTTTTAAATTATTTTTTAAAACTATTCATTTTGAAATAATTTCAGGCATAGAGAAATTTTCCAGAAGGGTCGAAAGACTCCCATGTTCCCCTCTCTGGATTCTCGGGTGTTGACATTTTATGTTCATATTGGCTCGTTGCTCAGTCTCTGCCTCCCCTGCTCACACACACACACACACACACACACACTCACTCACTCACACACACACTCTCACACTCACTCACACACACTATCATCTGTTTTTGGATCTTGAAAAAGCAGTTCACACTTGAGGTCCCGTCACCACTAAATCATGCAGCAACACGGACACTCTCTAAGACTCCCCACACCCTCCAAATCAGGCAGCATTGCCACCCAGTCCACAGAGCCTGTCCAGTCTCAGCCCCATCCCTCAGTGTCTCTGTTTCTGTCTGGTCCAAGGTCCTTTCAGGAATACGTGGTGTGCTTTGTTGTCAGACCCCACAGTCACTCCATCTGGAACACCCCTTGTCCTCGCCTGGTAGTGCAGACCTTACCTCTGTAGGCTGGTCCTTCACCTCTGCCCTCCCGATGCTGGCCTGTGGCCATGCTTCAGCTTTACCTCCCAGGCAGCCTGTCACTGTGTCACTGCCTGCATCAGGTGACACAGCATCCACTTGTCCCACTACTGTGATGTCACCTCCATCTCCTGACCACCATTGACCCCTCCGCAGCAGGTTGGCACTTGGGAGAGTTTTACAGTCTCCATTGGTATGTGCCATCACTCCCGCCCCAGCCTGGGCACCACCTGGCTTCTTCCCTCAGAGTGCACATGCCCGCAGTGGTCTGCGGTACTCTGAGGTGGTCTGCGGGGTGTTGTTCCCTTCATTCTACCTGCATCTGTTAGTCTGTTAGTTGGCACAGAAGTGTCTGCTTAGGCTGCACTGGTTCATTCATTTAGTTACACATGTGCACTCCTGGGGGTGACCCATGTTATCATTCTTTCATTGCTTAAATTGTCGACTTTACCAGTCATCCCAGCACTGAGGAGGTTGAGACAGGAAGAAGGAGGATTCAAAGTTTGAGGCCAGCCTTAGCAACTTAGCAAGGCCCTGTCTCAAAAAATAAAAAGAGCTGGGGTGTAGCTCAGAGCACCCCTGGGTTCAGACCCCACTTTAGTCCATGAGATCCCCTCCGATTGCCTCCCTGGCTCTTTCACGGGCCCTCTTATTCACTGAACACTTCCTTCCTTTGTCCCCAAAACACGTTCCTGTCTCCTGCTGTGCTTTGCCCCTGGGCCCTGGAGTCACCCTCTCCAGGAGCCCTGGTTCATGGGCTAGAGGAGGTAGCTCCACAAGAGCAGGGCCTCGGTCCCCGAGAACAGTGGCATGGTGGCCTCACTGCTTGGCCCTTCTGGCAGACACAGCTGGGAGAGTGTCCAGAGTCAGGTCAGAAGCTGCTGCTTGAACCCCTGAGTGCCCCCTGCATGGTAGCCACCAGCACCCTCCCTGGAGCTGCTCAGTGAGGAAAGTAAAGGCCCCTCTCTCCCCAGGCATGTGCAACCCTCGGAACTACAGCGACACGCCACCCACCTCTAAGAGCACAGTGGAGGACCTGCACGAGCCCATCCCCTCGCTCTTCCGGGCACTCACCGAGGGGGACACCCAGTTGAACTGGAACATCGTCTCCTTCCCTGTGGCAGAGGAGCTCTCGCACCACGAGAACCTTGTCTCCTTTCTAGAGACAGTGAATCAGCCACACCAGCAGAACGTGTCTGTTCCCAGCAACAATGTGCACGCGCCTTACTCCAGTGACAAAGGTAACTGCCCTTGGACTTCCCTTCCACCCTCTGGTCTGTTCCTGGTCCAGTGACACCTGCATTCAGGTCATCCTCTGGAGCACCCTGTGGTTTTGAATTTGTGTGGGTAGTCCTGAGTAAATTCTAGACTCTGGCAACCCAGACAGAAGCCGTCCGCATAGCTGCAGAGCTCCGTGTGGCAGGCAGTCACACTGGTATCCCTTTGCGTCGCACCTCACCAAGCAGGGTGTTGCTTGTCCCCATGTCCCCAAAGCTGAGGTTTCAGCTGTGGTAGTGTTGGCACCACAACTAGACCTCTCTGCTACAAGCAGTATTGTGGCACCTCGTCCCCTGGTCCACTCTGACCCAGCCAGCAGGCCCTCCTGGTCCCATGGGAGCAAGATGAGAACGCCCTGTGCCAACCCGAGGAGCACACTAAAGATGGGTGGGAGGGGCTCTAGGTTTTATCAAGCCCTGACATGTTCTAGTTCTAGGCACCGCGTGGCTCTGCCGCCGTGATGGCGCTGCTGTGTCCAGGACGCAAGGGCGTGACTTGAGTTCCCCCCTCCCTGCGTGTCCTCCATCACAACCTTGACCTGTATAAAGTAGAAAGGACTTAGGACATGGATAGCAAAAGCAGAGTGGCTTTTGTTAGAGGACAGATTTCATAAAAATGTTAATTTTAATATTTCTTAAATATTTAATAAAGATTCTTATTTTCTCTTAGGTTAAAATACTTTATGCAACAAATTTTGAGTTTTGGAAAACATCGGGAATATGTGGAATATGATAATAAGACGTTTTCCTGCAATTTTTCCCACTATCAAAATGTGGATGATCAGAGCTATAAAATAGGAACACAGAGATTTCGCTCAGAGACTGCTCAGGTTCTGGGGACGGAGGGGAGCTAGTCCTGCAGTGTCCTTGGAGCTCCCTGGACGGTGTCCTTGGAGCTCCCGCCCCTGTGGCTGCATTCTCTCCTTAGCATATAGGGCCGCCTTGGCTGCTCTGTCCCTCAGGTCCTCTGATTACTTGGGGTCCCCAGTGGCTGTCTGCTGGAGTGTTCGTGAGAGCTTACCAACCAGGGGAACTTAGTGGGACCAGTCACTGGAGGCCTGCGTGCCTGCACCGCCCCTCTGTGCTGTGCTGCCTCCCAGGCCCCCTCTCATGACCTTGGCGGTGCCGTCCCCACACAGCACACCCACCCCCTCTTGGCTGTCCTCTTGGCTGCCTGTGAGCTTCGCTTTTCACCCTTACACTAAAGATGTCCAGTTCCTCTGTGAAACCTCCCTCACTGCTCAAGCCCTGGCAAATTATCAATTGTGTAAATGGCTCTGTAAAAATGGCCCAGCCTTAGATTATATGCTCTTCATCCTGGTGCCCGTTATCCACTGTGGATCTCCTGGGCCCTTTTCTCCCAGGTGAGGAGTTATATGGTCTTAATCACCAGGGAAACTTGAACCAGAGTCAGTGTCCTGTGGAGAGTCAGACGCCAGGCAGGATGCCGGCCTGCTGGCCACTCACCGTATCTAAAGCACCTAAAGTGTTCTTTACTTACATCCTCAACATCATCTTAGAATAGAATAGTGGGGTTTTCAAATTTTTGACTGCAGAATTCTCTCTGTAGGAAATCTTATCAGAAGTGATGAACTTAAAAGAGCTTTGGTATGGTACTGAACCCAGGACTTCATGCTTGCCAGACAAGCACTGTACCACTGAGCCAGATCCCAGCCCTCTTGCTTTTTTATTTTGAGACGGGGTCTCATAATTTGCCCCATCTAGCCTCAAACTTGTGATCCTCCTGCCTCAGCCTCCTGATACGCTGGGATTACAGGCATGCACCACTGTATCTTGCAGCAAATAGTTTTTAAGCCTAGTAATCTAACTTCAGGTCAAAGTCTGAAGTGTGATGGGAGAGACTAAGGATGCCCTTTGCTTTCTTATCTGTGGTGGAAGGATTCTCAACATGATTGACAGACAAAGACCTTTTCTCCTGTACCTCATTTACGTCCTGTGCAGATCAGCAGTAAGGGAACAGAGACAATTAACTGTCAATTGTATTCAACTCCATAGAAAGCACTTCGTGTTTTAACACCTCCAGCTCTGAAATCTTAATTCTGTTTTCCAGAGCACATGTGCACAGTGGTGTACTTTGACGACTGCATGTCCATACATCAGTGTAAGATATCCTGCGAGTCCATGGGCGCATCCAAATACCGCTGGTTCCACAATGCCTGCTGCGAGTGCATTGGCCCCGAGTGCATTGACTACGGCAGTAAGACTGTCAAATGTATGAACTGCATGTTCTAAAGAAGGAAGAGAAACAGGAACCCAAGCACTCAAATCACAAGAAAGGTGTGAGCATAACTCAGTGAGTCCACTGGTTGGATCAGAATACCAGCAAGTTCCAAAGGTGCAAGGGCTAGGAAGGAGGTGCCATTTGAGGGTGCTGGGTGCTGGGGTGGGTTAGACACATGCGTACTACCACTCCCTCCTCTCCGCGCCCCTGGCCGCACACCTCTCCCTTGTTATACATGCACAGCACTGGTGTAGGAGAAGCTGGTGCTCAGGAAGCCTCGAAAGCCTTTGTGCCCAACACAAAGCCTGGTACCGCTCCCTTCTCGTGTTCCAAGCACTTTCCAGTGTTTGCAGAACCCACTTAAGTGAGTTAGGGTTCCCTCAGTGCCTGCAACTCCTGGGACCTGTTTCCATAGCTGTGTGCCACTCTTCACTGTGCCTTATGTCTCTCTGCTTTATGAACAGAGGGGATGTTCAAAGACAACTCTGAAAACCACGAAAATCACCTTAGTAAGCATCTGCATTGGTTCTAGAAAGCAGTTGCCCGCTACATTTTACATTTGAGAGCCCTGATGCACTAGAAGCCCTGCCCCTCCAGGTACAATGCTCTAGGGCAGATCTCTTGTCTGCCCACCCGGAGTGCTCAGCTGGGTATCAGGGTGCACCGTGAGACTGTGTGGCACACTCCACCAGGGCAAGTAACTGGCGTCTTAGGTGCCAGCGAGGAGCACTGGGCGCAGCAGGACTGCCGAGCCAACTCCACCTATCCTGCAGAAAAGCATTCTGTCCTCTGGGCAGGTGGGTGGCTGGTAACCAGGCCATGTGGAGGTGACAATGAGCCTCAGCCCTGTGGAGACAGAGCCGGTTCCCCAGCCAACACAGGATCAGAAGAAATTCAAGATACGAACAGGTCGGGCTGGAAGTGCTGGGAGGGCGCTGAGGGCAGCCACACGAGGCCGTGCCCATGCGGACGGTTGTGTCTGGATCTCTTGTTCTTATTAAATAGGCATCAGATTGTGGGAGGTTGAAATTCTGAAATATTTTTTAAAATATCTGTTCAATATTCTGTACACTCCAAATACACTGCAGGATTATTTTAGTCAGCTTTTTATATAATGTCTCAATAGAGATAAGCTTAAATACTCTGTCCTTCATAGAATCCCAAACTTCAAGTATGAATCTAAAACATAAATATTTTTATTATATAAACTCTTGATTTTTACAAACTTTCTAATTTCTCTAATGAATATTTGAATTACAAGTAACTTTTTAGGAATACCTCTTTGTATGTCTTCACATTTTAGTGTATGCACATAGATAATGCTGTTGGGTAGTTTGTATTATTCGTTATCTGAACAGTAGTTATGGGGTCATTTGTGACATTGTGATTACAATAAAGTTCACAGCTGGATCACATTTTTGCTCTGAGGTCACTAACGAAGGTCACAGGGACTTAGGTATTTTGGCCTCTTAGGAAGCTGAGCTTTATGGCTCTTGGGACATTGAGAGGAGAGCATGGGAGCCCCGGCTTCCCTGTGCATGGAGGCTCCTGGCGCCCTTCCTTAACCCCTCCTCACCAGCACCTTCGAGGCCGAGGCCAGGGAAGGAGTCCCCTGCCTCATTTCAGCTTCACTGCTTTCCAGGTGGCTTTATGCCTACGAGTGGAGGGATGCTTCTGGGTTGGTTGGCAACACAGTTGATATTTTCTTAATAGTGACAAACATGTTGAAGTGCATTGATCACCATTTTTTAGCTTTCATTATGAAGTTGTAAAATGCTGTACTTTTTTTCCACCTTTACGTTTCTGGGAACCCCGTTCTCACTGCAAGGGATCCCCAATGGAGTGGTCCATTGTGCTCACCTACTTCTCTCTCCTGGTTTGCCAAGGGATGGAGAAAACCTCAGGGTCCCACTTCCAGTTCTGTGGTGGCCTCTAGGTTCTGCATGTGAATGTTTTTCCAGAGTGAAAGCACAGTACTGGAGAGGCCAGCAGCCTCGCAAAACACAGGCCCTTTCTACCACACAGAACGTTCACGCCCATGCTGATGCTCAGAAAAAACTCTTTTTATTTTAATCAAAAATTGAGTGGTCACCTGTGTTATAGCCAGATCTAAGCCAGGGGGCCCTGTGAGAGGTGTGCATCAGCCACCTGTCTTGTGGCGCGGGGCGTGTGCTAGCCAGCTCTGCCCTCCCTCCCGTGATGTTGACTATCGTGACTGAGTTCACAATGGTTGCCCCAAATCAGTCGACAGTTCAAATAAAATCTCACATCTGTTCACAAGCCTGCTCTGAAAGGGAGGCCACCATGTAGCAGCGCCAGCACACAAAACAGGTGTCAGGCAGCATCGAATGCAGGAGAGAAACCGAGAATTCGGTGGAGAGCGAGGGAACTCAGCCACATTTTCAAAGTCAGTTTTGAGAAAGCCACTTTGAAGGTTTCTAGGTCTATGCTGCACTCCTAAGAGTGGGTTTACTGTGTTCTAGATGATCTACAACATGTAAAATAGGTATCTTTTCTTTGGTTGTCCCTATAAACAAAAAAGTATTTTAATAAAAACTTGAAATGAATGTGAGGCATGTTCTCTGTTAATTTCAGCCAAAAGAAGTCAGGTGCTTCTGTCTGGTGAGGTTAAACTCAGGGTCAGTGAAGCGTGTCCTCTTCCCTCTGGAGAGCTCTACAGAGCTGGCTGGGACCAGGGACCTTTGAAGTCGCTCTCTGCCTCTTCCTGTGCTTCGTTCCTTCCTTGGGACCCTTAAGATAAGCACTTCACCATTCTCCGTGTCTGCGGGCCTCGTGATCCCATGATCGAGGTTACAGGCACAGAAAAGGATGGCTATCACTATGGCAGTCCCTACAGCAACACTGATGGTAGAGGGGAGCCACAGCTGCACTGGGGTGACAAAACGAGCCACTTCACATTTCAGCCCAGCACAGAGGATGGAACCCAGGGCACTCAACCACTGAGACACAGCTCAGCCCTGTTTATTTTATTTTGAGATAGGTCTTGCTAAGTTGCCGAGGCTGACTTTGAACTTGGGATCCTCATGCCTCAGCCTCCTGAGTTGCTAATCTTATGGGCATGCGCCACTGAGCCCGGCAGTTTGTTGTTTTTTTAGATGGGGTCTTGCTATGTTGTCCAGGCTGTCCTCAAACTCCTGAGCTCAAGCCCCCCTCCCCGCTCAGCCCTAGGTATCAGGGATGGTGGTCTACACCACCACTCCTTTTATTTTAAAGTCAGGGTTTGACCCGTGGAGTTAGCAACAACCCCAAAGTTCAGATAGAAAACAAAGATTCCTGTTTCTCCCAGCAGTGCTGCGAGGCCCCAGGAGCCTGTGCAACTCAGAGAGGACTGGAAAGCGCGGTCCCACGGTCAGGGTAAAGAATTCTGCTGCTGACTCCAGGGAGCCACTGACAGACGCAGCCACTACCAAAGCATGGTAATTTGGTGAAGGTGCCATGTGCCCTCCCTCTGGCCGCACCACACTGTGGCCAGCATGGTCTTTCTACCCGGCCATGTGTAGGTCATGACCGCCACCACCCCAGCTCCCAGCAAGTCGCCAGGCCTTTGAGCTCCTCTGCCTCAGAAAGCTGGTGTCACCTGGCAGGACATCAGCAATGGCGGGCAGCCTGCCTTGTGTTGTCCAGAAGCCGGAAGATGTTGGGTCTCCATGCCAAGCCTCAGCATGCCCAAGGCCCCGGGTGATCTCTGCACTAGGCCAGAGCCTGGCACTGCCTGAGCTCACAGGGAGGCCATGTCTGGGCTGAACCTGCCTCTTTCTGGAGGTTTCTACTTAGGAATACCAGCAGCTGCCCTGCCCTCATTGTCCAAGGCCCCTCAGACCTAGCGCCAGGACTCTGATTCCAAGATGGGTGATAGAGGCTTTTTCCTGGCTGGCACTGGAGGGGACAGGGCTCAGCATCAGATGTGTTTGATTTAAAAAAAATAATGAGCAGGACCTGCTGCTGCCTGGGAATGGCATTTACATCTGAGCCTCCTGTCCCACACCCATCCCGCTCTGCTGGGCCAGCTTGCCTGCAGATTGGGGCTCCTGTCCCAATTCCAGTCTCAGCTCTTCAACACCTGGCAGAGAGGCCTTCTCTGACCTCAGGGCTCCTCCCACCCGCTCCCACACCCTGTCATCTTTCTCTGCAGCACGAAGCTCTGAGGTCTCGCTGCTCCTTATCCATCACCTGTGCCCCTAGACTGAGGGACAGAACATCTGTGATTGGCACTTGGATTGCCTATGTCCCCAAATCTGCTTGTGCTGGTAGCATGATCCCCATGTGGCCATGTTGAGGTGCCGCAAGATGAAAGGCCTCAGCACAGGTAGAAGGAACACAAGGAAGACAACAGGAGCCTTCCACTTGCACATGATTTGGAACTCTCCGCACACTCTGGTCATAGGTAACACTACGAAATCAATTATCAGACCTTATCCTCGGGTCCATAAATAACCCGTCTCCTGACCTGGCCTTAAGAAAAACAGATATGAGAATGCTTTTGCTCAATCTTTTGCAGATTGTTTTAATAATTGATATTTTGAGGATGTGCTGACTTTATCCCTGTCACATGCTGCAAGTTGGTGACACAAATGCAGCCCTGGTATTAATATTTTTAAATTCCCAAGCAAAACAATGAAACCTGGGCATCTGGGATAGTAGTAGAGATATTTCACCAAAAGCAAAGAAGAAAAGAACCCCTATAGGCAATGACTCACATGCAAGCGGCCAGCACACAGGAGGACTAGAAGTGCCCTGTGAGAGCGAGTGTGTCCTGCAGGTCTCACACGTACAAACGCCTTGTTCAGTGAAGCCACTGCATCCTCTCCAGCACCACACTGGGCCTGTCTGCTCCATCAATGCCAGGCTCTGGAGGCTGAGGCAGGAGGATGGCAAGTTTGAGGCCAGACTGTCTCAAAATAAAAAAGCTGGGGTGTGGCTGCAAGGTAGAGCACCTTGGGCTCAGTCTCCATTGCCACAAAAATAAGTACATAATGAATATCAGTCTGTGCCTTGCTTTGTCCATCCTTAAGTTTCTTTCTGTGAAGTTGTCTAGGACCCACAGGGCCTGAGTCAAGGTGCACCTCCCTTTAGGCATCCTGGAGACCCTGTCCTAGGAGACACCCCAGTGGTGGATTAATAGGAAGCTCAGGCACTCCTGCTCTCTGGCTGGGTTAGTACTTTGAGAGCAGGTTGTTAGGGTGGACAGCCCATGCCTCTGTCCTCTCTTTAGACAGCCAACTCCCCTTCTGTTTCTCCCTGTGTGGTGATGGGGCCCAGGTTCTGTCTCCAGGACACCATACCCTGAAGCTTGGACCCTCCAGCGACCAGAATCACAAGCCCACTAATTGCCTTCTCAAAATGCCCAATCTCAGGTGTTTAGTTACAGCAGCCAGATGGACTAACGCAGGACCTGCCCCTTTTGCTACCCACCCTGAGCACACCCTGGCACCCTCAGGGTCTCAACTGGAAGCACAAGCTCTCATGGATGGGCAGATGATGGCAGATCTTTTCACCCACTTAAAACAATGGCTTCTTGTTGCCCTCAGAGAAGTCCCAACACCCACCTCTTCCCAGGCCTCTGAGCTCCCATGGTCTGTGTTCTTCCTGTCCTGCAGGCCCACCTGAGGGCTCTGGATGACCATCCAGCTTCACTCCTGCTGGCCTGCTGTGTCCTCAGCCTGGATGCCTCTCCCTCCACAGTGGCCCCCACCTCACTGACCAGCTCGCAGGGCTCAGCTGTCCGTGACCCCGGGCCCCTCAGCAGCATCGGACCACAGAGGTCCTGCCCAGGAGTAGCCAGCCTCTGTGGTCACAGCACCTCTGTCAGGTGCCCAGGTGCAATGCTCCTCCTGCAGGTGCTGCCCACACACCTCATGCTGTAGCCCCTGGCACCTGCAGACTGCTGGTCCCCCGGGAGCCTGGGGAGACTAAGGGGCTGCCTTAACCACCGGGCGAGACCGTGCTGTGGTTGCTGTGAAGGTACTTGGCATCCTTGAAGGCCATTTTAGTTTGCAGAAAAGACTATCAAACACATATTTGTTTAAAATAATAATGTTCCATTTTTTTAATTTACAAAGTCGTAAACCTAGTTCTTGCACAGTTTTTAAGAACAGTTTGCAAAATATCATTTCTGTCTAGCAGCCTGGCAATCTGACAGCGTTAAGTGTCTGACAGTCACTTTCACAGTGACTCTTTCTGCGCTGGCTGTGTTCTCAAGCAGCTGACAAGCTCATGGTAGAGGGGGATCTGTTGGAAGCCCTGGGACCGCAGGGGCACTTGGGAAGACCAAGTCCAGCGCAGGTGAAGTCGACTCTGACTCCGTTTCTCAGCTCGGTTTAAACTGGAGTCACGAGTCTGCACTCCTACAAGCCAAATCCTCTGCAGCATTCAAATATGCCAAATGGTTTTTGTTCCTGTTGTTGTTTGTTAGTTTTGATGCTGGAGGCTGAACCCGGGGTTGCTTCTACCACTGAGCTGCACCCACAGTCCTTTCATTTTATTTGGAGACGGGCCTCACTAAGTTGGCCTTAAACTTGTGATCCTCCTGCCTTAGCCTGAGTCCTGGGTACAGGAGTGTGCCACTGCATCTGCATACAGAGCCTTTTTAAAGGACTCCATTCACAACTGGGGTTGTGGCAGATGACTTTGCCTTGCTGGCAGCCACACTTGAGAAGTGGCAGATGTACAAGGGATCTGCTGCAGCATTGTTCATCACAACCAGGGGCCAGATGCCCAGCTGGGAGCCAGTCAGACGTGGGGTGTTCTTTTACAGGGCACACGCAGCTCCTGCATCATGGATTTTGCATCTGAGGATTCAACCAACTGCAAATCAAAATATTTTTTAAGTGCTGGGGCTGTGGCTCAGTGGTAGCATACTTGCCTGGCATGTGTGAAGCATTGGGTTCACTTCTCAGCACTATATATAAATAAATAAAGGTCTATCAACAACTAAAACAAATTTAAAAATAAAATATTTTAAAAATTGCATCGTACTGTACTGAATATTGTGAAGACTTTCTTTTTGTCATTATTCCCTAAACAATATAGTATAATGACTACTTATATGCCATTTACACTGTCTTAGAGGTGTGAGTAATCTAGAGATGATTGGAGCTACATGGGAGAACATGTGCAGGTTATATGCACTCCATTTACTACCCCATTTCCTTCCAGGACTTGAGCATCCTGGCATTTAATACCTGAGGGAGGTCCTGGAACAAATTCCCTGCAGATACTGAGGGACAATTGTACTATGGACTGTTATGGATAATCTCTAAAATATATCAACAGGAAAGATCAAGGTGCAGATGTGTAACAGACTACAATCTGTTGTAAAAACAGATTTATGAGCCAGGTGTGGTGGCACAGGCCTGTAATCCCAGCGACTCTGAAGGCTGAGGCAGGAGGATCACAAGTGCTGAGCCAGCCTCAGCAAAAGCAAGGCACTAAGCAACTCAGTGAGACCCTATCTCCAAATAAAATGCAAAAAAGGGCTGGGGATGTGGCTCAGTGGTTGAGTGCCTCTGAGTTCAGTACCAAAAACCAAAAACTAAACAACAACAACAAAACAGATTTATGTACATATTTGCTTGTTTTTAAAATGAGGTATCTGGGAAGATTCACAAGAAGATGAAAAACTGCCTACCTCCAGGCAGGGAAAAAGAGAGACCGAGGTCGCAGAATCAAGAAGAGGATGTCCTACTATAGAGTCACAAGAACGTACTACAGCTGAGTGCTAATCAGAGCCAATGGAAACACCAGCCAAAATTCCAAAACCACAGTTTTTTAAGACTCAGAAGAATAATCTTTTAAAAAAATATATTTTAATTCAACTTGAAACCACTATCCTAGAGCTTGCACCTGTTGCCTGCCCCATGGGAGGCTGCTGCCCTTCACAGCTCTGCTCCCACGAGCTGGCCTTCATTACATTGGTAACTTGGAATGGCCTTGCTGCCGCGTTGCATAAGGAGCTCCATGCGTTGGGCTGGGCCCAGAGCTCCCAGGAAGGGGAGGGGAGCCCTGGAGTGTGCTCAGGTGATGGTGTTATGCTGTGGATGTGAGGTGTCCCCCGAAAGCTCACGCATGAGACAGGGCAAGAAGGTTCAGAGGAGATCTGACTGGGTTGGAGAGTCTTAACCAGTGAATGGTGGGGTGTGGTGGAGGAGGTGGGGATGGGGCGTGGCTTTGGGGCATATGTTCTGTATCTGGAGTGGAGACTTTCTGCTTCCTGATCACCATGTGAGCTGCTTCGCCCTGCCTACACTCTTCCCCATGGCAGAGCTGGCCGTGAATGCACGGAGACCTCTGAAACCCTGAGCCCTTAAAGAAACCTTTCCTTCTCTGCAGTTGTGCTGGCCACGTCATTTCGTTATAGCAGCGAGAAAGCCTACTAAACCATAAGGTAACTGTTAAAGCAAACCTAGTTGATGAGAGTAATTACGACTCTCCTTCATGAGTTGTTTGGAATGGACTTTCCAGATTTCTGCCCAGGGCCTTTTCTCAGAGCAGATCCTGAGCACAAGCTCCACTGGCCCCAGCACAGCCTACCTGGTGACTCCTGGCCAGAGGCCAGGTCTGTTCACACCCCAAGGCTCTAGAAATGATCAGATCTCTTGAAAGGACACATCCTCCTAGTTACCAGGGATCACGAATGACGTGCAGGAGTCCAGGTGTTCAGCAACTCTGAAGATAAACCCAGGCAGCAGAGCTGCAGCCTTCCTGCTGCCTGGGAGTCACTGAACCAGGCCTCTCTGACACCAGGCCTTTCTCAAAGACTCTCCTGCTCTTTCTTGTCCTTCAATATTTTTTTATTTTAATTTAATTTTATTTTTTGGTACTAGGAACTAAACCCAGGAGGGCTTAACCACTGAGTCACATCCCCAGCCCTTTTTATTTTTTATTTTGAGACAGTGTCTCCTTAAGTTGCTTAGTGACTCACTAAGATGCTTAGGGGCTCGATAAGTTGCTGAGGCTGGATTTGAACTTGTGATCCTCCTGCCTCAGCCTCCCAGGCCTCTGGGATTACAGGCGTGAGCCACTGCACTCTGCCTTTGACGTTTGATTTCTGAATAAAAAGCAAAACAAACAGCCAGTGAATGTGGGGAAAGGAGAAGACCATGTTTCATGCTGAGGCTTGATTCCCCTGGAGATGATGGACCCACAAGTGGATTGAAGAAGACACCCACTCATAATCCGGTTGTCTCAGATTCAGTCATTTCTGCTGCGAGCAGTGACTACTGAAGCCTGGCCTGGGGACAGCTCTTCTTGGAGAGGTCTGCCAGCTAAGGGCTGCACCAGGTGCCTCTCCTCCGCAGAGCCCCTAAGCTGCCTCTTCTCCACCATATGCCGGTGTTGCCTGGGATGACTCCCCCTTTTGGTGACCTGCATCAGTCTCTGCTTTTCACAACTGAAACCCAAAGTGGTACAATGTCCTCCTAGTCTCTGTCCCAACACAAAAGTAGCCACATGTGCCGCCTTATCACACTGAACCATTGGAAGGTGCCGAAATAGTCAAGACCTCTCATATCTTTACAACTTGGTAGATTCCTTGCAAAGTACCCAACTGTCTGAACAGCTGTCGTCAACATAGTGAAGTCCAGCCTGCCGCCATTGTACTGAAAACGTGCTCTGCAAGGGAGGCCTCCTGCCTTGGCTCCCAGGCTTCGCCATGTGCACTGCCTTCCAGCAGTGAACTAGTGCAACCTTTCAACGGCAGAAGCACCCTGGAGCCGTCGCAAGAACGTGAAACAGGCCACGAGAAGGGAGAAGGAAGCAGGAAGCCCAGCTCTGTGTTCCGAGGCGTTTCAAAACAGCACATCTGTGATCCAGATCAAAATAAACAGACTCAAAAGCACTCCGATGGGACTCAGAGAGAAAGTGCCCCCTCAGTGGTGCCACCTTGTGGCCACCAGGAAGTGTGGGCCTTTCAGAGGACACTGACACCCTGGCCTGTCCCATCAAGCTCCTGAGGCCTGTGTCCACTGTGGCCAGGACCTGCAGCAGCATCACTGCTGGGGATAGGAGGCCCCAGGCAGGATCCCCTAGGGGGCGCCATGTCATGGGCTCTACTGCCCAGCGTGTCCTTGGGCCAGCTGCTGTGGCCTCCCCCGTCCAGTGTGGACCTCAGACAAGCTCCAGCTGCTGAATGTGGTGGTGTGTGCCTGCAGTCCCAGCTGCTTGGGAGGCTTGGGCAGAAAGATCTCTTGAGCCTAAGTTTGGGGGCAGCCCCAGCAACATAGCAAGACCCCATCTCAAAAAAGAAGAAGGAGAAGAAAAGGAACAAGGGAGGAGGGACAGTCCTCCTGGCCCTCTCACTTCCCACTAGAAGATAAAAATGCAAACTCTCCAGAACCCCGGCCCTGTGGTAAGCTGGCTCCAGCCTGCAGCTCACTCCCCCAGTGCTTAACTCCCATGTCAGGTTCTGGAAATCCCAGCTGCCTTCAGTGTCCCACACGCTCCATGTGTCCCCTCTGCCTGAAATGCCCTTTCCAAGTGACTACATTAAAATCAGCATCAAACACATACTGTGCTCACAGCCTTCCAAACAGTGCACATGTCTTTTGTCTTCTCATGACATTGGGACCGGCACTGACTTTGTGCTTGACCAGCTGTGCTGTGGAGAAGGAACCCTGGGCTCCTGGCCAGAGAATCCAGAGTCCAGCCTTGCTCCTGATGGACTGCAGGCCTTGGGTAGTCTCTTGGGACATCTGTTTCTCATTTCATTCTATGTAAAGTGGGGGTCACAGACACTCCGTGGAGGGGAGGAGCTTCTTACACTGCACAGAGGTTTCTCTGAGTACAAGCTGTCCTGCAGGCAGGGGCACATCAGAGCAGAGACCATGGTGGCTCTTGGCAACATTTTGTGGGTTCTGTTCAGCTGTCTTGAGTCCTGGGGAGAATTCCCTGGCCGACTATGGCATGGAAAACATACTATCGGCTGCTCCATCAAAGGCCACAGCATTCCTTCCCCCAAGGCAATTTAGGCACACACAGCCCCTGCCCTCAGTTGTGGGTATGAGGATGCCTCCATGTGGCATGTGT
This sequence comes from Callospermophilus lateralis, assembly GCF_048772815.1. Taxonomy (NCBI): domain Eukaryota; kingdom Metazoa; phylum Chordata; class Mammalia; order Rodentia; family Sciuridae; genus Callospermophilus; species Callospermophilus lateralis. Next base: position 65,416,605 of record NC_135321.1, read on the forward strand.
GCTCAGGGTGGAAAGGCTTCCGGGGGAACTCAGCAGACCGTGGGCAGAGGCACCGGGTGCAGGGGACTTCAGTCTGACCTGGCCTCTGCTGCCAGCCTGAGCCTCCTGCGTCACTTCTCTGACCCCTTGGCTTGATTAAGTCATTGCTAAGGTCCCTTCCAGGGCTTGCAGTCCATGGATACGTATGGCCCGGATAAGACTGGCACTGAGTGGGTTCCTTAAAGACTAAGCTTCGCATAACTTCCACCTTTAAGTAGCTTTGGAATCACTCAATCCACAAATATTAATCGATCTACCCCAGGTGTGGTCTATAGTCCAATCAGATCACTCTCATGAAAGGCACCATCCATGACAAACACTGAGTGAAAGCTCTATTTGGATGCTGATTTCTTAGGATAAATTTCCTTTTTAAGAAACAAAGTTGTACTTCATTGGAAAAACTAATTAGGAAAGGCTCATTGCCGCTGCCTCTGGGCACCCGGAGTGAAGCCCTGTGACTCACTTCTTGCTGACTTTGTTTCCCAACTTTCAAATTTTATGCTCCCTGTTTGTATTGCCTGTTCTTTAAAATAATCATAATGTAAATTGGGTTCAATCCCCAGCACCACAAAAAATAATAATAATAAATAAAATAAAAATTAAAATAAAATAATCTCATATTTTCTTATGAAATGATACAGTGTCTGGGACTTGCTTTCAAGTGCTCTAGGCTGGAGAGGATGGGAAGTGACCTGGGGTTGGCCAGGTAGTGACTGTTGCCACAGCTGGGCAATGAGGACCTGGGGGTTCCTGTTCTACTTTTGGATATGTCTGGAATGTTCCAAAATGAAAATATTAAATAGTAAACATTCCCATTTGTTAAAAGCACACTTAATTACTCACAGACTGCAAATTTTTTCTTTATTCCACCTTTCCCCTGAAAACTGTGTTGGTGTAATGAAAACAAAATCAAATTCCCTATGACGAATCAGTTACATTTTTCCAAGAATTAGGGAAAGAAACCAGAGAGGAACCTGGAGTGCAGTGCCAGCAGCCACCAAAAAGGACAGCAGCAGATGTCGCTTGGGGACACCATCTTTTGTTCTTCCTTGGTGAGTTGGAGCCAGGACAGACACAAAGCAGAGTTTCCTGGGTGCACCGCTGAACAAGCACTTTCCTTGAAGGGCACTTTTCTTGTCTCACTGGCTTTTCCTTTAGGAAAAAAAGCAAAGCGGTAGACCACCAGTAAGAGCAGGCTTCAAATATGTCTCTCCGAATGGCAAATGGCCTTTGATATCCATATGCTCAACCAAAAGCTGCTATAGTGTCTCTGATTTTTTTAGCAATGCATTTTTTGAAATAGTTTGTGAATAGTGTTTCTGGCATTGGGCCAGCTGCTGAAATATGCTGGGCTTCAACTCGTGTATGGGCTTCCTGTTGCTGCTATAACAAATCACCTCCACTGACCTGGCAGTCAAAAATAGCACGAGCTTGATCTCTTGCAGCCTGGAGGTCAGAAGCTTGGATTCAGTTCCATCTGGGTCAGATCAGAGAGCTCAGCTTCTTCTGGAGTCCGAGGAGGGAATCGCCCCCAGCTTGCTGCACGCGGACAGCCAGGGCTTGGTCCCTCCTGTGTTCACAGCACACTGTTCTTCTCTCATCCTCGGCCCCATCACCTCTGCTCAGCCCTGGCTATTCTGCTCTCCCTTTTATTGAGGTGTGATAGAGTAAAGATAGGTAGAAAGGAGACTGAGGGAAGGAAAGAGACCTCCACCCCACATCTAAACGCCCATGAGCCGACTGACCAGCCAGGCCTGTTTTTCCTCCAGGTCTGCCACTCCCAACTTTCTGAGAACTCTGTTAGAGTTACTGCAAATTCACTCATCTGTGAAAAGTGCCTCGAGCAGGTTACAGCTGAGGTGCCCTGTTACCTGCACGATGCTCTTTCAGATGTGGTAAAGCAAAGACAGGTGTTTGAAGCAGCCTATCCCACAGGGTGCTTTCCAAGTGTTATCTACAGAGCTTTGGAGCAAGTCACGGTCTTAGAGCAAGTTGGCCTGGGACTCTCCCTTCGTATGTATACACTGGTGGTGGGAAGCCGAGCTGTTGAGCCAGGGCCATCCAGAGCACCAATACCAGGTTTAAAAGGCCATGTGTCAATCACAGCTCCTTTTCTATTGCTTGGCATGGCTTCTTCTGGTGGCTTCACTTCAGAGACTGTCCCTGGCCCCTGAAAAGCAAAAGGCACATGGACCAACACATGCACAACTCCACCTGGTGTGAGCCAGCTGTGGTAGCTGGCTTCCTGTCACTGTGACAGAATACCTGAGGAAGAAAGGCTTGTTGGGCTCATGTAGCAGAGGTTTCAGCCCATGGTCACTTGGCGCCATTGGTTTGGGCCCCTGGAAGCACAGCATGGTAGGGCGAGAACGCTTGATTAGTAAGCCCTGTCCACCTCATGGCGGGTGGAAGGCAAGGGAAGGAGCTAGGGTCCCAGCACCCCTGCAGACACGCCCAGGACCCAGCTCTTCCTACCAGGCCTGGCTCCTAGGCCCCAGCACCTCCCACTAGCACCACAGGCTGGTCACCCAGTCTCTACCTCATGGGCCTCCAGGGACATGTAGATCCAAATAGAGTCAACTCTGTTTCCTTTTTGTACTGAGAGTGAACCACGAATTCATGCTCACTGAGACAACGGCAGCAATAGAGAAGGAAGTGTGTGGAGCAGAACAGGGCAGCCCTTCCAACCATTCCCTCCTGCTCCCCTTCCAGGTTCCCCTCAGGAGATCAGACGCGTGGTTCCGTGGACAGATGAAACCTCCGCCTTGCTCTGCTCCGCCCAGCACGGCTAGCAAAACTGCTGCCCCTCCCCGCCTCACTCCCCATTACAGACTCTGTTTTGGGGCATTTTTTATGTTTTTTAGTTGTAGATGGACATAATACCTTTATATTTATCCTTTCATTTTTATGCAGTGCTGAGGATCAAACCCAGAGCCTCAAACGTGCTAGACACGCGCTCCACCACCAAGCCCCAGCCCCAGCCCCTGTCGGAGCATTTTCAAGAGCAGAAAGAGATGCCATTTTGTAAAGCAAAGGGGTTCCATAGATCCCTCTGGAAAAGGAGAGGAAAGCCCAGGCCACGGAGCCTGGAAGACAGAAGCGCTCAGAGTGGGTGGGGCAGGGAGTATGGCTGGGCTGCAAGAAGGAGAGGGGGCAGGTGATGCAGACCCCAGGGGAAGCCACCAGGCAAAGCTGGGGCACCCACAGGTAGTGTTCTCACAGGCAGCAGCCTCTGTCTTTAGGGTCTTGCCACCTTTGGAGGGTCAGGTGATCTGAGCCTTTGTTTGGTTCTTGGGTGGGCTTGGAGGGCCCACTGGGCTGGCATGGTACAGAGGGAAGGAGGCCACTGCAGGCTGCACAGGCAGCTCCACCACACCTCGGAGCAACAGGGAGACCTCACAGTGAAGAGCATGTCCCCAAGCAGGAACAGTGAGAGGGCCTGGCCTGCCTTAAGACGGGCTCTTAAGACGGGCTTGCCTCTTGTGGGGGACATGGCTGCATTTGTCCTCCAGGTCAGGTACACATGCACACCCTTATAAAAAACACGAGTGGAATCCTACTAACTTACTTTTCTGTGACTTGCTTTCCCCTTAATATTCTAGAGCATTCCCTGTCAGCCCACGGGGAACACCGATTCTTCCAGGCACACAGTGTATCTTCAACGTTAGCAGGCTGCTGCTGGCCCTCCCTTCTCTCCTGCGGCTGATTTAGGTCAGGGAGCAGGAAATGAGGGCTGCTTGGGGCAGGCGGGGGACCCACTGGTCATTCCCCTGGGCTTGCCCTACCTTGTCCACGCACTGCCTTTTGGAAGCCCCCTTGCTACTCACCAGCCTAATCCTGGGGGAGCAGCCTCAGCCTCAGCCTCTGCCCTGCTGTGGAGGGGAAGTCAGGGAAAGTTGGGGGAAGTCCCCAAATTCCATCCTTTTGAAAAATGTTTCTATTTGTTTTTGGTTTCCATAGTGCTATAGCATGAGCCTAGAAAACTTTCAGAATGTTTTAGTGATGTTAAATCTCCTTCCCCTTTTATTTCTTTAACTCTTTTTTTTTTTTTTTTAAGAATCAAAGACAAACTTCAAACGCTTTGCATGTCAACTTCATCCAGTTCAACGCTTTTATATGTGTTGCCACAAAATTCCTAGAAGCAGTCATGTCAAAGCAGTCTTTGCAAAAGGAGGGGCATTTGTTTCAGATGTCATTCATCAGCTCTTGAAATATAATACTCACCTTTGGAAATCACGCTTCTCTAAATTAATTGCCTCCAGATCACAGTGGGGCTTTTCTTTCACAGAGCTTTCAAACAACCTCAAATGTCATATCAACTGGTAATTTTCCCCCTAAGAATGAAACCAAATTTCCTTAATAGTGAAACAGTGGGTTATGGGTGGAGCTGGGGATCAAACCCAGGCAAGTGCTTTGACACTGACCTCACCCTCTACCCTGAACTGGCTCTTATAGATGTATAAAAATGGCCGACAGCTGAGGGCCTGGGCAGGACCGCAGGCACCGAGCCAAGCAGGCGTGTCTTCAGTAGTTTCAGCTCCTCCGGGGGCATCTACCCGGCTGACTCTGCTCTCCTCACTCCCATGGAAAACACGCTGCCCGACCTCATGGGGGGACCTTCCAGCAGAGACTGAGGGGGACTGGGCTCATCCTAAAGTCAGCGTGGAGAAGGTTTCATAAATACAAGTCCAGGTCTTTTAAAAACTGTATAACTGGATCTCCATTCCTGCTCCCAGTGTGGGGTGACAACCCACTGTGAGTCTCATCCAGAAAGGTTGGAGGGAGGCCTGGGGGAGCAGGCCCCACGTTTCCCACTCCCAGAAGCAGCATCTCCTGGTGAGTCCTGGAATAGTTTCAAAGCAATGGCTTCATAAATCAGGAGTTGGGGTGTGTGTGTGTGTGTGTGTGTGTGTGTGTGTGGTGTTGGGGGTGAACCCGAAGCTTCGTGGATGCTAGGCAAGTGCTCTATCACCAAGCTACATCACCAGTCCCCGTAGATCAGGTGTATTGGAGCAGGGCAGCTCTTCTCAACTGATGGCTAAAAGAGGTCAGTGTTTTTACTTCGATTTAAAAAAAAATAATGCAGCAATTACTTCTTTAAATTTGCAGCCTTAAACAGATTGTTTACAAGCCACTAAATGGTTATTCAAGGATCAGATCAGATGAATCAGCTCATGTGTTAGTCACTGGGGAATTTATCACTCAGCAGATGCAACTGGCTAGTTGGGTGGTATTAGCTTTCTGTTACTATTACATAATACTTGTAATAATCAACTTAGAAAGGGAGAAAGCTAAGGGGGAAGGTGAGTTGAAAATGTGTTTAACGTGCATTTCAAATCTAATCTCAACCCATAACAATCCTTCCTTAAATGAATTACCAGAATAATCTTTCCAAAAATCAATCTAATCCTTTCATTGAGAGAAAGAAAGAGGGGGAGAGAGAGAGGAAAGGCTTATTCTGGCTCATGGTTCCGGAGGCCTCAGGCCATGATATCATGATATGTTGGCCCCTTGCTTTGGACCTCTGGTGGGGCAGCATGTCACGGTGGAGCATGGGGTGGGGCAGAGCCTCTCACCTCATGACCAGGAAGGAGAAGGAAGGGGCCAGGTTTCTCTGTCACCTTCGAGGGCAGCCCCCCAGTGATCTGGACACCTCCTGCTAGGTCCCACCTTGTGAGAGCTCCGCCACCTCCCAGTGACACTGTGGGCCTCTGACAAGTGGCTGTTGGGGACCAGTCCAGACCCACACTGTATGGCAGGGGGCTGGCACACTGAGGAGTTTTCGTTCTTTAACCCTCATACATTCAGTCTAATTTACTGCATATAAAACTACTGCTCAAGGTGGGGAAGCAGAGGGAATGGAATGAGAAAAAATATTTGCAAGTCAATTATCTGCTAAAAGTTGAGCCTCCAGAGTACATGAGAAGGCCTGCAGTCCTACCACATGCAAGAGCAAGCCCCCCAGTGAGGGAAGGGCACAGGGCTCACACAGGAGGTACTCCTCCAAAAAAGATTCAAAACAGCCTAGGGAGATGCTCAACATCACTCATCACCAAGGAAGTGCAAATCAAAGCCACAATGAGGCACCATGTCACACTAATCAGGATGTTTATTACAGAATAACAAAATTATAAGCTTTGGTGAGGGTGTGGCAAATTGGAACACTGAAAAAACTAGACTTATCATTAAAAAAAAAAAAAAACATTAAAAAACATAGACTAATCATAATGAACCAGCAGTTCTACTTCTGGCCCTTTCCCCAAAAGTCAAAAGCAAGGACTCAAACAAATATTTAAATATATCTATACCAATGTTCACAGCAGTATTATTCACAATAGTCAAAAGGTAGAAATATCCAAAATGTCCAAGGGCAAATACACACCTCAGCAAAGCATGGTGTAGACACACAAGTCTGTGGGCACGGGGCTGATCCCCAAGGCCTCATGGAGACACAAAAAGACTGGGCCAGCACTCTTCCATCCCGGGGTGGGTGCAGGTCAGAGGCCCAGGGGCTTAAATGGCCTCCGGAGCCAGCCTCAGCAACTCAGGGAGACCCTGCCTCTAAATAAAACACATAACAGGGCTGGGGATGTGGCTCAGTGGTTCAGTGCTCCTGGGTTCAATCCCTGGTGCCAAAAAAAATAACTTTTTTCCTTTTCTTTTTTAAGAAAGGGTGCATATTTTGCTATTCTGGGTGGAGTTTTCTACATATAGCCAATATTTCAAGTTTGTTTTGATTTCTTGAAATTTTTGCATTATTTTGGGGTTCCCACTTTCAAATGTATGGCATGATTTTTAACTTGTATTTCCCTATCCTTTTACCATTGCCCTTTACCATAATGGAATATCCCTCATCATCTCTAGCAATATTCCTACTCTAAATTTGGCTTTTATGTCTGTTTCCAACTTGTTTGTTCTTCAGGGCTAGTGATGGAACCCAGGGCCTGACACATACTAGGGAGTGCTCTACTACTGAGCCACACCCCAGCCCTCATTCCCTTAGGGAGGAGTCCAGGGACACCAAGATGGCGGAGGCAGGGCCTGAGAAGCCTGCCTGCCAGGAAGGGGGCCCAGGCCTGTAGTCCCAGCAGCTCAGGAGGCTGAGTCAGGAGGATGGTGAGTTCAAAGCCAACCTCAGCAACTTAGTGAGGACCTGAGCAATTCGGGGAGACCCTGTCTCTAAATAAAATGTAAAAAAAGGGGATGTAGCTTGGTGGTTAAGTGCCCCTGGGTTCAAGTCCTGGTTCTGGCTCCTTGCCCCCACCCAAAAAAAGGGCAAATTCTAGGCTATGTGTATTTTATTGAAGTTAAAAAAGGAAGAAGAATAAGGAAGACGTGCTTCAATTAGGTAGTTACTTTGTAAGAGTTAACGAGGAGAATTTTTTAAAATCATGTTTTAAATTCCTGTCAAGACATTTTCCTCTAGATCCACACCCTGTGATCACGATTGTCACACAGCACATCAAACTGTCATTGGTTCTCTAAAGATGAATAATTGAAGAGAAAACAGAATTTTAAACAATCAGTCTGGTTTTTCACTGATGGAAGACCTCTACTCACAATGTGTGATTTCTAAACAAAGGCAATGAAGAGTGGTTGAAATCTTCCCCATCTCTTCATTTAGAAACAAAAGAGAAATTTTATAAAAATAAACTGGGTCTTTTGTAGCCCAAAATTGCAAGCATTGGAAACAGCTGCTTGGTCTATTTTTGATGGCATAATGCAAGATACGCCTCCATTTAATTTTTTTCTCATTTCAACTAATTTTTAGCACTATGATACATGTGACTTGCTTTTTAAACACTCTGAACAGAGCAGACTTGGGATGACGAAAGCCCACTTAGGCTGCCTCCCCTACCCCCAGGCCTGCTCCCTGAGGCTGGCCTTCTCCTGTGCTTCACTCCTGCAGATCCTCCATGATTCCACAGATGCAGTTAGGTGGCACTACTTTCCTTTGTCCCCATTCTGGTGGGTGCCTTTTAGTTGTACATCATGGTGGGGTTTGTTGTTATACAAATGCACATGCACACAATCTAACCACACCACTGGGCCAGTGCGCTCCCCAACATTCTCCCCCTACACTACTCCTTTCCTCTACTCATCTCCTTTGGATTTTTCATGAGATCACCCTTCTTTTCCTTTTTCGGTCTCTAGCTTCCACATTTGAGAGAAAACATACAACCCCTGACCTTCTGATTTTGGCTTATTTCACTTAAAATAATGTTCTCCAGTTCCTTCCTTTTTCCTACAAATGACATAATTTCAATTTTCTTTATGGCGAAATAAAACTCCATTGTGTACCTCTACCACTTTTCTTTGTCCGTTCACCTGTGGAAGGAAACTTAGGCTGGCTCTATAGTTTGGCTGTTGTGAATTGTACCACTACTTTTAGACTAAATAGATACCATCTAACAACGACTTGCTCAAAAAGATGACAATGTAAACCACATGATTTCCCTTGATTTTTATAGCTAATTTAGTTTTACTTATTCTATTTGTTAGTCTTTGTAACTTGAAATAATGCAACTTCAGTTCCTGTACTGAGTGTTTTGTAGGTTGTAGGGAATCAAACCTGGGGCCTGGTGCATAAGGACTGATTCTAAAATTTTTATGAAATGAAAGCATCTAGAATATCCAAAGGTATCTTGAAAAAGAACAAAACATAAGCTGTTATAATAATGACTTAAAGAGCACTATTATGCTGTCATCATGAGTAGGGCACTGGTAGAACAGTAGATAAATTGGTTCAACAGAACAGAGAGCCTAGAATCACACAGGCGTTTGGTCAGTTGGTTTTTATTTCTATATTTGTGGTGCTGAGGACAGATCCCAGGACCTCCTATGGGCCAGGCAAACCCTGCCACTGAGCTGTATCTTCAGCTCAGTCATTTAATTTTGGGGGGACTACTATGGATTGAACCCAAAGGTGCTTAACCACTGAACCACATCTCCATCCCTTTTTATTTTTTATTTTGAGACAGAGCCTCACTAAGTTGCTAAAGCTGGCTTTGAACTTACAGTCCTCCTACCTCAGCCTCCCAGGTTGCTGGAATTACAGACCTGCGCCACCACGTCTGGCTTAGTCATTTAATTTTTGATCACAACTCTCCAATGAGATGTTGGGCTGTAGCTCAGTGGTAGAGCGCTTGCTTAGCACATGTGAGGCACTGGGTTCCATCTTCAGCACCTCATGAAAAAAGAATAGACTAATAAAATTATTGTGTCCACCTACAACTAAAAATATTTTTTTAAAAAAGCTCTCTAATGAGGAAAAGAAAAGCTTTCATAAATGGTACTAGAATGACTAGAATGTTTATAAAGGGAAAAAAAGAACTTTGATCTGTACATCATCCTTACCTAAGAAATAATTTGAAATGTATCAGAGACCTAGACTGAAAAACCAAAACCATAATCTTTAGGGAAAAACAAAAGAGCATCTTCATAATGGGGTAGCACCCAAACCTATGACCACTGTATGTTTTTTCTCTGTGCATACATACCTGTGATAAAAGTTTAACTTATAAGTTGGGCACAGTAAGAGATTAACAAATATAACTAACAATAAAATAGAATAAGTACTACAACATACAGTAATCAAAGTTATGTTCATGTAGCTTCTTTCTCTCTCTCTCTCTCTCTCACCCACCCCTTCCACCCTGCTCTCTTCACTTTCAAAATGTTTTACTGTGATGCACTTGCCCTTCTTGTTGACTTCAGGTAACTAAAACCTCAGAGAGTAAAACCACAGATAAGGAGGAAGTTCTGTAAAATCTTGGAGAAAGATACGTATACAAATCCCAATGAGGTTAGAGATATTTTACTGTGAACAGAGCTTGTTAATGAAGATAAGATTGGAAAATATAACTCAAGGCCAAGTTTGAACAGTCTTTTCAGTAACCATAAATGAGCTATTAATCCAGAGATTTCTCTCAGAAAGGAGAGATTGAGAAAGGGGAGATAGGAATGAAAGATGATGGCAAGAGCCAGGTGCAGTGTGCACACCTCTCATCCCAGCTACCAGGGAGGCTCAGGCAGGAGGATTCCAAGTTCAAGGCCAACTTCAGGACCTTAGTCAGACCCTGTCTCAAAATAAAATTAGTGAACAAAACAGCTGGCAGCATAGCTCAGTGATGGAGCATATGCCTAGCATTTATGGGGTCCCAGGTTTGTTTCTAGCTTGGTATTAATGGAATATTTTAAAATGTGTCTATTTGCTACATAAAATCAATAAAAAGAAGGTATCTTTTAAAATTATGATAGACAAGTGTACACATTACTTGATGCATACAAATAATTTCCTAAGTCCATCAAAATTCCAATAAGTCAACAAACGTGTTTTTAAATTGTGACCGTATTGCATATGACAATTCTGTGAGCTCAGAAATTCAACTTAGGACTCTGTTGCATTTCATGTTTTTCATGTTGTATGTCTTTCTGAATTTATGACATGATTCTGGCAACTTCTAGAATGCTTTTAATATTGACACAGACTGTTACATTATTTCCCTGGAAACATATAAGTTACTTTGTATCACAGTTCTTGCCCTCAGACTTTGGACAAAGGAGCTGCCACTAGCACCTGAATAGAGTCATGGAGTAACTTCTCATCTGTATCCTGAATAAGCCCAGGGTCCTGCTGTTTGCTGTGGCACTGATGGAAGCAAGTTAAAATGCGGAGGATTTTTTTTCCAGACTAAAAACATCATTATTGCCTTCCTCATAATCCATGGCTTTAAAATTATATATATATATTTTTTCCAATGGACCTTTATTTGTTT